>NC_138778.1:206257262-206569762 GCF_965119305.1 Pelophylax lessonae
ATGAAATCCACATTCCAGCTCATAAATGTTTCAACGTGAAACAATTTCCTTGTAGGGGTTGAGAACCGACAGAGGAGACTGAAGATCCTTTTATGAAAAATGTCCAATTACACGCGGCAGATTTTAACCACTTAAGCCCCGGAAGATTTTACCCCCTTCCTGACCAGGGTTTTTTTTTGTGATTTTTTACTGCATGATTTTAACGGACAATTGCGCGGTCATGCGACGCTGTACCTAAACGAATTTGACGTCCTTTTTTCCCCACAAATAGAGCTTTCTTTTGGTGGTATTTGATCACCTGTGTGATTTTTACTTTTTGCGCTATAAACAAAAAAAGAGCGTATATTTTGCAAAAATAACAATATTTTTCACATTTTTTATATGAAATTCCCCCCAAAAAAATGTAAAAATCTAAATTTTTTAACATTCTTGGCCAATTTGTTTTCTGCTACATATGTTTGGTAAAAAAAATAGCAAAAAGCGTATTTTGATTGGTTTGCGCAAAAGTTATCGCGTTTACTAACTAAGGGAAAGATTTCGGTAATTTTTGGTGTTTTTTTTTAACGCGTAATGGCAGCAATCTGCGATTTTTTTTGCGGTACTGCGACATTGCGGCGGACAGATCGGACCCTTGACTGACATTTTTGACACTTTTGGGGTTACCAGTGACATTACTGCAGTAATCAGTGCTATACATATGCACTGTTACTGTAAAATGACACTGGCAGGGAAGGGGTTAACTTTATTGGGGAGGGAGGGGTTAAGTGTGTCCCTAGGGGCGTGCTTTTTACTGTGATTGGCTGTGGCTACTAGTGTAGGAACAGTGATCAACGGTCCTACATAGTAGAACCATATGATCACTGTTTCTACACAGGGGATAATGACAGGCGTCTTGTTTACATCAGCCGCCTGACTTTCTCCCTCTGCACCGACGATCGGCGAGTGACCGGCGGACATCGGGTCTTCCCTGTGAACGAGCCGCGGCGGGTGCGCGCTTGCCCGCTATTGGCTCACAAGGAAGTGACAGGCAAGTGAGGTAGATCTACGTTACTTTGCCTGGCCAGGGCTGACCGCCGCAGTAAATAGTCGTGCGGCGGTCGGCAACCGGTTAAAGGAAACCAGCCTTACTGAGTTTATGCAGGAATCTAAATCATTGTTTCTCAACCTTTTTCAGTCAAGGCACCCTTTAAAAATTATGGACAATCTCTAGGCACCCTTTAAGAATTATGAGTCAACCCATTCTAAAATGTAACAGCTATTCTAATAATTTTACATATTGCTGTAACATCCACAATTCCAAGTAGGACACCCAATGTTAGAGGTGATTTATTCTTCCAAAGCAAATACACTTTTGAAAACTGGTTCTGACTAATATACCAGTGTTTCTCTTCTCCCTCAGTTTTTCTCAATCACTCAGCTAATGTGACCCCAACGCTGATGGAGAGGGACAGGGGAGGGTTAAACAAGAATGCTGTGCAGGAGACTGACATCCTCCATATCAACTGATGATGCCATTCCTCATTGGGACATCGGCAGCTAGAAGGTTGTAATGGTGCCCAATAAAAATCTGTTACTTAGTGTAACTAAAAAAGCAGCCTTCATCCACAGGCCGGTTTGTATACAATTTTTGGGTAATTTTTAGGTATTTTGCCAAGGCACCCCTGAAAGAACCTCAAGGCACACTAGGGTGCCTGGGCAACCTGGTTGAAAAAGGCTGATCTAAATAATAGGTATTTATGGCTCAGCAGGGTCAATTAATGTATGGAAATTTTATATTTTCCCATGTGTTTTATTTACATCTGAACAGGGGAGGACTGGGCCAGGGGGGCAATTGCCCACTGGGCCGCTTTTATGCCCCGTAAAAAAGGCTGCACTGCTTCTGCCACAGACATGCCTAAAGGATTCCTGGTGAAGAGAAGTAAAAAGTCCCCACCGCTGACCTACTGAGTGCGGGTTGAAGACAAGGACAAAGTGCAGGCCTCCCCCCCAGCATGGGTTGTATAAGCTGTGTCTGAGCAGAGGGCGGTTCCATGCCTCACTGGAGACTCTTGTGCCATGGCCAGCCCCAACTGAGCTGTCCCAACTCCCCCCAACCTACCCCTGGTCACCACGTCGGGAGCCCAGATCAGCCGGTAAGTAGAGAGTATCTGGAGCAGGGCTTCAGTTTGGAATGGGGGTCAGGAGGAGGATTGGGAGAGTGGGAGGGGGGGTGAGGGAAAATGGGAGGGGGGCCGAGTCGCTGCACCATGGGCCTCTGGTTTGTACTTGCCCCCTGGGCCAAAAGTTGCCAGTCTGCCCCTGCATCTGAATCTGACTAATCAGCTTGGGAGTCAGGGTTCACATGTTAACTAAAAGCTTTCAGTTGCTGCTTTGTAAATTGCTGAATCTCACATACTGTCACCCAGCTTACAGGTATCAAATAAAGAAGCCTGTGGTTGCTTAAAGGGTCAGTCCATCCTAAACTGAAAAATCAGTGTTTGGTACATGCCGGAGAGTTTAAAAAAAAAAAAAAATCCTCCAGCCAAAAAGAACATAAAGATGAATAGTTCATTAGACGATAAAATAAAAAAACAGCTTTTCCTACAGTATTCACCTTCAATCCAGGGTTGTACCCCACAGTACTACTTCCTCACCACTAGATGTCCTTAGTATGAAATCCAGCGCCATGCAACCCATCTCCTCTGAGCCCAGGCTGTCACCTGCCCTAGTCTTAAATTGCCAGGTTTTATGTTTACCAAAATTATTACTTTTGAATGGATTCACTTTTTTAAATTCACATTAACTAGAAAATGCTGTAATTTTTTTTTATTATACTACAGACTTAGAAACTAGAAGACAGTTTGTCAGGTCAAAAGGATGACAGGGCAGCTGCTTTTCTGATAAGCCCTACTTCAATCTGAAGATATAGCAAATACTGTAGCGGAGTATCTGCAAGAGAGACGGGAAAAGTTCTGTTCAGGGTTTACACATCTCCCAGGCTTCTCTAATTTACACTATATTGCCAAAAGTATTGGGACGCCTGCCTTTACATGCTCATGAACTTTACTGTCATTGCAGTCTTAGTCCGTAGGGTTCAATATTGAGTTGGCCCACCCTTTGCAGCTATAACAGCTTCAACTCTTCTTGGAAGGCTGTCCACAAGGTTTAGGAGTGTGTCTATGGGAATGTCTGACAATTCTTCCAGAAGCGCATTTGGGAGGTCAGGCACTGATGTTGGAGAGAAGGTCTGGCTCTCAGTCTCCACTCTAAGTTATCCCAAAGGTGTTCTATCTGGTTGAGATCAGGACTCTGTGCACGCTAGTCAAGTTCCTCCACCTCAAACTCGCTCATCCATGTTTTATGGACCTTGCTTTGTGCACTGGTGCAAATCATTTGGTGGAGGGGGGATTATGGTGTGGGGATGTTTTTCAGGGGTTGGACTTGGCCCCTTAGTTCCAATGAAGGGAACACTTAAGGCGTCAGCATACCAAGACATTTTAAACAATTTCATGCTTCCAACTTTGTGGGAACGGTTTGGGGATGGCCCCTTCCTGTTCCAACATGACTGTGCATCAGTGCACAAAGCAAGGTCCATAAAGACATGGATGAGCGAGTTTCGGGTTGAGGAACTTGACTGGCATCTTTTAGGCATCCTGTGGAGGTGTTTTCACTGGCAGATTGATTTGAAAACATAGATGCTGCACAAGTGATAATGGATACAGTATTTCATATACTGTAAAGACGAAATACAGGTAGCGTCTGTAAGAAGTGTGCTACATTCTCCATAAGTACAAAAGACGCTTTTACAAGCGAATCAGTTAACCTGGCAAAGCATAATGTTGGTCATCTAATCACCAAGGATCCAAGGGTGGGTAAACATCTCAGTGCCATGGATTCAGGGAGAGTCAATAAGCATCTGAGCACCATGGATCAGATATAGGTGAAAATTTGAGGAACATGGATTCTGGAATTGGTGAAGAACTGAGCACCAAAGATCTGGGTGGCATCATGGATCCAGGGTGAATGGGTGAAGATCTAAATGCTACAGAACCAAAGACAGGTGAAAATCGGAGCACTAGTGTGAATCCAGGGATGGGTGAAAATTGGAGCACCATCGATCCAGGGATGGGTAAAAGTCAGAGCACCATGGATCCAGGGATGGGTGAAAATTGAAGCACCATGGATCCAAGGATGGGTGAAAATCAGAGAACCATGGATCCAGGGATGGGTAAAAGTCAGAGCACTATGGATCCAGGGATGGGTAAAAGTCAGAGCACCATGGATCCAGGGATGGGTGAAAATCAGAGCACCATGGATCCAGGGATGGGTGAAAATCAGAGCACCATAGGTCCTTGGATATTGAAAACTCTAGCTCCAGAATGGATTTCGATTTGAGAATGATGGATCAGCGACACGTCAAGATCTGAGCACCATGGATCTAGGGATGGGTAAAGATCTGACAATCACAGATTGAAGGACTGGTAAAGACCTGAGCACCACATATCCAAAGATAGGTGAAGACCTAAGCACCATGCACAAATGAAGATCTGAGCACCACAGATAGATTTAACTCCACAGATCCTACCACTAATCCAGGGTTTGATGAGCTGGTTCACTTATTACTAGATCAAATGTAAGTTGCACCTATACTAACGTTCTCTTGGTGCTTCCTGGAGAGCACCTTCTGTTCACTGACTGATTTCATGTCACCTGTGATTGCTATTTAATTCTATGTAGATTCTGCTACAGTACAGCAGATTACAGAATATCACATTGCATCAATGTCAAAGGCTCCTATTCAGCAAAGTTCTCTGAACCCGTTCCCATCTGTGGAGTCTATGACAGCCAACGGGGATCTGTCAAGAGAAGAATCTTCCAATCCCTTCCCCTGGGAAAGGCAGACAATTCACCACTCCTAATGATGCTTTCACAGCAGAAGCTTAGCTGAACACATACATTGTTCCTTTGAAGTTCAGGAACAAAACACATTTGTTGTGGAAGACGAGGCGTGCTGCGCTAGTCTATTATGCCTAAGTGATGAACCAAAAAAAACTTTACATTTCGCTGGGGATGAAAACAAGTTTCGAAATGTAGACTCAGAATATATGAAAGGGATATGAACATCAAGAGTGCCATGGGATACTTAAAGAGGAGCTCCAGGCTCTGCCAAAAAAAAATAAAAGTCAACAGCTACAAATACTGTAGCTGCTGACTTTTAATATTAGGACACTTACCTGTCCACAAATGCAGTGGGGTCTTCACCCGAGCCGATTTTATCAATCGGCTCCTGGGTTCTGCCGCCGCCATTTTGGGTAAGGTTTCACAGATGGTTCCCTTCTGCGCATGCACAAAGCACGCTGCTCTTTGTGAATATCCTGGCAGAGGGGGGGGGGGGGCGAAATTTTGGATGACTTCACTGCAGCAAAGTCACCTGGAAGTGGGATAGGTTACCTGTCAAAACCAGGTACCCGGTCCCCGGTCCCCCCTCCCCCCAAAGGGTGCCAAATGTGGCAGCGGTGGGAGGAGGCAAATAAGCAGGACTTCCCCTTTTAAGTGGAGCTCCGCTTTAAGATACATTTTATAAAGGCATATTTAAAAATAAAAAAAATATAAAAAAAGCTTTTAAAGGGGAACTATTGACAAAAAGATCTCCCTGCACTAATCTACTCTTTGGTCATAAAGTGTAATATTAGGCATGGAATAATTACACCTGCTGCAGAAAAAAGCTACTTCAGGATCCCATAACATCTATTTAAATTGTCTTTGCTTAAAGTGATATTAAAGTCTTGTGCCCCCACAGCAAGTAGCTTGCTATGGGGGCACCCGAGCTGAGCCGCTGCTCTGTGTGTCCATTCAGACACACGGAACCCCCTCTCTCTCTTCATTTGCTCACTGACTTTGATTGACAGCAGAAGGAGCCAATGACACCGCTGCTGTGTCTCAGCCAATCAGGAGGGAGAGTCCCAGACAGCTGAGGCTCTCGTGCAACATCGCTGGATCGAGATTGGGTTCAGGTGCGTATTGGAGGGGGGGGGGGCTAGGGGGGGTGTCTGCTGAACACAGAAGTTTTTTTATGCATTAAGATAAAAACCTTTTTTCCTTTAGAACCACATTAATAAAATATGTTCGTACTACTGCACTTAGTCTGGCACTCTCTGCTGCCCCATTTTCTTTCTCTAGAGATTACTTAAGTCTCCCGAGGAGCAGTCTTGGATTTGTGCAGTGTTACTTGTTTATGGACTCTTATACAAAGGACTTATGATATGGTCACAAATAAACGTATATGTTTTTGCTGATTAATAAAGGACTTATGATATGGTCACAAATAAACTTATATGTTTTTGCTGATTAATCATTTGCCTGTGTTGGTTACTGTTCTTTTCTCTTATGTATGGGTAGGCATCTCCACTGTGCACCATTTGTTTGTCATCTTATGCCTAGTCCTTATTACTAATCACCCTGTATGTTAAATTGTACTATTACCATTGTTATTCCATTTCTTTTCTTAATTTATTACCAATCATAACAGGTGACAATATATTGTCTGTCTTTACTAACTAGTTTAGTGCCGGTTTCCTTTGATACAGTACTACTACTGGATACTAAATATTACTTTCAGTCATTTTCTGTCAGATTGCATGCTTTGTACACTCAACCTAGGATCGCGAAGAGGCTGAAGTTCTTAAAGAGGTCAAGACAAAGAACAGAGGACCCATCCTAACCAGTGGCTCCTAAAGGGGTAGAGCTACAATATGATCTCTGCTGAAGCCAAGAATGCCAAGGGATACCAAGGCAGCTGGTCATGTGACCAAATCCCTTAGTGAAATCAGCAAACAGATTATAAAAACTTACGTTGGCCCCGCAACTCACCCTTCCACTTTCTGAGCCTCCCTACTGGTTAATATACAGAACATCACATAAAAGACCAATAAGAAGGAGTTGGAGCCAAGTTAGACTAAAAAATAATAAACATAAATAACTTCCCACCACTGATGACCAGAGGCAATCTGCGGAGAGACTGAGGGGGACCCTCTTCTACAGAAAGAGTTGACAGCTGCGCCACAGGAACTGGTGAGAGGGCTCACTGCCCATTGTTCATCCTGCTAGTAGGGACTGAGTTGCTGCAGGCAGGACATTAGGTATACTGCATCTGTACTGCATCTTTACTACACCTACAGTATACTGCATGCTGGTTTACAAAAACTGTCATTAAGTGCACAAATGCTTCTTAAAGGACCCCAACGATTGCCGGCAGAAGAACATAAAGGACTGCCCCTCCTGTAAAACCATCCTGCAAGCCCCCTTTTTTCTCTTCTCCCATTTCCTTCTGTTGTGCGTTTGCGTCAGGAATTGCTTGAACGATAAATTATATTGAGTAATTTCTACCAGTTGAATTTCTTTAAAAAAACACAAATCGATCGATAAGAATATAGACTAAATATCAAATTAAATTGATATTTATTTACTAAACATGTATTCACAATAAATAGTTAGATAGACAACAATCCTACATAAAAATTACAAGATTGTATGCAACATTCGCTAATATACAGTATCTCACAAAAGTTAGTACACCCCTCACATTTTTGTAAATATTTTATTATATCTTTTCATGGGACAACACTGAAGAAATGACACTTTGCTACAATGTAAATTATTGAGTGTACAGCTTGTATAACAGTGTCAATTTGTTGTCCCCTCAAAATAGCTTAGCACACAGCCACCAATGTCTAAACCGCTGGAAGTGAAAATGTCCAAATTGGGCCCAATTAGCCATTTTCCCTCCCCGGTGTCATGTGACTCGTTAGTGTTACAAGGTCTCAGGTGTCAATGGGGAGCAGGTGTGTTAAATTTGACGTTATCGCTCTCACTCTCTCATACTGGTCACTGGAAGTTCAACATGGCACCTCATGGCAAAGAACTCGCTGAGGATCTGAAAAAAAAAGAATTGTTGCTCTACATAAAGATGGCCTAGGCTATAAGAAGATTGCCAAGACCCTGAAACTGAGCTGCAGCATGGTGGCCAAGACCATACAGCGGTTTAACAGGACAGGTTCCACTCAGAACAGGCCTCGCCATGGTCGACCAAAGGAGTTGAGTGCACATGCTCAGCGTCATATAAAGAGGTTGTCTTTGGGAAATAGACGTATGAGTGCTGCCAGCATTGCTGCAGAGGTTGAAAGTGTGGGGGGGTCAGCCTTTCAGTGCTCAGACCCTACGCCGCACACTGCATCAAATTGGTCTGCATGGCTGTCGTCCCAGAAGGAAGTCTCTTCTACAGATGATGCACAAGAAAGCCCGCAAACAGTTTGCTGAAGACAAGCAGACTAAGGTCATGGATTACTGGAACCATGTCCTGTGGTCTGATGAGACCAAGATAAACTTATTTGGTTCAGACGGTGTCAAGCGTGTGTCGCGGCAACCAGGTGAGGAGTACAAAGGCAAGTGTGTCTTGCCTACAGTCAAGCATGGTGGTGGGAGTGTCAAGGTCTGGGGCTGCATGAGTGCTTCCGGCACTGGGGAGCTACAGTTCATTGAGGGAACCATGAATGCCAACATGTACTGTGACATACTGAAGCAGAGCATGATCCCCTCCCTTCAGAGACTGGGCCGCAGGGCAGTATTCAAACATGATAACGACCCATAACACACCTCCAAGATGACCACTGCCTTGCTAAAGAAGCTGAGGGTAAAGGTGATGGACTGGCCAAGCATGTCTCCAGACCTAAACCCTATTGAGTATCTATGGGGCATCCTCAAACGGAAAGTGGAGGAGCGCAAGGTCTCTAACATCCACCAGCTTTGTGATGTCATCATGGAGGAGTGGAAGAGGACTCCAGTGGAAACCTGTGAAGCTCTGGTGAACTCCATGCCCAAAAGGATTAAGGCAGTGCTGGAAAATAATGGTGGCCACACAAAATATTGACACGTTGGGCCCAATTTCAACATTTTCACTTAGTGGTGTACTCACTTTTGTTTAGACATTAATGGCTGTGTGTTGAGTTATTTTGAGGGGACAGCAAATGTACACTGTTATACAAGCTGTACACTCACTACTTTACATTGTAGCAAAGTGTCATTTCTTCAGTGTGGTCACATTAAAAGATATAATAAAATATTTACAAAAATGTGAGACTCACTTTTGTGAGATACTGTATATTGCTACGTATATGAATATAAAAATCTACGTTGGCCCGGAAACTCACCCTTCCACCTTCTGAGCCTCCCAACTGGTCAACATACAGTATATCACATAAAAAGGCCAAGGGGTTGGAGCCAAGTTAGACTAAAAAATAATAAACATAAATAACGTTTATAGAAACCTGTTGTTTCCTTCTCCTTTGCTGCTATGCCAACCAGTCGGAAAAGTACAGAGATGCATTTAATTCCCCATTTATATGTGTCACAAAAGGAAGCATAGCTAGCAATAACACATGAAGCTAAAAACAACTTAAAGTGACAAAGGTTTCTAAAGAAAAATTCAGAAGACATCAGGGGGGGCACCCATGGTTGGGGGAGGTAAAGTCAAGTATGTCTTGCTATTGCTAATGTTTTGGCTTCCGTAGTTACTGACCTGGAAAAAGTATACGGGTGTTCTGACTTCAGTAACTCAAAGGAATAAAGCCAATTAATAGGCATGACAGCCAAGCAACTAACATTTATAAGAAGACATGATAGCAATCATTTTTCTGACAGGTTTCCCTTGAAATTCATGGAGTATCCAACCAGGGCTGGAACAATGGGTGGGCAGGAGGGGCGGCTGCCCTGGGCACTGTGGTTTTATGTGAGATAGGGGGGCACCACGAGCAGATTGGGGGGGGGGGGGGAATTTGTGTTGGGAGGGGGAATCTGGGGGGGGGGGGTGATAGGGGGTAAAAATTGTTCTAAGAGGGGAAATTTGGGAAGGTGTGCTAGGAGCTGGTATTTGGGGGGATTTGTATTGGAAGGGGGGATAGGTGAAGAGGTTTTGTGCTAGGAGGGAGGGGGGGGGGTCTGTGCTAGAAAAGGTAATATGGTAGGGAGGGGGGATTTGTGCTAAGATCAGAAATTATTTTGGAGGGAAGGGGGGTTTATGCTAGTAGGGATGATTGGGGGTATTTATACTAAGGGGGGGGGGGTTGTGCTGAAGGCATATGGGGAGAGAGAAAGTGGGGGCAAAGTTTTGTGCAGGGAGATTTTAGCGGGGGCTTTATGCTTAGGGGGAGCATGCAAATTAGTGCTCGATTTTTTTGTGGGGGGGGGGGTTTGCTGACACATAATCATACATCTTGGGGGGGGGAGTAATTTAGCATTTTCGCCCTGGGCTCTAGATGAGCTTGTCCCGGCACTGTATCCAACTATAGGAAAGAAGACACTGGGATAAGACCAGGTGGATGGAACGCTTTCTGAATCTGTCTGCTGTTTTATCATCTTTAGTTGATTCAGTGAATTTCACGGCTTCGTGCCCACTTTTTTTTAAAGTAAAGTTCAAAACTCACACAAAGTTACCCTCCCAGGGGGTTTCAGCATCACAGCCACAGACATTTTACAGCCTCCTGGCTATCCACACTCCGTAATCCCAGAGCCTCCGCACAGACTCATCACATCCAACTTTGTGACAAACAAGCTGCCCGCGTTGGGCTGTATAGGCTCCTGCCTAATTACTCAAAGTCTCTTAGTACCTCTTCAGATGACAGCCTAGTCAGATTAGATTGCCTCTCCTTTAGACACTCTATCAGTGTCTCTTCCCACACGCTACTCCTGCAGCAGCTTGTCTACAGAAGATTGAGCTCTGAACTATACACTCAACGGCCACTTTTTTAGGTACAGCTGTACAATTGTTTTGCTTATTAGCAATTTGTGCTACCAATCACATGGCAGCAACTCAATGCATTTCGGTATCTAGACGTGATGAAGACGACGTGATGGAGACGGCATGATGAAGAAGACGTGATGGAGACGACGTGATGGAGACGACGTGATGAAGATGACGTGATGAAGGCGACGTGATGGAGACTGCGTGATGAAGATGAAGTGATGGAGACGGCGTGATGGAGACGACGTGATGAAGACGACGTGATGGAGACGGCGCGATGAAGATGACGCGATGGATACGACACAATGAAGACGACGCGATGGAGATGGTGTGATGAAGATGACGTGATAAAGACGATGTGATGGAGACGACGTGATGGAGACGACGTGATGGAGACGACGTGATGGAGACGACGCAATGAAGACGACGTGATGGAGACGGCGTGATGAAGACGACGTGATGGAGACGGCGTGATGAAGACAACGTGATGAAGACGATGTGATGGAGACGACGTGATGGAGACGGCGTGATGGAGACGGCGCGATGAAGACGACGTGATGGAGACGACACAATGAAGACGACGCGATGGAGACGGTGTGATGAAGACGACGTGATGAAGACGATATGATGGAGACGACGTGATGGAGACGACGCGATGGAGACGACGTGATGGAGACGACGCGATGAAGACGACGTGATGGAGACGACGTGATGGAGACGACGTGATGGAGACGACGTGATGGAGACGACGTGATGAAGACAACGTGATGAAGACAACGTGATGGAGACGACGTGATGAAGACAACGTGATGGAGAGAACGTGATAAAGACAACGTGATGGAGACGACGTGATGGAGACAACGTGATAAAGACGATGTGATGGAGACGGTGTGATGAAGACGACGTGATGGAGACGGCGTGATGAAGACAACGTGATGGAGACGACGTGATGAAGACAACGTGATGGAGATGACGTGATGGAGACGACGTGATGAAGACGACGTGATGGAGACGGCGTGATGAAGACGGCGTGATGAAGACAACGTGATGGAGATGACGTGATGAAGACAATGTGATGAAGATGACGTGATGGAGACGGCATGATGGAGACGACGTGATGAAGACGACGTGATGAAGACGACGTGATGGAGACGGCGTGATGAAGACGACGTGATGAAGACGACGTAATGGAGACAACGTGATGGAGACAACGTGATGGAGACGGAGTGATGAAGATGAATTCCTGAAGTTCAAACCAAGTATCAGAATGGGGAAGAAAGGGGTTTTAAGTGACTTTGAAAGTGGCATGGTTGTTGGTACCAGACGGGCTGGTCTAAATATTTCAAAAACTGATCTCCTGGGATTTTTTAACACAAGCCATCTCTTAGGTTTACAGCAGTGGTTTAACTACAGGGGTTGCAATTGCAACTGGGCCCCATGCTCCAGGTGTGCTCCCTTCCCTCTCCTGCCGTCTGCTGCAGTGGATGTGTCACAAGAGAGAACCAGGAAGGGGTCGGTAAATATGTAATTTACCAGCTCCTTCCTTTTCTGAATGGACAGAGTCATAGTCAGTGACATTGTAAAAAAATAAAATAAAATGATAAAAAATAATACAATCAAATACCAAAAAATAAAAACTACTGACACCAGTGGGTGAACTTCCAGGATCGCAAAGGTCACACTTGCGACCGGCCCTGGCACTCCATCACCGTGGAGAGGCCCCAAGATGGTAGGAAGGAGGCCCATTGCAGAGCTTGTGAAAGGGTCCATAATAAAGGGCCCAGCAATGAGACTAAAGGGCCTCAGGCTTGAAGGCTTGACTGATCAGTGGGAAGAGCCCCAGGCTAGAAGGGAAGGGCCCCAGGCCAAGGGTCCGGGCGGCCCTTCATGGTTTCTTGCACCGGGGCCCTGAAGGTTCTAGTTACACCTCTGGTTTACAGAGAATGGTCCGAAAAAGAGAAAATATGCAATGAGCGGCAGTTGTATAGAGCTAAATACCTTGTTGATGTCAGAGGACAATGGGCAGACTGGTTCAAGATTATAGAAAGGCAACAGTAACTCAAAAAAACACTCATTACAATCAAGGTACAGCAGGGATCGAAAGTTTGGGCACCCCAGGTAAAAATTTGTATTAATGTGCATAAAGAAGCCAAGGAAAGATGGAAAAATCTCCAAAAGGCATCAAATTACAGATTAGACATTCTTATAATATGTCAACAAAAGTTAGATTTTATTTCCATCATTGACACTTTCAAAATTACAGAAAACCAAAAAATGGTGTCTGCAAAAGTTTGGGCACCCTGCAGAATTTATAGCATGCACTGCCCCCTTTGCAAGGCTGAGACCTGCCAGTGTCATGGATTGTTCTCAGTCATCGTCTGGGAAGACCAGGTGATGTCAATCTCAAAGGCTTTAAATGCCCAGACTCATCTGACCTTGCCCCAACAATCAGCACCATGGGATCATCTAAGCAGTTGTCTAGAAAACTGAAACTGAAAATAGTTGAAGCTCACACCATGAAAGCATGGATCCATCCTGCCTTTTATCAATGGTCCAGCCTGGTGGTGGTGGTGGTGTAATGGTGTGGGGGATATTTTCTTGGCACACTTTGGGCCCCTTTGTACCAATTGAGCATCAATTATACACCACGGCCTACCTGAGTATTGTTGTTGACATGTCCATCCCTTTATGACTACAGTGTACCCATCTTCTGATGGCTCCTTTCAGCAGGATAATGCACCATGTCACAAAGAGCAAATCATCTCACCACTGATTTCTTGTACATGACAATGAGGTCACTGCACTCCACTCCCCTCCGCAGTCACCACATCTCATCCAATAGAGCAGCTTTGGGATGTAGTGGAATGGGAGATTTGCATCATGGATGTTCAGCTGACAAATCAACCTTGTTGAATCTATCTAGCTTGAGCTAACAATGGAAGTGTGCACAAGACAAAGGACAGCTCTGAATTTTTCATTCTCAACAGTAAGAGCGAGATCTTAAGTGTTTGCCTGGAGAGGGGATTCCCATGACGGGAGTTCAATGCCATGGAATAGTTATCTGATTGAATAGCGCATCTTTTTCCTATCTCTGGTGAGTTTTTTTACCAAAGGGAGCGCTATTCCACGAGGTGTGGTGACGGTCTTCATACAAGCTTGTTCCTCCAGCCATAGCTACCATTCCATGAACTGTGTATCTTTATTCTCACCGGGGTGTTTTTATGGACTAATCCGTTTTCTGCTCTTTTTGGATATTTTTTATCTGCTGTAGGATTTTATTATTTAAATATAAGCGCTGCTAATGCTTTGATCTCCTTGATTACTAGCATATCTGGTTTTATATGTTTTTATATACAGTATGAAAGCTGCTTTGTATCTGTCACTTTCTTTGATGGTTAATTTATTTCAACGTCACTATTTATTTATTTATTTTTTTTAAATATGTTTATTAGGATTTGCATATAAAGGTACAAAAGTGCAAACAAGTATTAAAATTATACCTAGATAGTGGCAACAATAGCCGATATGGCAAATTTGAAAACGAAACCAACGTCACTATAAAGGCCCCTTACACATACGGTCCGTTTGTCCGTTTTTCATCCATCCGTTGACGGATGAAAAACGGACATCAATGCATCTCTATGTAAAAACGGATGACAACGGATGATCATCCGTTAACATCCGTTTTCATCTTACGTCAATGTACGTTTTTTGGAATGGATGAATGTCCTATTTTTCATCCGTCAAAAAAACGGATCAGACGAAAAACGGATGTAAACAGACAAACGGTCAGTTTTTCATCTGTTTTTGCATTGGTGGTGGATGTAAAAAAAAACGGATGAAAAACGGACGAAAAACGGATGAAAAACTGACGAAAAACAGATGAAAAACTGATACATTTTGACGGGACTGAACTGATTAACTGAACGGACCGTATGTGTGAAAGGGGCCTAAGACTACTTGTTGTTCACGTCTTCCTATAAGCGCTGGGGGCATTTGTTAACCACTTGCCGACCAATCACGTTGACTGTACTGCGGCAAAGTGGTTCGGTATCTTCTGGCGACGTAGACCTACGTCACCAGACATTCCCCTCTCTCGGCGGCGGGAGTCGGGCCAGGGGAGGAGAGGCGGTGATCACCGCCGTTCTTCCCCGATCGTCGGGGATCGAGTGTGGAGATCCGCCCGCTTGTGTAAACAAAGCGGGCGGATCTCCTAAGTGACAGGCAGTGACAGATTGCAGGGTTCAGCATAGCTGAACCTGCGATCTGTCCCTGTGTCACATAGTCCCCTCCCCCCACACACGTCAGTAAGCACCAGGCATACATTAACCTTCCTAGCGGTATTCCCGAGCGTGACTCGGGTTAGATTTTAGAGCCAAAAGCGGTAACCCCGAGCCACACTCGGGGTAGCGCTAGGAAGATCGCTGGATCCTGGTAGAGGTTTTACTTACGTTTTCTCCGGGATCCAGCGAAGAATGCTGGCGGTATGCGGCATCGGAGCTTCCTCCTGATCGTCTGCGAGCCCCGGCTTCCGTCTCCGGGGGTGGAACCGGCGGCAAATTCAAATGTAAAACACACCAAACACACTGATACCATTCAAAATAAAAAAAAATCACATTACATTGCCCCCCCAGTGCCCTTTCCTGCAGTTTTACTGTACTTTTTATGTAAATATATGTATATATATATGTATATATATATATATACATATATATATATATGTATATATATACATATATATATATATATATATATATATATATATATATATACACACACGTATATACAGTTGGTACGGAAAGTATTCAGACCCCCTTAAATTTTTCACTCTTTGTTATATTGCAGCCATTTGCTAAAATCATTGAAGTTCATTCTTCTTCCTCATGAATGTACACATAGCACCCCATACTGACAGAAAAACACAGAATTGTTGACATTGTTGCAGATTTATTAAAAAAGAAAAACTGAAATATCACATGGTCCTAAGTATTCAGACCCTTTGCTGTGACACTCATATATTTAACTCAGGTGCTTTCCATTTCTTCTGATCATCCTTGAGATGGTTCTACACCTTCATTTGAGTCCAGCTGTGTTTGATTATACTGATTGGACTTGATTAGGAAAGCCACACACCTGTCTATATAAGACCTTCCAGATCACAATGCATGTCAGAGCAAATGAGAATCATGAGGTCAAAGGAACTGCCTGAAGAGCTCGGAGACAGAATTGTGGCAAGGCACAGATCTGGCCAAGGTTACAAAAAGATTTCTGCTGCACTTAAGGTTCCTAAGAGCACAGTGGCCTCCATAATCCTCAAATGGAAGACGTTTGGGACGACCAGAACCCTTCCTAGAGCTGGCTGTCCGGCCAAACTGAGCTATCGGGGAGAAGAGCCTTGGTGAGAGAGGTAAAGAAGAACCCAAAGATCACTGTGGCTGAGCTCCAGAGATGCAGTCAGGAGATGGGAGAAAGTTGTAGAAAGTCAACCATCACTGCAGCCCTCCACCAGTCGGGGCTTTATGGCAGAGTGGCCCGACGGAAGCCTCTCCTCAGTGTAAGACACATGAAAGCCCGCATGGAGTTTGCTAAAAAACACCTGAAGGACTCCAAGATGGTGAGAAATAAGATTCTCTGGTCTGATGAGACCAAAATAGAACTTTTTGGCCTTAATTCTAAGCGGTATGTGTGGAGAAAACCAGGCACTGCTCATCACCTGTCCAATACAGTCCCAACAGTGAAGCATGGTGGTGGCAGCATCATGCTGTGGGGGTGTTTTTCAGCTGCAGGGACAGGACGACTGGTTGCAATCGAGGGAAAGATGAATGCAGCCAAGTACAGGGATATCCTGGACAAAAACCTTCTCCAGAGTGCTCTGGACCTCGGACTGGGCCGAAGGTTTACCTTCCAACAAGACAATGACCCTAAGCACACAGCTAAAATAACGAAGGAGTGGCTTCACAACAACTCCGTGACTGTTCTTGAATGGCCCAGCCAGAGCCCTGACTTAAACCCAATTGAGCATCTCTGGAGAGACCTAAAAATGGCTGTCCACCAACGTTTACCATCCAACCTGACAGAACTGGAGAGGATCTGCAAGGAGGAATGGCAGAGGATCCCCAAATCCAGGTGTGAAAGACTTGTTGCATCTTTCCCAAAAAGACTCCTGGCTGTATTAGATCAAAAGGGGGCTTCTACTAAATACTGAGCAAAGGGTCTGAATACTTAGGACCATGTGATATTTCAGTTTTTCTTTTTTAATAAATCTGCAACAATGTCAACAATTCTGTGTTTTTCTGTCAGTATGGGGTGCTATGTGTACATTCATGAGGAAGAAGAATGAACCTACCGTATATACTCGAGTATAAGCCGACCCGAATATAAGCCGAGACCTCTACTTTTGCCACAAAAAAGTGGGAAAACCTATTGACTCGAGTATAAGCCTAGGGTGGGAAATGCTGCAGCTACTGGACCCAACTGGACCACCACGAGACACAAAATAGGGGCTGCGGGCATGGTACAGGAGATGGCGCAGGTCATAGTACAGGCATTGCACAGGTCATGGTAAGGGCATGGCACAGGTCAGGACACAGGTGATGGTACAGGCATGGCAAAGGTGAAGGTATAGGCATGGCACAGGTCATGGTACAGGCATGGCACAGGTAATGGTATAGGCATAGTACAGGTGATGGTATAGGCATGGCACAGTAAGTACAGGCATGGCACAGTATGCACAGGCATGGCACAGTATGTATAGGCATGGCACAGTAGGTATAGGCATGGCACAGTAATTACAGGCATGGCACAGTATGTACAGGCATGGCACAGTATGTATAGGCATGGCACAGTAATTACAGGCATGGCACAGTATGTACAGGCATGGCACAGTAGGTATAGGCATGGCACAGTAATTACAGGCATGGCACAGTATGTACAGGCATGGCACAGTATGTATAGGCATGGCACAGTAGGTATAGGCATGGCACAGTAGGTATAGGCATGGCACAGTAATTACAGGCATGGCACAGGAGATGCAGTGCTGCGGGCATGGTACAGGAGAATGTCCTGTACCATGCCCGCAGCACTGCATGAGGAAATACAGGGGCTGCGGAGGCATCTCACTTACCTGTCGGTGAGGCGCCGTCTTCGATTTAAAAATCCCGCCACCCGGCGCCGCCATACGTCACCGCAAATGCGCCACCGATGCTCGGGAAAAGCCGAACACGTTCGGCTATTTCCGGGCATGCGGCACATGCGCAGTGACACGTCGGCGCCGAGCGGCGCCATTTTTAAAAAGACACTCCAGTCAGTGACTCGAGTATAAGCCGAGGGGTGCATTTTCAGCATGAAAAAACATGCTGAAAAACTCGGCTTATACTCGAGTATATACGGTAAATGATTTTAGCAAATGGCTGCAATATAACAAAGAGTGAAAAATGTAAGGGGGTCTGAATACTTTCCGTACCCACTGTATATACTTATACGTAATTCTTGTGAATGAGCAGCCCAAACCAACTGTATACATTATATATATAATAAATGTATACAGTTGGTTTGGGCTGCTCATTCACAAGAATTACATGCAAAATAATTGTACCGCTTTCAGCACCTAAAATCCAAAAGAATCATACCACCAGGGAGGTTAACCCCTCCCTCTCCAATAAAAATTAACCCCTTCCCTGCCAGTGTCATTTTTACAGTAACAGTGCATATTTATAGCACTGATTACTGTAGTAATGTCACCGGTAACCCCAAAAGTGTCAAAAATGTCAGTCAAGGGTCCGATTTGTCCGCCGCAATGTCGCAGTCCTGCAAAAAAAATCGCAGATCGCCGCCATTTCTCGTTAAAAAAAAAACACCAAAAATGACAGAAATCTTTCCCTTAGTTAGTAAACGCAATAACTTTTGCGCAAACCAATCAAAATACGCTTAGTGCGATTTTTTTTTACCAAAAATATGTAGCAGAAAAAGTTGATATTTTTTTTTAAAATTGTCGCTCTTTTTTTGTTTATAGCGCAAAAAGTAAAAATCGCACAGGTGATCAAATACCACCAAAAGAAAGCTCTGTTTGTGGGAAAGAAAGGACGTAAATTTCGTTTGGGTACGGCGTTGCATGACTGCGCAATTGTCAGTTAAAGTCGCACAGTGCCGAATCGCAAAAAGTGGCCTGGATGTAAGACAGCAAAATCCTCCGGTGGTAAAGTGGTTAATGCTTTCAACTTTCTTGTTGAATCTGTGCCACAAAGAATGAAGGCAGTTCTGAAGGCAAAAGGGGGGTCCAACCTGGTACTAGCAAGGTGTACCTAATAAAGTGACCGGTGAGTGTAGACAGCCCCTTGATCCAGGGCCAATCCATACTGGAATGCTCGTATTCCCACGCATTTCTGGCCTGCTCCCATGTGGTCCAGTCGGCAGCCCATTATTTGAATGAGCTGCAAAATTGATTGGAACACGGAAGGCACACAAGCACTAATTTTTCAGAACTGTGGTAGCATGCGATTTGGTGCCGAAAAACATGCAGCATTTACACACTTGTATTCCTTTTGGTTTGAATTTTGAATGGGATGTTTCTCATTATTATGAATGATCCGGATGCCTCCCTTCTACATAACAGTGTCCTTTTCCCTCATCTTTAGACTGGCATTATTCTATCTTATCCGGAGTGTTGGAGCACTGTTTCATTTTTTCAGGTTGGCTTTATATTTTTAGTATTGAATATATATCATATCCTGTGTCTTTTTGCTTTGTTTGTTTGCGCCATGCCTTCAAGGGAGAGTGGATAATCTCGAATTCAGTTGCCTCTGTCAATGCTATCGTGTGTAGAGTCAGTTTCATTTCATTATGTTTAGTAAATTGATATGACCTCACTTGACTCTTTCTCTTTTGAAGGCTTGAGCTTTACCCTCTGATTACACGAAGGGGTCCTTGGTCGCGTTCAGCTCAGCATCCGTGCATCCGGGACCAGTGTCATCTTTTGGTGGTGTAGTCATATAGTATTATGGAAATGGCTGACTTCATGCATATAGATATAGTTACATATATGGGTATAATCCCTGATATTTATTTAGTTTAATGATATTTATGCTTTTGATATTTGTACGCATATACGTTTAATGATTTTAAATCTTTAAAAATCTCCCCTTGTGAGGATCTTTTGAAATATTTTAATAATTATTACCCATCTTGTAGGTAGCTGTTTTGAAGCTCCATCCTGTTTTTATTAGTGATCGAATCGATATCGGTTTTTCGTTCCCGATACTGATATTTTGGCCATTGCATATCGGTATCGGCCGATATTTTCATACATTTAAAATATATATATATTTTTTTTTACTTGACAGGTACTGTTGTGGAGGGATCGGGGGTCTAAAAGACCCCAAACCCCTCCTCTGCACTTAAAAGCATTCAAAACGCCTGTTTTGAATGCTGTCATTTTTTTAAATCTGGCGCCGAGTACCCGGAAGTGATGTCATGACATCCCTTCATTGCTTAAATCTTTAATTTGTACATATGTGAGTGGCATATTCAATAACATTTGTAAATTGAATTATGCTATGTGACATTATTTTACCCTTACATAAGCAATATTTGGAATATCGGCAATATCGGCCAGTTCCGGGGCCGATACAGATATATCGGCAAAAGTCAATATCGGACCTCGATATATCGGCCTTGCTGATAATCGGTTTATCCCTAGTTTATATATTTATTTATATTATGTAATGGATGTGTATATATATATATATATACTGTACATGCTTAGTTCTTTTATTTTATTTATTATTATTTCCAGTGTTCACTTTTTGTTCATCTTTAATTTTTCATTTTTGTTTTCAAATGCACTTGGATTTGGTTTTGTTTGTAACTAGTTAATTGTGCTAATTAGTATGGAGCTGTTTTCTTTATTAATTAGCCTCACCTGAGAGCTTCACTTATTTATGTGGGGGAGCGTCTATGTAGTCAGTAATGAATAGACACTGATGTGTGAAACACGTTGACTGTCCTGAAGCTGTGTGTGTCTTTTGTGATTTTATCCACATAATTTTATCAATTAAGAAGCCATATTTTGTACATTGGAGAGCCGCCACTTCTGTTTTCCATTAAAATGGATCGTGGCTGCAGACCGGGCTGGCACCCAGGCACAATCGGTGTTTTGGATCTCATACAGGTTGGCCTTGGAGCAGTGTCTACTCCACTTGTTTTCTCTCATTTGTGAGATACTTTCACACTTGTATAAAGTACTCGAAACCCATACTTGAGTAAAAGTACAAGTGCTCGATCAAAAAGTGACTTGAGTAGAAGTGGAAGTGCTCGATCAAAAAGTGACTTGAGTAGAAGTACTAAAGTATTCAACATTTTGTGTACTTAAGTATTGCAAGTAGTTTTTTTAAAAATTTTGCTACTCAAGTACTGAAAGTAAAAGTACCAGTAGTTTTTAAAAGAAAATTGCTACTCAAGTACTGAAAGTAAAAGTACAAGTACTGTGTTATGTAGTTATTAAAGAAAGAATTCAAAAGTTTGAACATCATATTGTTTTTTATTATTTCAAATGATTAACCTAAAGGACAATCACAATTCCTTTGGCTGTAACTTTTTGTAAACAAAAACAGATAAAGTATGTCCCTCCCTTTCCCCTTTAAAGCATCCCTCCTTCTCTTCCCTGCATGTTTTTTTTCCCCCACAGCTTATTGGTGCGCAAAATCATATATAAACCAATGTGATATACAACAATGAAAAAAAAAGAAGAGTGTATGAAATCAAAGTCAATAAAAAGTCTATATATATATATATATATATATATATATATATAATGCCATAATACCATATATATGTGACAAAACAAGATGAATATATTTTCAAAGGTGCAGGAATCAAACAGGTGCTATTCCAAATATTAGGTGCAGACTCCCACCACCTTGTGGATTTCCCCCTTACCCGGCGGATGAAGGTAAGTGCAAAATAATATCCAAATAGACTCTTCCAGTGAAACAAAACTGCAAAACCTGTGCTCTCAACTTCCAGTAAAAAAAGCAAAATCAGCCTCTTACCAGAAAAAAGGTCTATGTACGCTTGTGACTCTCCTTGGTTGAGGGAGGTTCTCTTTCCCCTTAACAGCAGATATGTAGACCATTTTATTTATACATACAATAACATTTATTTTCGTATGCGCTGATTTACACATGACATACACATTTTTTTGAGCTTCATGAAACCTGCCATCTACTGTTCTGGCAGTGGTAATTTTTATAATTGTAACGAGTAACTATGCAGCACAAAAAAAAAATATCGGAGTAGAAGTATTGAAATCATCGAAAAAATTTAGTGAAGTAAAAGTGGAAGTAGGAGAAAAAAATTCTACTCTAGGAAAGTACAGATACCGCCTTTCCGTACTTAAGTACAGTAGTGAAGTAGTTCTACTTAGTTACTATACATCTCTGGATACTTTTGAGATACCATTAACAATTCATTGGCACCCAAATGCAGATCACAAAGGTAGCACATTCACCTGTGTTGCAGAAAACATGCACGGAAGGCGCCTTCCCCACACTGCGTTTTAGTGTGACACGGCTCCAAAAGGGCTTCGCACATCTGCACAATCAAGACGCTGGTTTGGTCTAACATGTGGACCCAAACTAGGTATTACCAATTCTGGAGAAATCTCTAAAACCTGTTCCCTCCACAGACATCCTGCAGCCCCTCAGCCTGCATATGTGAGAACCCTGGATGATTAGCTAGCCCTTCTGACACGATGACAAGACTCACTGTCACACTGGGTATGGACAGGGTTCAAACCAAAAGCTGACCATAAACATTGAAATTAGGTTATGCAATCACCATACAATCTCATTAAGATTTACTACATCTATGTTATATGGGGACCTACCTTAACAATCAGTTGGATTTGCAGCCAGTCATGTAGACCCTCACAGTCTCTGGTGGTTGGTAAACCTAAAGAAGATTATAAAATCAAGTTTCAACATCTGTGGTCAGCAGTGTTAGCAGAGTCCTAATACCAGTCAAGGTTACAGAAATATATATCTATAGATAGACTTTAAAAACAAGAATAATATCTGCGCTTAAGCCCCGTACACACGCAGCGATTGTTGGCCGTAAATTTTCGGCCAACGTCCGATCGGCCGATTGTCGGCTTGTTAGTATGATGCTTCCGACAACCGACTGCGACTTTTCGGCCGAACAAAATCTGGTGTGCATGCTATAAAAATTTTGTTGGCCGTCAGCAGAACGGCCGATTGTTCCGTCAGTCAGTACAGATTTCGGCCGACAAAAATGTGATGATCAAGACTGGGCATGCTCAGAGAAGAAAAAACACACGAAAAGTAGACCAGAACATGACATCACTTCTGAAGTTGGTTGTTGGCCGACAAAATTCGTGTGCAGTCTAGAGCACATTTCAACCAACACAACAACACTGGACAAAAGACGGCCGATCGGTCGGCCGACAATCGGTGCGTGTGTACGAGGCTTAAGTATCTAAAAAATATAAAGTTCAATAGGTTGAAGGCTGCTAGCATCAATAGGTATGATTGTAACCCACAGAGAATACTATAAAACAAAGGGGTCCAGCGCCAAAAAGGTGGATATGTAAAAAGACTCAGTCCAATAAAGGAATGTTCATAAAGGAAAAACAGAGATGATCCCCACACCAGATGCAATGACCGCTAAAAGCACACTTCACCCCTGTGTCTGGAGGAAAAACCTGCTTACCAGAGGAGATTGACCCTCAAATTATAGAGTAGTCAAATAGATATGTGGAAGCCCCATGAGTTCTCAACCGCATCAAGACCAGATGATCAAGCTAGTAAATATAGACCTCTTCTCCAGTACCTCCAGACGAAACCCAACAGGTGATCAGGCCAACCTCAGGAGTAAAGGAACTCAGACAGTGTAGTAGTTCTAAACCAATTTATTGAATAAAAAATCCGGATACACTCACATGTAAACAGACGAATTAAAGCACGTAGATGGGTGTACATAGATGCTCGCGGTGTGCTTGCATTGTGACGAGCCATCATTGTACACCCATCTACATGCTTGAATTCATCTGTTTACATGTGAGTGTATCCGAAAGATTAAATATCTTAAAAAGATTAAAGATAAATATTCTGAAAAGAATAAAAAACTGAGACCAAAGTCCCAGCAGGAAACCTAGGTCCTACTCCTTCTCTAGGCAGAAACAAACTGATGTGCTGGGCTGTGGCAGTGGGGGTTATGCCTGGAGGGACAGCGTGTATATGTTAACCACTTGCCGACCAGTCACGTTGACTGTACTGCGGCAAAGTGGTTCGTTATCGTCTGGCAACGTAGACCTACGTCACCAGACATTCCCCTCTCTCGGCGGCGCGCGCACACCGCCGGGGGATCGTTCCCGCTGTATTCAGTTACAGCGGGAGTCGGGCCAGGGGAGGAGAGGAGGTGATCACCGCCGCTCTTCCCCGATCGTCGGGGAATCGAGTGTGGAGATCCGCCCGCTTGTGTAAACAAAGCGGGCGGATCTCCTAAGTGGCAGGCAGGGTCAGATTGCAGGGTTCAGCATAGCTGAACCTGCGATCTGTCCCTGTGTCACACAGTCACCTCCCCCCCCACACACTTTAGTAAGCACCAGGCATACATTAACCCCTTGATCACCAATAAAAATGAACCCCTTCCCTGCCAGTGTCATTTTTACAGTAACAGTGCATATATATAGCACTGATTACTGTAGTAATGTCACTGGTACCCCCAAAAGTGTCAAAAATGTCAGTCAAGGGTCCGATCTGTCCGCCGCAATGTCGCAGTCCCGCAAAAAAAAAAATCGCAGATCGCCGCCATTACTCGTTAAAAAAAAAAAACACCAAAAATGACAGAAATGTCAGAAATCTTTCCCTTAGTTAGTAAACACAATAACTTTTGCGCAAACCAATCAAAATACGCTTATTGCGATTTTTTTTCACCAAAAATATGTAGCAGAAAACAATTGGCCTAAAATGATAAAAAATTTTGATTTTTACATTTTTGGGGGGGGGGGATTTCATATAAAAAAAATGTGAAAAATATTGTTATTTTTTCAAAATTGTCGCTCTTTTTTTGTTTATAGCGCAAAAAGTAAAAATCGCAGAGGTGATCAAATACCACCAAAAGAAAGCTCTATTTGTGGGAAAAAAAGGACGTAAATTTCGTTTGGGTACGGCGTTGCATGACCGCGCAATTGTCAATTAAATTCGCACGCAAAGCGGCCTGGACGTAAGACAGCAAAATCCTCCGGTGGTAAAGTGGTTAAAGGTTTTGTACTAACGTACTGCCTAGATTACACCTGCAGGTGGCAGCATTACCCAGTGAGCTCATGGAGCTGAGGCTGTGTCTGTCGATGGACAATAGAGAAAAAAATACATTTAATTTGGGTACAGTTTTGCTTGACAAAGCAATTGCCGGTTAAAGTAGTGCAGTGCTGAATAGCAAAAAAATGTTCTGGTCATGAAGGGGGCAAAACCCTCTGAGGGTCAAGTGGTTAATGTTTGCCTGGATGAGCGCAGTGTTGATAAATCCCCCATGACGGATCATTTAGACCAGTCCCTTTCTATCTCCACCCCGAGATCTACTTCCCATGCTCGTTGGTAAGACAGTTTGGATGTGGGTGCGGAAAAGAAGGAATACAACGCCGAGATTCTGTAAGTTCAATGCAGAAGAGGCAGTACAGGTTTACTTTAAAAGGTAAATACTAAACTTTCAATAGCAATGTGGGCTCCTGCATGGCTACAGCTTTGAAATATCTCTTCCCATTCAAACTGTCTGCATACCTTGTAGAGACATTTCCAAAACTGTCATGCTTCTTCCCAAAGAAAGAAAGAAGACACAACGGGAGGACGAATGAAAAAAAAAAAAAATCTATCAGTTTAAAAACTGAATAATATCCACAGTCATCTCAATAGCGAGGACAACTTAACCTGCAGAAATGGATTCTGGGTAAAGTTGCTCCATTTATGCTGATTGAAAAGCGAATCATGCCACGTGGCAGAGATCACAGCGTAGAGAGGACTATATCCTCTATGATAAAAGAAGCAATAGGCAGCCTTGTCTGTTTAAATATAAAAAAATATTTTTTATTAATGGAGACAAACTACCTGGGTGTACTGCTTGAAAACTAGAACATTAGACTGTCGCAAAAGACTTATATACTGTATGTAGGCAGGGCCGCTGATAGGGGGGGGGGGGACTACCAGACCTCCTGTAGGGGGCCCAGGCACACAGGGGGGCCCCAGCAGCACGGGAAATTGGTGTGGTCGGGCGGAGGGGAAATTACAGAAGGAAGCACTGTGTGGCTCTCTGCAGCAGTTGAAAGCCAGTTTCTCCCACTCCTGCCAGCTTTCAGCTGCTGCAGGGGGAGACACAGGCACAGGGCATCGTTCCTGTAATTGCTTCTCCGACGCCGATCCCCCTCCCTGTTCTGTCTGCTTTTGACCCCCCTCACAGCGCTGCAGGCTTCCCTGTCCTGTAAACAAATAACAAATTATGAAAAAAAAAAAAAAAAAAAAAACAATTAAATATTGTAATAAATTAATTTAAACGAATTGTAAAGTAAAATAATTGTAAACATTTTTAACATTTTTAAAATAAATTATAATTTTTTTTTTTTTTTAAATGTAAAAAACAATTAAAAAGTGCTAAGTTCACTGTTCTTTTTTTGTCCGGTAATAATGATTTTAGTGTATTTCTAGTGAAAATATTGTCATGATATATTTGGGGGGGCTGTCAGGTAGGCTGTATTGGGCCCCGTGATTTCTAACAGCAGCCCTGTATGTAGGTACAGCGTATATACAGTATTAGGATATAAAACTGCCTTGACCTTATTTCATTGGAATTATCCACCCGATATTTCAGTTTTCGGTGGGCTTAAATCACCTGCTGGCTTATTACTCCAAGAAAAGTCATTAAGTCATTTTATAATTCACCTGCTGTCACTGGCTAAGAGCTGCCCTTATACCACTACCATATGCCAGCTGAAAGGTGTATTCACATCTTTGGCGTATGATATGTCACACATTACTGTGCGTTGTGTTAAGGCGGCTCATTTGAATGGGCTACCTAATGTACCAAAAATAATAAATAATAGGTGCATTCTGCAGGGCCTGGACAAGGGGTAGGGCAGGAGGGACAGCTGCCCTGGGTGCACTGTGGTATCATCTGAGGTGTGGAGGCACCACAAGAAGATTGGGGGAAATTGGGGGAGGTGTGCTAGGAGTGGTAACATTTTGGGGGGGGGGGGTGTTTTTTGCTAGAAAAGGTAATATGGTGGGGGGAGGCAAACTTGTTTTTGGGAGGGGGGATTTGTGCTAGTAGGGATGTTTGGGAGGCATTTGTGCTACAAGGGAAAATTGGGGGGGGGGGGGGGGGATTTGTGCTATGATGGAGGATTGGGGAAGGGGAATTTGTGCCAGGAGGGGGAATTTGAGGAGTGAAGGATTTGTGCTAGGCTGGGGGAGTTTTTTTTGTTGGGGGGCGGGGTTTATTGTGCTTGGAACATGTGCAGAATTAGAAGATGTGTGCTGGTAGGGGGTATTTCAGCAGGGGGGTGGATTTATACTGAAATACTGAGAGGAGGGGGAATTTATGCTTGGGGGGTAAGCATGCAGATAAATGCTTGATTTTTTTTTGGGGGGATGGGACTATTTGCTGATGAATAATGCTTATAAATCTGGGGGGGGGGGGGGGGCCAATTTGGCATGTTCACCCTGGGCTCTAGATGATCTTGTCCGGACTATGGCATTATGGACAGCACCACATAATACACAGTACAGTTGGCCAGGTGGGATGGGTTGCTATTCAAAATGATTGCACATCACATTAAAGCGGAGTTCCGGGCACAAAAACGATATTTTTTTTTTTGTGCCCCTCCGCTAGGTAGACCTCACCTGAAAAGGAATTGGATAGTTATTTTATTTTTTTTTTGTTTACTTACCTTGTAATTGAAGATCGAAGATACTCACCTCAGAGTACTTCCTCCCTCGGAGCCGCGGCTCACCCCGTCACTTCCTGTCTCGCTATGATTCCTGGGAGCTGAACGTCATAGCTCCCAGGAATCAATGCAACGGCACCGGCCCCGCTCGTCATTTCCGGGCGACGCTGCATTCCCCTGCTAAACAGCTTCTGGGCATGCCCAGAAGTTGTGGAGGAAAGCGGCGCCGCACCGGAAGTGACGAGAGGGGCTGGTGCAGGCGCATTCTGGGACAAGACGACGCGGAAGAAGACGCAGAAGAGGACCGCGCCGGCTTCAGCTGCCCACAAGAGAGATGGAAACGCTGTGGAAGAAATTTTATAAGTAAGTATTTCTTCTAAAAGGTAAGTGCGAACCGGGACAGATCAGAGGCTAGCCATTGTGGAATGTGCTAGCCCTGACTGTCCCGGGGGTATGATTAGTAAAAAATTACTTCTGTGCCCGGAACTCCGCTTTAAGGCTCATTCACACCTGAGTGTAGCGCAGCGACAGCTACTGCAGTGTCTTTTTTTAGTGGCCTCCTTCCGCTCCAAAAAAACGCTCCAAAGAAGCTCATGTACCAAATCTTGGCACAGAGCCAGGAGCATTTGGTGTTTGCAATTTGTGCCGCAATTGTAGCGCGTTTTGGTTTACTTGTGTGATTTGGCATTACCCTCCTGTTTAGTGCTCAGAGCAGAGGGATGTTGGGCGCTTGTGCCAAAAGAAAGGACCCCAGTATAAAACAGCCAGGTGGTCAAAGGCTGTTGTGGACCAGACTTCACTGGTGATGCTGTAGTTCAGGGCAGCTCTGGCAGGCAAAAAAACGGAAAATGCCGCTGGCAACAAAGGAAGGAAACAGGCGCCGCTGAATGTAGCAACAATTTATTACATGACAAATTAAAATAGTAACTCACATAAAGGTTTTCTTGAGTCCATGTTCCATAGTAAGATCACTTCCTGTACTTAATCTTCCACATCCCGACTGGCCCGCAGCCGGGTGATGGCGGTGCAGGAAGGATCCTTATAAGACCGCCGTTGTAGAGAGTCTATATACATCTGATGAAGGAGCCGATTGCGCATGCTCCGAAACGCGTTACGTCACTTCCGGAGAGCTTGCGGTCCACCGCTGCCTCCACTTGAACCAGCTCCTCTGTGATCCTTCCTGCACCGTCATCACCCGGCTGCGGGCCAGTCGGGATGTGGAAGATTGAGTACAGGAAGTGATCTTACTATGGAACATGGACTCAAGAAAACCTTTATGTGAGTTACTATTTTAATTTGTCATGTGATAAATTGTTGCTACATTCAGCGGCGCCTGTTTCCTTCCTTTCCTCCTGTTTAGTGCTAGTTCAGTCCTAGCTAGATTCACCCTGTTTCTTTTATGTTTCCTCAATTAGTGTTTGTACTTCACAAAGAGAAGGGTTAGGAAAGTCATTGTCCTCTAAGGCCCCTTTCACACAGGCGGACCGTTCAGATCCGCCTGTCAGTTTTTTTGCATGGGGTGACCGTTCAGATCCGCCAAAAAAACTGACAGGCGGATCTGAACAGTCACCCCATGCATCGCCATGGGGCATTGGATGTCAGCGGTGACATGTCCGCTGACATCCGATCTGATCCGATTCGTCAAATCTGGACAGATGGAAACCCTGTTTTCCATACGTCCAGCGGATCGGATGGGATCGGATGAGAATGGATAGACGGTCCGTTCCCATCCGATTCTCCCATAGCGATGCATGGGGACCTGACAGCATACAGCGCGGAGAACAGCTGTCATCCTCCCGCTCAGTCGGGGATCGGCGGATCGATCCCCCGCTGAGAAAAACGGAGTCCGTCCGACGGACTCCATGTGTGAAAGGGCCCTTTCACTTCAAAGGAAATGGAAAAAAACCATCCTCTGTAGACATGGTGTAGAACAGAAAAATCTGTTTGGTTTAGTTTCAGATAGATTTGTTATGTTACGAATTCTGTTTTATTTGGAATTCGCTTTGCTTAATTTATTCATTTTCGAACGAATTCCACATTTTCGGAACGATTACAAATCGGTTGAAATTGATTGATCGATCCAAATTCGGTGTGAAGAATAGCCAGTTGTTAAGGGCTGGGCCGGCAAGCCCTTAACAACCATGACTCACCTACTGTCAGCGGGATTCCCCGCTGACAGTAGAATATAAACAATGCCAACGTTCATTTTTTTTTTTTTAAACGGCGGGGGTTCCCAAAAAATCTTTACCAGACCCTTATCTAAGCATGCAGCCTGGCAGGTCAGGAAAGGGAGGGGACGAGCAAATCCCCCTTCCATCCTGAACCATACCAGGCCACATGCCCTCAACGTGGGGGGGATGCTTTGGGGCAAGAGGGCCCCCCCCCAAAGCACTTTGTCCCCATGTTAATGGGGACAAGCGTCTTTTCCCCACAACCCTGGACGATGGTTGTAGGGGTCTGCGGGTGGGAGGGATTATTGGAATCTGGAAGCCCCATTTAACAAAGGGCCCCCAGATCCCGCCACCCATGTGAATGAATAGGGGGTACACTGTACCCCTACTCATTCACCAAAAAAGTGTCAAAAATAAATAAAAATAAAGAGTTTTTGACAAGTCCTTTATTAAAAAAAAAAAAACATTGGCCCTGAAGTAATTTTATTTAGATTCCTCTTGTTCAGAGAAAAATCAATAGATCCCTCCATCCATGCTAACAAGGTGGATAGAGGAATTTTCCTTGCTGGCAATGGTATTCTGACAACCACTGATCCTGTCAGGCATACCTGTGCGGTGACTGCATCTGATTGGCTGCAGTCACTGTTTGGCTAAGAATTCTCCACCAGGCTCTGTCGATTATCAGATCAAAGTTGTGCTGACAGAACCCCCCCCCCCCCCCCCCCAATGCCTTGAATATCAACCGATTCAACAAGAATCCATTGCAATTCAAGCTGTGAATGGCCAACATTATTTCAACTGCAAAGAAAGGCGGTATAGCCCGTGCTATTGATTTCTTGATTAGTTTACTATTAATAAAATGTGTACAAAACCATAGGTGTATAATTATCAAGAAATAAATGCATAAAAAAGTAGCTGCTGCTATTATAAAAGGTATTGGAACCTCAACCAATGATCAAAGACAGTTAAATAGCGCTGTCAAAAGAATGGTCTTAAAAAAGGCCAGATACAGCGCTTGCTAATTAGATCGCATTATCATGCTAATCTCGGCAATAAGTGGGTAAAAAATATATATATGTATAAAAATTCCCAATATTTGATTGAACCTGTGTTATAAAGTGCACATGTGACTCAATGTATGACATATAAAATATCAGGTATAACAGGTGCACCTGTTTGCCTTTTTAGGGAACGCGCTGCGCGGTCTCGCGGAGGACTCCTGTGGCTGGTATTGGCCGTGGTTCTCAGGCAGAGGAGCAAACATCAGCCTATAGGACCATTTGAAGGGGAACCTACTTGGCCCAGGGGGCCATTAAAGCTTGAATGGTCTTAATGTCATACGACATATAAAACCCACGACATCCGGTAAGTGACCCAATTTACTCATTTCACTCGGGACAAGAAAATCGATATCTTAGCCAATCAAGCCAGAGCACTTGCACCTTCCAATTGCGAAGAATCACTCTCACTAAGGACAATATTTTGAGCACTAAAGTCACCGTGTACTATTGGACTGTCTCTTTATCGTTGAATATATTGTTGAATTTTTATTGCTGATTTCAAAATCTTTATTGCTCGATATTTATAATTTTATGTCATAAGTCACTTATGCACAAGGGACTATAATTTGAGCACATAATCACTGTTCACTTTGAATTGTTCTTTTTTTATGAATGTTATACCTGATATTTTATATGTCATACATTGAGTCACATGTGCACTTTATAACACAGGTTCAATCAAATATTGGGAATTTTTATACATATATATATTTTTTACCCACCTTTTGCAGAGATTAGCATGATAATGCGATCTAATTAGCAAGCGCTGTATCTGGCCTTTTTTAAGACCATTCTTTTGACATATCTACCTTTTATCGTACAGCAGCTGCTATACCTCAATTTATATTTATATATTTATATATTTTTCAGATTCTTTTATATACACACCAACTATACACCTTATCTTTGGCGCGTGGAATATACTTTGTATATTTTTCTACAGTTAAATAGCGCTGCTTCCTTAAAACATATAACATATACATATATTTAATCGTGGGCCACATCAGCAGTAGGGTTGTCTTCAAAGGGCCAGTTGTGTCTGGGGTGCGCTATGTACAGAGTGCAGAGTTCAGGAGTGCTCTACGTACAGAGTCCACAGTTCAGGGGGACGTTATGTACAGAGTGCAGGGTTCAGGAGTGCATTATGTGCAGAGTTCAGGACTATGCTATGTAAAGAGTACAAGGTTCAGGAGTGCGCTACGTACAGAGTGCAGGGTTCAGGAGGGCATTACATACAGAGTGCAGGGTCCAGGGGTGCATTATGTACAGAGTGCAGAGTTCAGGAGTGCTCTACGTACAGAGTCCACAGTTCAGGGGGACGTTATGTACAGAGTGCAGGGTTCAGGAGTGCATTATGTGCAGAGTTCAGGACTATGCTATGTAAAGAGTACAAGGTTCAGGAGTGCGCTACGTACAGAGTGCAGGGTTCAGGAGGGCGTTACATACAGAGTGCAGGGTCCAGGGGTGCATTATGTACAGAGTGCAGCACTCAGGGGTGTGCTGTGTATGGAGTGCAGGGTTTAGGGGTGCACAGAGTTTGTAACCCCCCCATGAAGCTTCCCCACAGAGCAGGAGGTTGCAGAATGGGGTTCCAGCCATGTTCCAGCTGTAAAACTGGATGTGAGGGCCACATGATAAGGCCTGGTGGGCCACATTCGGGCCTTGTGTTTGACATACGTGATATAAACATGACATAACCTGTAAATCAATCACAACACATAAATTGTCAGTGCAATCAACAATGCATAAAGTGATAGTGCAGTTAAACAAGCAAAAGTCCTTGAATAATGTTAAGGTACAGAGTGCTAGTGATGTCTTCTCAAATAACTAACTCTAATAATAATAAAATAACTAAAATAATTCTCTAACTTTTCCCCGGGAAGAGTTTGAGACGCCAAACTGACAGCAGATCCGAACGCTGCAGCGGCAATTCTCATACTTTACATTCTCGAAAATTTCAACACTGTTGTAAGTGAAATTATTCTTTTAACCTTTCAATGAAGTAAACAGTATCATGCTATGATCATCTCTCTCTTTATTGGAACACACATCACCCTTATGTTGAGAACCTTGTACACTACCAAAGAGGGAAGGAGCTAGAACCATCCATCTATACACTATACTGAGTTTGATCGTATTGCTGACCATCTTTGTGCTCAGAGCCTTACACGCTGCTTAAGAGGAAGGAGTTAGACCTATCCATCCATATACCATGCTGATTTTGAACTTATTGCTGATGAGTGGGGACTCAGGAGGGGAGCACGGAGTGACACCTGAATCATATTTGAGAAGCCATCACTATCCCTTTGCACCTTTATATTATTGAAGGAGTTTTGCTTGTTTAATTGCACTATTACTTTATGCATTTTTGATTGCACTGGCACTTTATGTATTGTGATTGATTTACAGCTTATGTAATGTTTATATGTTTTAACCACTTGCCGACCAGTCACGTTGACTGTACTGCGTCAAAGTGGCTCGTTATCGTCTGGCGACGTAGATCTATGTCACCAGATGATCCCCTCTCTCGGCGGCGCGCGTGCGCCGCCGGAGGCTCGCTCCCTTCTGTATTCAGTTACAGCGGGAGTCGGGCCAGGGGAGGAGCGGCGTTGATCACCGCTGCTCTTCCCTGATCTTCAGGGATCTAGTGTGGAAATCCGTCCGCTTGTGTAAACAAAGCGGGCGGATCTCCTAAGTGACAGGCAGGGTCAGATTGCAGGGTTCAGCATAGCTGAACATGCGATCTGTCCCTGTGTCACTCAGTCACCTCCCCCCACACACGTTAGTAAGCACCAGGCATACATTAACCCCTCCCTCTCCAATAAAAAATTAACCCCTTCCCTGCCAGTGTCATTTTTACAGTAACAGTGCATATTTATAGCACTGATTACTGTAGTAATGTCACTGGTACCCCCAAAAGTGTCAAAAATGTCAGTCAAGGGTCCGATCTGTCTGCCATAATGTCGCAGTCCCACAAAAAAAAATTGCAGATTGCCGCCATTACTCGTTAAAAAAAACCACCAAAAATGACAGAAATCTTTCCCTTAGTTAGTAAACGCAATAACGTTTGCGCAAACCAATCAAAATACACTTATTGCAATTTTTTTTAACCAAAAATATGTAGCAGAAAGCAAATTGGTCTAAAATGATAAAAAATTTAGATTTTTAAATTTTTGGGGGGGGAATTTCATATAAAAAAAATGTGAAAAATATTGTTGTTTTTTCAAAATTGTCGCTCTTTTTTTGTTTATAGCGCAAAAAGTAAAAATCGCACAGGTGATCAAATACCACCAAAAGAAAACTATATTTGTGGGGACAAAAAGGACATAAATTTAATTTGGGTACAGCGTTGCATGACCGTGCATTTGTCCGTTAACGTAACGCAGTGCCAAATCGCAAAATATGGCCTGGTCAGGAATGGGGTAAAACCTTCCGGTCATAAAGCGGTTAAAAATACGCTCATTGAGAATTTTTTTGTCAAAGACATGTAGCTAAATACATTTTGGCCAACATATATGAGAAAAATTGAATATATTGGATATTTTTTAACTGTCAAAGTAGAAAAATATTGTTAATTTTTCAAAATTTTCGCATTTTTTTATTAATATTGCAAAAAATAAAAAGCGCAGAGGTGATCAAATACCACCAAAAGAAAGCTCTGTTTGTGGGGAAAAAAGGACGTAAATTTTGTTTGGGTACGGCGTTGCATGACCGCGCAATTGTCAGTTAAATTCGCACAGTGCCGAATCGCAAAAAGTGGCCTGGACGTAAAGCAGCAAAATGTTCCGGTGGTAAAGTGGTTATGGAAGCAGTGCTTTTTACCCATCTTTGATCATTATTTCAACTGTACTCAGTTATTTGGCTGGAGTTTCCCTTTAAAAATCATCTTAATTTCACAGTTTATGGTAATACATTTCAGATTAGCATGTGAAAAGGTAATTATGTTAAGCGACTTAAATATCACACATCTAATAGTAGCAATAGGTCTCTGATCCTGAGATGTGATTAACAGCCGTTCTACAGGAGAAAAAAAAATGTTCAGTATAATTCCGAGTTATTAATTTGTGTGAGATGAAACAGCAGTGAACTTCCATGAATGTGCTGCGCTGAACAATGCGGAATCGAATAATGAGCTCAATGTAAAGAGAGGCAAGATCTATGGCTCGGAGTCTCCCTCTGATTCTGAATGGTAATTGGATAGTTTACCTCTTAGGGGCACCTTATGAGCTAAAAGGGGATGAAATGACCCTGGTCCTTTGTATGGCTCATTCTAATGAAATTTTAGCCTTGGTATTTTTAAAGAGAAACTCCTCAAAAAGTTAGAAAAACGTTTTGGTAACTAGTTGGGACTTTGATCAGAAATGGCCCATCCCAGCATGGAATCCCCAAGAAACTGAAATAATGGAACACAAAGGGCATGAGAAACCCAAAGGTGAACAATCTGGATGTCTATAAAGGAGAAAAAAGAATGCAAAAATGTAGCAATGACTGGTGAGCACGTATATGTTTGGGCTATTTCTACATTTTTATATTGAGTAGTATGTACCACAGGCGTAGGTAAATGTTCATTCTCATTTATGTGTAACTAATGGGATGACCTCTATGACTATTGTATTTATGTTTAGACTTGGACAGCATACCACCTGATGAAGATTCTGGATGCATTGAAACATGTTGGAGCTCAAACATTTGTCCTTTTGATCGTTTGTTGTTTTTAAGGTTGCTACACTTGTGGGTGTGGGTTTTAACCACTTAAGCCCTGGAAGATTTTACCCCCTTCCTGACCAGGGCCTATTTTCAGATTCGGCACTGCGTGACTTTAACGGACAATTGCGCGGTCGTGCGACGCTGTACCTAAATGAAATTGACGTCCTTTTTTTCCCACAAACAGAGCTTTCTTTTGGTGGTATTTGATCACCTGTGCAATTTTTTGATCATGCGCTATAAACAAAAAAAGAACATCAATTTTGCAAAAATAACAATATTTTTCACATTTTTTTATATGAAATTCCCCCCCCCAAAAAAATGTAAAAATCTAAATTTTTTAACATTTTAGGCCAATTTTTTTTATGCTACATATGTTTGGTAAAAGAAAAATCGCAAAAAGCGTATTTTGATTGGTTTGCACAAAAGTTATTGCGTTTACTAACTAAGGGAAAGATTTTTGTCATTTTTATTGTTTTTTTTTTTTTAACGAGTTACGGCGGCGATTTGCGTTTTTTTTTTTGCGGGACTGCGACATTGCGGCGGACAGATCGGACCCTTGACTGACATTTTTGACACTTTTGGGGTTACCAGTGACATTACTACAGTAATCAGTGCTATACATATGCACTGTTACTGTAAAAATGACACCGGCAGTGAAGGGGTTAACTTTTTTTGAGAGGGAGGGGTTAAGTGTGTCCCTAGGGGCGTGCTTCTAACTGTGATTGGATGTGGCTTGAGGTGTCCTACATAGTAGAACCGTATGATCTCCATTCTTACACAGGGGAGAATGACAGGCGGCTTTGTTTACATTAGCCGCCTGCCTTTCTTCCGCTGTAACAGACAATCGCGGTCCGCCGGGCACACGCGCGGGGCGGTCCGTGAGCGAGCGGTGGCGGGAGCACTCGCTCCCTAGAGCCTCACAGGCTAGCGACGTACACCTACGTCACTTTGCCTGTGAGGGGCTGACTGCCAACGTTAATCGTCGTTTGGCAAGTGGTTAATTTATAATAAACTTGTTATATTTTACAATTTTTTGTCGTGTGCCATCAAAGTCCCAACCAGTTATCAAAAATGTTTCTGATATGTATTAGGGATGGGGGCACCTTGGAATTGTCAGATCTATTTGATTTCCTCAAAAAGTTAGCTGGACTTTAGCTAATTTGTTTGTTTCTTACTTAACACTACATGTCCATCTAAGACAGTGGTTCTCAACTCCGGTCCTCGGGGCCCACTAAGGCCCCTTTCACACAGGCGGACCGTTCAGATCCGCCTGTCCGTTTTTTTGGCGGATCTGAACGGTCCCCCCATGCATTCCTATGGGGCATCGGATGGCGGCGGAAACATGTCCACTGACATCCAACCCGATCCGATCAGTCAAATCTGGACGGCGGGAAACCCTATTTTCCATCCGTCCAGCGGATCGGATCGGATGGGATCGGATGAGAACGGACCGACGGTCCGTTCCCATCCGATTTCCCCCATAGAGATGCATGGGGAACTGACACACAGCGCGGAGACACAGCTGTCCTCCTGCTGCTCAGCGGGGGATCGGCGGCTCGATCCCCCGCTGAGAAAAACGGAATCCGTCCGACGGACGGATAGTGCGAAAGGAGCCTAACAGGCAAGGTATGCAAGATAACTAAATTACATCACAGGTGATCTAATTTTCTGCTCAGTGATTGCAGTATTCTAGTCTGCATCTCCCCAAGGTAATACTTAAAATCTGGCCTGTTAGTCGGTCCCGGGGACCGGAGTTGAGAACCACTGATCTAAGACTACCTTGTCTACAGGGTCTCCCTGTTAAAGGACCGACAGGTAATAAAGCTATGTTACGGGGGGACAAAAAGTGTTAGCACTAATGGCACTATGGCAATGCAGTATAGTCAGACTGGCCCACAGAGCTGGTCCTCCATCCTTGCATATAGGGGATTACAGGAGGCTACTATGAAGACAATGTCAAGTATTTATACAGGCTGAAAAATGCAACAAAATAGCAGCGCTCAGATGATAGTCCAAAGTTCTCCAGTGAAGTAGGACATATAGTGTGAGGAGGGAAGATGGATCCACCACCAAGGAAGAGACACACACTGACTCTTACCGAATCCAGATGACTGCTAGGATTAACAGCAGGCTCACACGCTCATGCAATCACACAATCTTTTAGTTCAGGATCCTCGGATTCATAGAGAAGGACTCCACCAGTATATGTATATAAACACAAAAAGTGATCATTGCCCAAGCATTGCTGCAACTAGTTTATTAACCACTTAAGCCCCGGGCCTATTTTTGACACTTTTTGTTTAGTTAAAATCAGTATTTTTTGCTAGAAAATTACTTAGAACCCCCAAACATTCTACATATTTTTTTTAGCAAAGACTCTGGAGAATAAAATGGCGGTCATTGCAATATTTTTTGTCACGCAGTATTTGCGCAGCGGTCTTTCAAACAACATTTTTTTGGGAAAAATTAAGAAAAATCACATGTCACTGCATTTAAAAAAAACTAAACAGTAAAGTTGGCCCATTTTTTTTGTATATTGTGAAAGGTGATGTAAATAGATACCCAATATTGTATCTAATGTTCTTTAAGTATATAAACAGTAAGAAAGCGAGGCCAGAACACATTGGCGCCATAAAAGATGACAAAGGAAATATGGCCACTGAGGACAAAGAAAAGGCGGAAGTGTTAAATAATTTCTTCTCTTCAGTCTTCACAAAAGAATCGGGGGGCTACACGAACCTAGCTTGTAAGGCCGAACTAAACAACACACCTCAGGAAATACCACCATGGCTAACAGAAGATAGACTTAGAACTAAACTAGAGAAACTTAACATAAATAAATCACCGGGACCGGGTGGCTTGCACCCGAGGGTTCTTAAAGAGCTCAGCCAGGTGATTGCCAGACCATTATTCTTGCTCTTTAAGGATAGTTTACAGACGGGAATGGTGCCAGCTGATTGGAAAAAAGCCAACGTGGTACCAATATTTAAAAAGGGGCCGAGATGTATCCCGGGTAACTATAGGCCGGTCAGCCTAACATCTGTAGTCTGCAAGATTTTGGAGGGGATGTTAAGGGACCACATACAAGACTTTAGTAATGAAAACTGTATCATTAGTAGTAATCAGCATGGATTCATGAAAAATCATTCTTGCCAAACCAATCTATTAACCTTCTATGATGAAGTGAGCTGCCACCTAGATAAAGGTAAGCCTGTGGATGTGGTGTATCTGGACTTTGCAAAGGCCTTTGACACCGTTCCCCACAAACGCTTACTGTACAAACTAAGGAAGGTAGGTATGGACCATAAGGTGAGTACCTGGATAGAGAACTGGCTCCAGGGGAGAGTCCAGAGGGTGGTGATTAATGGGGAGTACTCGGATTGGGCGGGTGTGGAAAGTGGGGTCCCCCAGGGTTCCGTCCTGGGACCAATCCTGTTTAATTTATTCATAAATGATCTAGAGGAGGGGATATCGAGCAAAATCTCAGTATTTGCGGATGATACTAAACTAAGCATGCCAATATCTTCTATGCAGGATGTGGAAACCTTACAAGCGGACCTGAACAAAATAATGGGGTGGGCAACTACATGGCAGATGAGGTTTAATGTTGAAAAATGTAAAGTAATGTACTTGGGGGCCAGAAACCAGAAAGCAAGCTACTCACTAGGGGGGGAACCTCTGGGTGAGTCTAGGATGGAAAAGGACTTGGGGGTACTGGTAGACAACAGGCTTGGCAGTGGCATGCAATGCCAAGCCGCTGCAAGTAAAGCTAACAGAATACTGGGATGTATAAAAAAGGGGATTCACTCCAGAAATAAAGAGATTATTCTCCCACTCTACAAGACTCTGGTCCGGCCGCATCTGGAGTATGCCGTCCAGTTCTGGGCACCGGTCCTCAGGAAGGATGTGCTGGAACTGGAGAGAGTCCAGAGAAGGGCAACAAAAATAATTAGGGGAATGGAGGGCATCGGCTATGAGGAAAGACTACAAGCACTGAACTTTTTCTCTCTGGAGAAGAGACGATTGAGGGGGGGATATGATATCAATGTACAAATACTGTACTGGCGACCCGAGCATAAGGAACAAACTATTCAGAGAGAGGGAATACAATAAGACACGTGGCCACTCACTAAAACTAGAGGAAAGGCGGTTTAACCTTAAAATGCGTAAGGGGTTCTTCACTGTAAGAGCAGTAAGGATGTGGAATTCTCTTCCACAAGCAGTCGTATCAGCTGGGAGCATTGATAGTTTCAAAAAACTATTAGATGAGCACCTTGGAGACCACAACATACAGGGGTATACAATGTACGGTTAAAAGCAAACACACACATCATAGGTTGAACTGGATGGACTGATGTCTTTTTTTAACCTCACTAACTATGTAACTATGTAATATGTTACAGTTTAAAATTGGGCACACCTGTGGAATGGCAACAAACTATGGTCAATAGAAATCTCCATAGGCGACGATTTAAAATTTTTTAACAGTTTAGAGTTAGAGTGTAGCTCTTTTTTTAAATTATTGCTCACACTCTGGCGATCGCGGCGATACCTCACATGTGTGGTTTGAACAATGATTTAATTTGGGGCTCGACTTCCATATACGTTTTCTTTCGTGCGCGAGCTAACGGCGATGGGGGCAGCTAAAAATGTTTTCCCGGTGGGATGGGAGACCCGGGCAGAGGCGCGGAAGGCGGCGGGAGGAGGGGTGTCCCCGCTCGCCGGGGTAACGATTGAGCGGCTCCCGAGCCGCATCGGTCGTTACCGCCGGAAAGCTAACCGCCGGCTCTAAGCAACGGTACCGGGATGATGCCTCTAGCTAGAGGCATCATCCTGGTATAACCACGCAAAGTCAGCCGACGTTGGGGTACGTCACTTTGCGGTAAGTGGTTGAATATAAAAGCAAGCTATGCACAAGGTACACACAATCAGATCAAGCATTAAAAACAGAGTGAAAAGGATGGAAACTTGGAAAAAGTTTCAAACCAAAAACATGGCCGACCTCAAGCTGTCAGATATGACGAAACACGTCGGGGGGAGCCTAGCCACGTGACACAGACGCACAGCTTGAGGTCGCCCATGTTTTTGGTTTGAAACATTTTTCAAGTTTCCATCCTTTTCACTCTGCTTTTAATGCTTGATCTGATTGTGTGTACCATGTGCATAGCTTGCTTTTATATTTAATAAACTAGTTGCAGCAATGCTTGCGCAATGATCGCTTTTTGTGTTTATATACATATACTGGTGGAGTCCTTCTCTATGAATCCGAGGATCCTAGACTAAAAGATTGTGTGATTGCATGAGCGTGTGAGACTGCTGTTAATCCTAGCAGTCATCTGGATTCGGTAAGAGTCAGTGTGTGTCTCTTCCCTGGTGGTGGATCCATCTTCCCTCCTCACACTTTATGTCCTACTTCACTGGAGAACTTTGGACTATCGTCTGAGCACTGCTATTTTGTTTGATTTTTGTGCTTATATCCGTTACCAATAGGATCTTTTGCTAGCAGCTCGGGACAATCAATTTATATTGCTTAACACATTGTGTTGTTGTTCCGCTCCACAGGAACTATTATCTGAATATTTTAATTCTATTTAGCGTAATTTTATGAATGTTGTTTATATGTATACAGGCTAAATTAAAATGTCAACAATATAGTTATGGTACAGGGGAATAAGAAAAACAAAACCTGCCTACCACCATTGATCCTGGCCAAATCTCCAAATCCATTTGCTGAAATGCAGTCCCAAACTTTCAAGGAACCTCCACCAAGCCTCACAGTTGACTGCAGACCCTAATTATTGTACCATTCTCCAGCCCTTCAGTGGACAAACTGCCTCCTGCTACAGCCAAGTGTGACGTATTCACCATTACTGGAGGTGAGGAGCAGATAATTAATGGTTTGAATTGCTTCAGATGGGACAGTAATATTTGTCAGCAATATCTTCATATAGAAATATGAAGATTTATTCCCACTTTACACTGGGAGACTTAGACTGTTATAGACCATTGCCATGAAGTCTGACTTCTAGATAATGTGTATTCCGTGTGCTTGTCTGTGAGAGAGACACACAGACTGTCATTGGCAGACTTCCCTATTGTTTGTGTATTGGGTGGGAATGTGGATTGTGTCTGTCCCATTGTTGAATGCTAAGGACCTCACATTGTTCTGTCCAGATGGCTAGATAATTGGTTTCTGTATACACTTTAATTTGCATATAATACTGTAATCAGCGAGAGGGGAGGGATTGTGTATACTGTATGGGAATGACTGAGTGTAAAAACCTGTTTCTATTGGATTGTGAATGTCATGTCCTGTCCCCAACAAGGTCCACCTGGGTGGTAACCTTGTGGGGGAAAACTGTATAAAAAAGCAGCTGTACCATTAAAGTTTGAGTTATACTTCACCCTCAATCTAGAGTCCTTTCTCTCATTTGGGGAATATGCTACAAGGGATTGTTATGTCCTTTATACTCCCTTGGGTAATCACTAAGCTCTTGTAAGAGCTTGTGTAAGAGATTGTTCCCGCTGCACTCTCTGGGGAGAGAGGTTCACCCACTGGAACCTGGAGCCTTGTCATAGGTCCAGGGTGGGTAGGAGACGGTGAGACCCTAACCAAGCTGCAGCAGTTAGTGGGGTCTGAGGTGTTTATGGTGTCTGGGGGAGTGCTTGGAGCCCTCAGGAAGCACTAGGAGCATCCGTCAACGGAGGTACCCAGTCCAGGGTGACGGTTGATCTGTTACACCAAGTATTTCACATTTTGCCTCATCAGCTCAGAGCAGCTGCTCAGTGGCGTCTCCAGCTTTTATATTTAGGGGGGGCACATGGGGGGACGGGATCAAAAGTAGGGGGGCCAACTATAAAACGCAATTTTTATATATATATATATATATATATATATATATATATATATATATATATACATACATACATACACCCGCCGGCCTGTCTGTTGTGTTGCTAGCAGGGGCGTTGCTAGGTGGGAAAAAGACCAGGGGCTTCAGCCCGAAGGTAAATTTGATAACCACTCCCACATTTTAAAATCCCGCCCAAGCTCCTCCCACATTTAAAAAGTACCGCCCATACTCCACCCAATGCCCCCCCCCCCTCAGTCAAAGGTCAGACATGGGGTGCTATGGAGCATGGTACAGGGGGTCAGAAGAGGAGAGAAGAGGTGAAAAGGGAGTCAGGAGGAGAGAAGAGGAGAACAGGGAGTCAGGAGGAGAGAAGAGGAGAACAGGGGGTCAGGAGGAGAGAAGAGGAGAACAGGGGGTCAGGAGGAGAGAAGAGGTGAAAAGGGAGTCAGGAGGAGAGAAGAGGAGAACAGGGAGTCAGGAGGAGAGAAGAGGAGAACCAGGGGGTCAGGAGGAGAGAAGAGGAGAACAGGGAGTCAGGAGGAGAGAAGAGGAGAACAGGGGGTCAGGAGGAGAGAAGAGGAGAACAGGGGGTCAGGAGGAGAGAAGAGGAGCACAGGGAGTCAGGAGGAGAGAAGAGGAGAACAGGGAGTCAGGAGGAGAGAAGAGGAGAACAGGGAGTCAGGAGGAGAGAAGAGGAGAACAGGGGGTCAGGAGGAGAGAAGAGGAGAACAGGGGGTCAGGAGGAGAGAAGAAGAGAACAGGGGGTCAGGAGGAGAGAAGAACAGGGGGTCGAGAGGAGAGGAGAGGGAAGTCAGACATGGGGTGGTACACCAATGAAGCACATACTCCTCCCAGTTTGACCCATAAAAGCAAAAAAAGGTGCTTGATAAAAAGGTAGGAAAAGAAATAAGTAGAAGGATGGGACCTGTCTATGGGGATCTGAACCCAATTCACTGACACCTACACTGACCCCCCCCTACACTGATCCCTTCACTGACACCTACACTGACCCCTGCACCGACACCTTCACTGACCTCTACACTGACCCCCCCTACACTAATACTTACACTGACCCCCTACACTGACCCCCCCCTACACATTGACTCCTAAAATGACCCCCCTACACGGACCCCCCTGCATTGACCCCTTCACTGACCCCCCCCCCCACATTGACACCTACACTGACCCCTTCACTGACACCTACACTGACCCCTCCCCCCCACATTGACACCTACACTGACCCCCCTTTACTGACACCTACACTGACCCCCCTTCACTGACACCTACACTGACCCCCCTTCACTGACACCTACACTGACCCCCCTTCACTGACACCTACACTGACACCTCCTACACTAACCCTCCTACACTGACCTTTCCTACACTAACCTCCCTACCCTACACTGACACCTACACTGACCCCCTTCATTGACACCTACACTGACCCCTTCATTGACACCTACACTGACCCCCCTTCATTGACACCTACACTGACCCCCTTCATTGACCCCTTCACTGACACCTACACTGACCCCCCTTCATTGACACCTACACTGACCCCCTTCATTGACACCTACACTGACCCCCTTCATTGACACCTACACTGACCCCCTTCATTGACACCTACACTGACCCCCCTTCATTGACACCTACACTGACCCCCTTCATTGACACCTACACTGACCCCCTTCATTGACACCTACACTGACCCCCTTCATTGACACCTACACTGACCCCCCTTCATTGACACCTACACTGACCCCCTTCATTGACACCTACACTGACCCCTTCACTGACCCCTTCACTGACACCTACAATGACCCCCTTCATTGACACCTACACTGACCCCCTTCATTGACACCTACACTGACCCCCCTTCATTGACACCTACACTGACCCCCCTTCATTGACACCTACACTGACCCCCTTCATTGACACCTACACTGACCCCTTCACTGACACCTACACTGACCCCCCTTCATTGACACCTACACTGACCCCCTTCATTGACACCTACACTGACCCCCCTTCATTGACACCTACACTGACCCCCTTCACTGACACCTACACTGACACCTACACTGACCCCCCTTCATTGACACCTACACTGACCCCCTTCATTGACACCTACACTGACCCCTTCACTGACACCTACACTGACCCCTTTCATTGACACCTACACTGACCCCCCTCCTACACTGACACCTACACTGAGCCCCCTACACTGACTCCTACACTGACCCCCCTCCTACACTGACCCCCCTACACTGACACCTACACTGACCCCCCTTCATTGACACCTACACTGACCCCCCTCCTACACTGACACCTACACTGACCCCCCTACACTGACTCCTACACTGACCCCCCTTCATTGACACCTACACTGACCCCCTTCATTGACACCTACACTGACCCCCCCTTCACTGACCCCTTCACTGACACCTACACTGACCCCCTTCATTGACACCTACACTGACCCCCCTCCTACACTGACACCTACACTGAGCCCCCTACACTGACTCCTACACTGACCCCCCTCCTACACTGACCCCCCTACACTGACACCTACACTGACCCCCCTCCTACACTGACCCCCCTACACTGACTCCTACACTGACCCCCCTCCTACACTGACCCCCCTACACTGACACCTACACTGACCCCCCTTCATTGACACCTACACTGACCCCCCTCCTACACTGACACCTACACAGCCCCCTACACTGACTCCTACACTGACCCCCCTCCTACACTGACCCCCCTACACTGACACCTACACTGACCCCCCTTCATTGACACCTACACTGACCCCCCTCCTACACTGACACCTACACTGACACCTACACTGACCCCCCTACACTGACTCCTACACTGACCCCCCTTCATTGACACCTACACTGACCCCCTTCATTGACACCTACACTGACCCCCCTTCACTGACCCCTTCACTGACACCTACACTGACCCCCTTCATTGACACCTACACTGACCCCCTTCATTGACACCTACACTGACCCCTTCACTGACACCTACACTGACCCCCCTTCATTGACACCTACACTGACCCCCTTCATTGACACCTACACTGACCCCCCTTCATTGACACCTACACTGACCCCCTTCACTGACCCCTTCACTGACACCTACACTGACCCCCCTTCATTGACACCTACACTGACCCCCTTCATTGACACCTACACTGACCCCTTCACTGACACCTACACTGACCCCTTTCATTGACACCTACACTGACCCCCCTCCTACACTGACACCTACACTGAGCCCCCTACACTGACTCCTACACTGACCCCCCTCCTACACTGACCCCCCTACACTGACACCTACACTGACCCCCCTTCATTGACACCTACACTGACCCCCCTCCTACACTGACACCTACACTGACACCTACACTGACCCCCCTACACTGACTCCTACACTGACCCCCCTTCATTGACACCTACACTGACCCCCCTCCTACACTGACACCTACACTGACCCCCTTCATTGACACCTACACTGACCCCCCTCCTACACTGACACCTACACTGACCCCCCTACACTGACTCCTACACTGACCCCCCTTCATTGACACCTACACTGACCCCCTTCATTGACACCTACACTGACCCCCCTCCTACACTGACTCCTACACTGACCCCCCTCCTACACTGACCCCCCTACACTGACCCCCCTACAATGACCCCCTTCATTGACACCTACACTGACCCCCTTCATTGACACCTACACTGACCCCCCTCCTACACTGACACCTACACTGAGCCCCCTACACTGACACCTACACTTTACTTACTGTGTAATTACATCTGGCAGCGCCAATTACCTCCCTATTCACTTTACACTTGTACTTGGGCACTCACCTTCTCCCAGCCGAGGCTCCGTCCCGCCGATGCTGCACCCCTTCTTCCCGCCGAGGCTCCGCCCCTTCTTCCCGCCGAGGCTCCGCCCCTTCTTCCCGCCGAGGCTCCGCCCCCTTCTTCCCGCCGAGGCCCCGCCCCCTTCTTCCAGCCGATGCCTGCCAGCAGCAGCAGACTGAAGGAGTTGCCACTGCACATAGGATCTGTCAGAACACGCTGGGCAGGACACCGGCTGACACCCCCTAGTGCGTGGCACCCGGCCCGCCCCCATTGGTACGCCACTGCGTCCAAGGTGTCTTCACTGCCCACCTCTCCTCCCATCCCTGCTGGCTGGGGAGGAAGGAGACGGGGAGGGACTGATTATAACTACTGTATGTGTACCCACAGCATGTATAATAAACCTGAATTATACACTGCTGTGTCCACATACAGTAGTTATAATCAGTCCCTCCCCGTCTCCTTCCTCCCCAGCAATGTAACCTCCGCTGTTTGTCTCTGTGCATGGGCTGTCTGACAAAGGGGGCGGGTCCCACATATCAGTTCCCCATCCCCGACATCAGAGCTACATTTTGACAGCTCTACTCTCTCTCTCCTTGCAGCTGCCTGGCTTCCCATCAATCCGCGGAGACGCAGAATGAGAATCCATGACTTTTGTTGTGCACATAAATTGGGGGGGCACATGGGGGGGCACAGACTAATTTTGGTGGGGCCATGGCCCCCTCTGGCCCCCCCCTAGTGACGCCACTGCAGCTGCTGCCATTTTTTGCACCCCAATTCCAATGTTTTGTGCATAGTTGAGTCACTTAGCCTTGTTTCCTCATCAGAGATATGGCTTTTTGGCCGCAATTCTTCCATGAAGACCACTTCTAGCTAGACTTCTCCAGACAGTAGATGGATGTACCTAGGTCCCACTGGTTTTCGCCTGTTCTGTGTTGATGGCACGCCTGGATATCTCCCAATGTTGAAGGGAAGTAAGCATGAGGTGTTTTTCATCTGCTGGATTATAGGGGTTGTAAAGTCAGAATGCATTTTTATCCTAATGCATTCTATGCATTAAGATAGAAAAAAAAAAAAAACTTCTGTGTGTAGCAGCCCCCCTCAGCCCCCCCCCCTAATGCTTACCTGAATCCTCTCTCAATCCAGCGATGTTCATGGCTTTCTCAGCCATCCGTCACTCCCCTCCCCATTGGACAAGACACAGCAGCGGCGCCATTGGCTCCCACTGCTGTCAATCAAATCAGTTAGCCAATGAGGAGAGAGAGGGGGCAGGGACGAACCGCAGCTCCATGTCTGAATGGATACATGGAGCTGTGACTCGGCTCGGGTGCCCCCATAGCAAGCTGCTTGCTGTGGGGGCACTCAAAGGGAGGGAGGCGTCAGGAGAGTTGAAGAGGGACCCGAGGAGGAAGAGATCTGGGCTGCTCTGTGCAAGGCCAACTGCACAGAGGAGGTAAGAATAACATGTTCCTTATTTGTTTTGAAAAAAAAGACTTTACAATCACTTTACGTTTCCTTGACCGATCAATGGAGTCCTCAATGGTGAGAAATACAGGCAGATACTTATCCATTATGTCATACCATCAAGGAAGCATGTGATTGGCCCCAAATGTATTCTACAGCAGGAAAACGACCCCAAACATACAGCCAATGCCATTAAGAACTATTTTCAGTGGAAAGAAAAACAAGGAGTCCTGGAAGTTATAGTTTGGCCCCCACAAAGTCCTGATCTCGGCATCATGGAGTCTGTCTGGGAGGACAAAGAGAGCGAATGATTTGAGGCAACCTACATCCAAAGAATAGCTGTGGTTAGTTCTCCAAGATATTTGGAACAACCTACCTGCCGAGTTCCTTTAACAACTGTGTGCAAGTGTACCTCGAAGAATTGATGCTGGTTTGAAGTCATAGGAGGTGGAATCACACCAATTATTGATTTGATTTAGATTTTTTTCTGTTTGTTTACATTGCATTTTGTGAATTGATAAAAACAAACAATTAAAATATATATTTTTTGAAAACTTTCTTACTTTACATAATTTCTTCACACTCTTCTAAAACCTTTGCACAGTATATTATATTATTTAAATTTATACACACACACACACACACATGCATGTGTGTTTGAATTTTGGGGTGCACATCTTAATGCAGAAGGCTGTGCACACCTATGATTGAAATAGATATTTAAAGTGGTTCTTCAGCCAAAACATTAGTCTGCTGTTGGTGGGTGAGAGGGTTGGACACTTTCAGGTTTTTAACCACTTGTCGACCGCTCACTCGAGCTCTACTGCGGCAAAGTGGTTCGATTCCATCCAGCGACGTAGACCTACGTCGCTGGACTCCTCCCCTTGTGGGCGGTGCACGCGCGCCGCCGAAGGCTCGCTCCCGCTGTATTCAGTCACAGCGGCGCCGCTGTTCTTCCCCGATCGTCGGGGAATCTAGTTTGGAGATCCTCCCGCTTGTGTAAACAAAGCGGGCGGATCTCCTAAGTGACAGACAGTGACAGATTGCAGGGTTCAGCATAGCTGAACATGCGATCTGTCCCTGTGTCACTCAGTCACCTCCCCCGACACACGTCAGTAAGCACCAGGCATACATTAACCCCTCCCTCTCCAATAAAATTAACCCCTTCCCTGCCAGTGTCATTTTTACTGTAGTAATGTCACTGGTACACCCAAAAGTGTCAAAAATGTCAGTCAAGGGTCCCATCTGTCCGCCGCAATGTCGCAGTCCCGCAAAAAAAAAATTGCAGATCGCCGCCATTACCCGTTAAAAAAAAACACCAAAAATGACAGAAATCTTTCCCTTAGTTAGTAAACGCAATAACTTTTGCGCAAACCAATCAAAATACGCATATTGTGATTTTTTTTTACCAAACATAGGTAGCAGAAAACAAATTGGCAAAAAAATTTTTAAAATTGTGATTTTTACATTTTTTGGGGGGAATTTCATACAAAAAAATGTGAAAAATACTGTTATTTTTTCAAAATTTACGCTATTTTTTTGTTTATAGCACAAAAAGTAAAAATCGCACAGGTGATCAAATACCACCAAAAGAAAGCTCTGTTTGTGGGGAAAAAAGGACGTAAATTTCGTTTAGGTACGGCGTTGAACGACCGCGCAATTGTCAGTTAAAGTCGCACAGTGCCGAATCGCAAAAAGTGGCCTGGACGTAAGACAGCAAAATCCTCCGGTGGTAAAGTGGTTAAAGTACACATGCCTCCTAATTTTTTATGTCACTGGCCCAGAACTAGTAAGCAGCAAATACCATTAAGATTCCTGATTTGCATACTTGATCCAGCTCTGTGATTTTTAAAGTATAGAAGCCATTGGATTGGAAAGGAGGGGGGCATCAATGACAGCTTGCACATACAGTACCCTAATGAAAGGTGCCTCTTAAATATTACCTTTATTAATACGGTTTAGTACATCAGACAGACCTAGACCAGGTACAGCCATGATGTGGATAAGGACAGGTGGGAGCCCTGTATCCCCTCCACACACAATGAAGTTCGATCAGATGTTGTGTGTCAGAGGGGCTTCGAGCAGGCTGAGACGTCAGCAGAGCAATAACAGACCCTCCTCCCTATCTGAACTCTTGGAGATGTGAGCGTAGCACAGACACAGCGCACTGAAGCACTGACTGCACAGCATGTAAGGTAAGGATCAGCTTGGGGGTCTTCACATACAACTATAGGGGGCAATTACTGCAACATGTGTGTGTGTATGGGGGGTGAGAGCTATGCAGCCTGGCACCAAAATGGGGGCAAAATAAATTTTAATTGGAATAGATTTATTACTTTGCATGCTGTAAAGTAATATAATGTGCAGAAAGAATTTTATTACTGGATAAAGGATATTATATATATTTTAAAGGAACTAGATGTGTTTGTACAAGTGAGTCAGTTGAACTCTACAAAGCAAAAGACCAGAGGCGGTTTCACAATATAAAATATAAAGTGCAGCTATATAGTAGAGACAGAAGTAGAGAGCAGATTTACAGAAGAGCCAGGAGGGCTCTCCAGATGCAAAGTTGCGGTGGTTGTAGAATACAGACCTACAGTTTCGTTGACTGTATAATAGAAAATGGTCAGCTTTTGGGATCTATGTACGGTAGTAAAGCAGAAACTAGAGTAGGCAGCTGCACAGTTGCAGAAGCTGTATGGTAAATATGTACTTTCATGGCAGGCGCATGGTAGAGACATACAACTGTGGTACAGTAGACACATTCGGGGCAGTTATATAGTAAGTACATAATGCTGAAGGACTGTAGTGCACAGATGTACAGTCAAGGCAGCAGGATAGTAGATAGTACAAGCAGTTTTACAGTATAAAACAGCACATTGGCAGTGTATATATAATAAGAAGTACAGCACAGACGGATGTACACTAAAGTACTATGGCATAGACCATTTTATACTGGAGTAATGTAGCACAGCCCATTGTACATAAACTGCTATAGCACAGACCATTGTACATTAGGGTAGTATATTTCAGACAACTGTACACCAGGGTAGTATATTATAGACCATTATACACTAGGGTAGTATACTACAGACCATTATACACTAGGGTAGTATATTACAGACCATTGCACACTAAGGTAGTATATTACAGACCATTGTACACTAGGGTAGTATATTACAGACCATTGTACACTAGGGTAGTATATTACAGACCATTACACATGAGGATAGTATATTATAGACAACTGTACAGTACACTAGGGTAGTATATTACAGACAACTGTATATTAGGGTAGTATATTACAGACCATTGCACACCAGGGTAGTATATTACAGACCATTATACACTAGGGTAGTAAATTACAGACCATTATACACAAGGATAGTATATTATAGACAACTGTACAGTACACTAGGGTAGTATATTACAGACCATTACACACAAGGATAGTATATTATAGACAACTGTACAGTACACTAGGGTAGTATATTACAGACAACTGTACATTAGGGTAGTATATTACAGACTATTGTACACTAAGGTAGTATATTATAGACAACTGTATACTAGGGTAGTATATTACAGACCATTGCACACTAGGGTAGTATATTATAGTCCATTGCACACTAGGGTAGTATATTATAGTCCATTGCACACTAGGGTAGTATATTATAGTCCATTGCACACTAGGGTAGTATATTATAGTCCATTGCACACTAAGGTAGTATATTACAGACCATTATACACTAGGGTAGTATATTACAGACCATTGTACACTAGGGTAGTTATTATAGACCATTATACACTAGGGTAGTATATTATAGACAACTGTACAGTAGGGTAGTATATTACAGACCATTGTACACTAGGGTAGTATATTATAGACCATTATACACTAGGGTAGTATATTATAGACAACTGTACGCTAAGGTAGTATATTACCGACCATTATACACTAGGGTAGTATATTACAGGCCATTATACACTAAGGTAGTATAATACAGACAACTGTACACTAAGGTAGTATATTACCGACCATTATACACTAGGGTAGTATATTACCGACCATTATACACTAAGGTAGTATAATACAGACAACTGTACACTAAGGTAGTATATTACAGACCATTATACACTAGGGTAGTATATTACAGACCATTATACACTAGGGTAGTATATTACAGACCATTATACACTAGGGTAGTATATTATAGACCATTATACACTAGGGTAGTATATTACAGACCATTATACACTAGGGTAGTATATTACAGACCATTATACACTAGGGTAGTATATTACAGACCATTGTACACTAGGGTAGTATATTACAGACCATTATACACTAGGGTAGTATATTATAGACCATTATACACTAGGGTAGTATATTACAGACCATTATACACTAGGGTAGTATATTATAGACCATTATACACTAGGGTAGTATATTATAGACCATTATACACTAGGGTAGTATATTACAGACCATTATACCCTAGGGTAGTATAATACAGACAACTGTACACTAAGGTAGTGCAGTGCAGACGACTGAACATTAGAATAGTACAGTACTGGCATATAAAAGACCTTTAAGAGGTTAGAGCTGGGCTTTAAACACCTTCATTAGTTTCTCACTGGTGCTGTAAGAGCTGTGCCACTGGAGAGCTGTTTCAAATTCAAAATCATTTTTTCACCGACACAATCCTTCTATTTTATTTCTATATTTTTTGTAATATTTATGATAAATGGATGTATTTTGCTCAGAGGTCTTTAGTACCAGTTATCGGTTAACCTATCTGTCTCGCAATAGCGTCTTTGCCATTAAAGTAGAGTTCCAGTTTAATGTTTTATTGCTTCTACATGTCCTGAGTGGAAACATTTTATGAAACAAATACAGAACTACATAAGGTATATAAATATTTAATGGATGCTCTCCCATTTCAGCTTTATTCAGACAGCCTCTGCTGTCTAAAAATAATTAAAGTGTCTGATTTTTTTGTCTTTCAGAAGTTAAGCAGATTACCACCCCAAAGGACAGTTAAACACAGTTGATACTTCTCCAAGACCACAGCCTGTTTCACAGTCGGACGTGTCTTCCAGTGCTGGCTTTGCTTAATATGAACAGCCGGTGTTCAGATCCTGGAACCACTAGGTTAATTTGGTGCAAAATTGGAACATGCAGTGAGCTATTGACTGTAGAGTCTTAAGCTTAATTTGCTGTTTGCCTTTTAACAAGATTCGAGAGGAAGGAACATGGAGAATGTCTCTTTGTTGAGCACTCCCAATGCTTCCTATGACCCCTCAGGGCTTGGTAACTATTATGGAAATTCTAATTCTGAAACACATTTTGCTAGCAATGACTTGTCACCAAATTTCTACATCATTCTCCCAGTGATCTACTCGGTCATTTGTGTGGTGGGATTGACTGGAAACACAGCGGTCATCTATGTCATTCTCAAAGCCCCCAAGATGAAAACGGTCACCAACCTCTTTATCCTAAACCTGGCAATTGCTGACGACTTGTTTACTCTTGTCCTTCCCATCAACATTGCTGAGATTCTTCTTCATTATTGGCCTTTTGGTGTTGTCCTTTGTAAGATTATCCTGTCCATAGATCTCTACAACATCTTCTCCAGCATTTTCTTTTTAACCGTCATGAGCATAGACCGCTATCTGGTCGTATTGGCCACTGTACGGTCCAAGAGGATGCCCTACCGTACCTATCGAGGAGCCAAAATTGTAAGTCTTCTTGTTTGGGTCTTGGTCATTCTGATTGTGTTGCCTTTCACCATTTTTGCTGGAGTATACATGGACAATATGGAGTTTAAGAGCTGTGGACTGAATTTCCCCAAACCAGAAAAGCTCTGGTTCAAGGCGAGTCGTATCTACACCCTAATGTTGGGATTTGCCATTCCGGTCTCCACCATCTGTATCTTATACATGCTTATGTTGTACAAACTAAGGAATATGAGGTTAAATTCCAATGGGAAGGCCTTGGACAAGGCCAAAAAAAGGGTTACCATCATGGTCTTTGTTGTCGTAGCAGTTTGTCTTTTTTGTTGGACACCTTTTCACTTAGCTACCATAGTGTCTCTGACCACAGATTTGCAGGAGACATCTGTAGTTATTGGTATCTCTTACTTTATTACGAGTTTGAGCTATGCCAACTCTTGTCTCAACCCGTTTCTCTACGCCTTCTTAGATGACAGCTTCCGCAAGAGCTTTCGGAAGATGCTGGAGTGTCGAACAACTTGAAGTTCATGAGATCATAGGGTCTTCTAAACCATGGCAATCGTTGTTTCTATCCTAACCACTCAAACTGCTGAAAAATATGTCCTTAAGTAATAAAAAGAAATGGGAATATTTTGGCTCTCCCTAAGACTTGCATAAAAAGATGTTGCACCTAAATTCAATATGGAAAACAGGGCCTAACTGCCTACAGAATACTGACCACACCTCACTGTGTCTAGGGCCTGGTTCACACCTAGGCGTTTTTTTAGTGCTTTTTGCAGAAACGCACTACAGTCCATCTAACATGGATTCCCATGGTACATGTTCACATCTATGCTTTTTTCAACTGCTGCGGTTTTGGAAAGGGTCAGGGACTTTCTTTAAAACGCAAAACGGTACATTTGTGGTTCAATAGACTTCAATGGAGAAGCTGCAGAAAAGCATGTAGTGCGGTTTTGCCGCGTTTTGCATTTTTGAACTGCCCAACAACACATTGGGCAAAAAAAAACCCCAAAGCATAAAAAGCGCAAAACGCATTAGAAAAGTATGAAAAACAGGTCAAAAATACACTGTAGGAATGGATCAAAAGCAAACTGCATAGGCGTGAGCCAGGCCTTAGACACACTGAAGAGCCTTTAACAGTCAGTAGCCTTTAGGTAGTTGCCTTCATTTCCTTAACATTGGTCTGGTCCTGTTTCACTGAATGGAAGATATTAGGACTAGTGTTGTGCCGAAAATTATTGTAAGAAATTTAAGTTTTCATCTTTGTGCCAAAAGAAAAAAGGTGCTCATAATGGCTGCCGAAAACGCCTGCAACTTTGCTGCGATTTTGCCCGTGATTTTGCAGCAATTTTACCCAGATTTTACCGTGTTTTTTTTCATGGGTCATGTGACTCACAAAAATTAAACAAAAAGTGCATTTTTGATACGTTCTTGCTGCATTTTTAATGCATTTCAATGGGGAGATGCATTTTTGGTGCAGTTTTTTTAACTGACTCAATATGCATGAAAAATGCAGCAACAGGGTCTTTAACACCGCTTCAAAAAGTGACAATAAATTAATGTTTATTTAAATTAATGATATTAATAAAAAGTTGAATATAATACAATTATTTATAAAAACATATATATATATATATATATATATATATATATATATATATATTAAAAAAACCTTAATTTTGGTTTCGCCCAAGTGCATCCTGAATTTTCGTTTTCAGCGCCAGAATTTTAATTTCAGTGCACCACTAATTAGAATGACATCATTTTTTTTAAAGACGCAGACCTTTTCTATATTCTGTAGCTTTAATATTTATGTAAAAACAGGTCTACATAGCAAATTATGGTTTTAGTGTCTGTAAGCCTCAGCAAACCAATAAAGTAATCTTTATTTACATAAAATTGTATTGCATTATTTTCTAGAAGTGCATGAATGGGTTTAACATGGAGTTAAATATGGTAGAGCCATGGGCCATCCTTCTAAGGCCCCTTTCACACACGGTAGTCCTTCGGCGGATTCCGTTTTTCTCAGTGGGGGATCGATCTGCCGATCCCCCGCTGAGCAGTGTGCAGAGACAGAGCTGTCAGGTCCCCATTCTTCTCTATGGGGGAATCGGATGAGAACAGACCATCTGTTCATTCTCATCCAATCCGACCTGCCAGACGGTTGTAAAATAGGGTTTCCATCTGTCCGGAAGTGACGGATTGGATCGGATGTCAGCAGACATGTCTCCGCTGACATCCGATGCCCCATAGAGATGCATCCGTTCAGATCCGCCTGAGAAACTGACAGGCGAATCTAAACGGTCTGCTTGTGAGAAATGGGCCTTAAAGCGGAGTTCTGGGCACAAAATCGACCTAATCGATTTTGTGCCCATCCGCTGGCTCTTCTTCACCTGAAAAGGAATTGGATAGTTAGGTATATTTATTTTTTTTTACTCACCTTGTAATTGTAGATAGAAAATACTCACCTATTCTCCACTTCCTCCCTCTGTGCCGCGGCTCCGCCGTCACTTCCTCTTTGCGATGATTCCTGGGAGCTGAACGTCATCGCTCCCAGGAATCAATGCGACGGCACCGGCCCCGCTCGTCACTTCCGGGGCGACGCCGCATTCCCCGCTAAACAGCTTCTGGGCATGCCCGGAAGCTGTGGAGGAATGCGGCACCGCACCGGAAGTGACGAGAGGGGCCGGTGCAGGCGCATTCTGGGAGAAGAAGACGCGGAAGAGGACGCAGAAGAGGATCGCGCCGGCTTCAGCTGCCCACAACAGAGATGGCAACGCTGGAGAAGAAATTTTATAAGTGAGTATTTCATCTTGCAGGTAAGTGCGAACCGGGACAGATCAGAGGTTAGCCATTGTGGAATGTACTAGCCCTGACTGTCCCGGGGGTATGTTCATTGAAAAAATGTTTTTGTGCCCGGAACTCCGCTTTAAGGGGAATAAAACAATCACATTTTTTGTGTGATCTGTTCACTAGTACTATGATCGCAATCACATATAAAATGACCCTGTCATGCAGTTGAAATCAAACAATATCCAACGAAAATAACCAGTATCATCTATTGTCCAACTTAAACGTCTTCTTTACCTGCCCCACTTCATTCAATGCCCATGACTGGGAGGATATCCAAAATAGATAAGAAGAAGAAGAACGCCCGGTCCCTAGGAGAGGAAATTGGTTTGGGAGGAAACCATGACTTTGTTCTATTACACTGTGGGATGGATTAGGCAGAGTTGAGAAGTATAGTAACTGAGCACAATGCACCTTTAGGCCCCCGCTCACATCGGGGCCAAACAGCAACGACACCATCCGAATCGGTGCACTACTTTTGGCAACTTCGGGGGTGATTTCAATAGACATCTGTGCAGGAACCCGCACAGATGTCTCCCAAATCGCCCCCAAACTCGCACTGAAATTCTGGTTTTAAATCATGTGAGTTCAGCTGAGTTTGCACAATTTCAAACCCGCATTCAGTGTGAATCTAGGCTTAAAGCAGTATTAACCCCAAAACCAACAATGTAATATCTTGCAGCTTAGCCAAAAACCACATAAAGTCCTACAAGGTCTCTAAATAGGAGGGAACATCTCCCCATAAAGAATACAACCCAAACAAAACCATATAAATGGATTGAAGCTCTACCCCTATATGAAAAATAATGTAAGCAGGGCTTTTTTTCTCAGAGAATAGGTGAAGGAACTCCTCCCTTCCGAGTCACCCCTTGACTCTGCCCCTACTGTCCTCCGAGCACCATTCCTTGGGTCCACCCCTTACCCACCTCCCAGTACCTCCAGGGCCCTCTTTAACACAGGGCAAAAGGGGCAGCTGCCCCGGGCCCAGCCATTGTTGTGGGGCCCAAAGCAGCTGCCCCTTGAGCCTGCACTACCCACAAATAGTTGATAAGTGCATTTGGGAGGGCCCAAGAAAATATTTGCCCAGGGTCCAATCAATACTAAAGATGGCCCTGAGTACCACCTCTTTAAGAGAATAATGGCACTATTCCACTGCAAGTACCGGCTCGGCTCTACTGCCCTGCTTGGCCCGGTTTGCTTTTCCACTGCTGGTACCGCATGGTACGGTGTTGGAACGGTTCGGTACGATTTGGTATGGTTTACTTTTCCACTAAAGTAGTACTAAAGTTAAGTGGGTGGGATAACAATGATTCTCTGACCAATCAGTGGCTAGTAGTGACTGCATGCAAAGGATTGTGGGATATTCGGAGTTGTATAAAGTACTCGAAACCCATACTTGAATTAAAGTACAAGTGCTCGATCAAAAAGTGACTTGAGTAGAAGTACTAAAGTATTCAACATTTTTTGTACTTAAGTATTGCAAGTAGTTTTTTTTAAAAATTTTGCTACTCAAGTACTGAAAGTAAAAGTACAAGTACTGTGTTATGTAGTTATTAAAGAAAGAAGTCAAAAGTTTGAACATCATATTGTTTTTTATTATTTCAAATGCAGCTTTTATTTATACATACAGTAGCATTTATTTTCGTATGCGCTGATAATACACATGTTTTGAGCTTCATGAAACCTGCCATCTACTGTTCTGGCAGTGGTAATTTTTATAACTGTAACGAGTAACTATGCAGCACAAAAAAAAATATCGGAGTAGAAGTATTGAAATCATTGAAAAAATCTAGTGAAGTAAAAGTGGAAGTAGGAGAAAAAAATTCTACTCTAGGAAAGTACAGATACCGCATTTCGGTACTTAAGTCCAGTAGTGAAGTAGTTCTACTTAGTTACTATACATCTCTGGGGATATGGTACCGGGTATGGTACCTCTTGGAACCACCATCGAGGTGGTACTGTTTTTGAGAGCCGTACCGTTCGGTTCCATGCAGTGGAAAAGCGCCACCGTACCGTACCGAACCGTTCCTACACCATACCATGCGGTACCAGCAGTGGAAAAGCACAAAAGCGAGCCGAACCGTTCGGTTCCATGCACTGGAAAAGCGCCTTTAAGTTACATAGTTACATAGTAGGTGAGGTTGAATAAAGACAATAGTCCATCCAGTTCTACCTGTGTAGGTGTGTGTTTTTTGTGGTGCTAAGTATTTTGTATGGAATTTGTTAATGATAACAAGAAAGGCAGTAAAATATATCTTACAACAATAGACACCCCAGTGACAATAAATCCACCCCAGCAACAATAGATTGCCAACAGCCAGCATTAATAGACCCTTTGGCAACAAAAAACATTAGACCCCTCCCTCAACAGTAGATCTCTCCCAGCAACGATTGACCCCCTGCAACATAAGACCCACCCCAGCAACAATAGATCCCCACCAGCAACAATAGACCTCCCCAGGAACTATAGAACCTCCTGCAAAAATATCTCCCATCCAGCAACAATAGATTCATCATCGGCCAGCATGAACAGACCCTCCAGCTACCAGCAACAAAGACCCCCACCCCTTCAACAGTAGATCCCTCATAGCAATGATTGACCCCACAGCAACACAGTACCCCCAGCAACAATAGATCACCTACGAGCAACAGAAAAACCTCCCCAGCAACAATAGACCCCATTCCTGTGTAGAAATAGATCCCCTCCAGCAACAACAGATTCCCCAGTGGCCAGCATCAATAGACCCTCCAGCACACCCCAGCACCCCTTGCCATTCAGTTCTGGAGGTGGCGGATTGCAGTTCCGCCATGTTCCTGCAGAAAAAAAGCCCTGAATGTAAGAATCATGTAATACTAATGTAATAATAATATATCATACTAACAATATATACATAACACCTAGATGCGACTGGTACAAGACTACATGTATGAGTGAGTTCATATATCTTTAATTGTGTATAATTAAAATTACATAGAAAACAACCACATACTAAGACATTTTTAAAAAGTTTTTAGACAAAAAACTCATAGCCTGTTGTTGGCTCATCCTTATGTAATAAAGGTGTCCAAAAAGATTAGAAACGTTCATTGGACACAGTCTCACTGGAATACAAATGTGAATTCCCTTCTCCTAATCATAGGAGAATTGTGAAGAATGATGATAGCAATTAGCTGAATGAACATGGATCAAATAAAGACACCGTGTAAACTCTGTGGTCCAGAGGAGACATTTGAAGATGTAGTCACAATTGCTATCTTGCAGCTTACCAATCATTAGATGAGGTGGCTGCCTTAGTTTTCCTTTCTTTGCATCTTTCCTTCTGTTTTTACCTGGTGATCTGGCCAGTAACACGCCTCCTGTATTAGAAAGCCTTCATTCTGGAGGAATAAGGACAGGAGGCATATTTGGAACCTGCATTGTCAGTATGGGGGCGAGGGGAGTGTTAGATGTACTAGCAGATTTAAATACACCAACAAATTAAAGCCAAACTCCAGCTAACACTTTATAAGCAGTTACAGCAAACAGTTTTTTTTTTCCTTTTGGGATAAAGCTTTTACATAAATAAATAAAAGCTGATCATTGTAAGCACCCGTCAGTGGTAAGTGTTTTTACATATCCTTTAAGTTGATATATCTGCAAGAGAGCCTGTTCTTTTAAAAAACAACAGACTTGCAGGCTGGATCACTAGATGAAAATAGAAGAAAGAAAGCCTTAAAAAAGAAAATAAACACAGACATCACATCTAAGGATTGGTAAGCTGCAATATATCAAATGTTGCTTTTGGGTTTAATACTGCATTCAATTCTTAGGTTAAGGACTTTGTCGGGAGGGCTCCGGGGCTCCCAGGGTGCACCACATACGATTTAGGACCAGTTCACATCACATGCAGACCCGTGCATTTTTTTCTGCATCAAAAATGCATGGATAGTGTGTTATATGGTTTTCAATGGCATAGTTCACAGCAGTGTAATCAGTTCCAGTGCGTTCCAGTTCCAGAAAAATAAAGTAGAACATGCTGCATTTTTTCTGCACTGGACTGTACTGGAATGTGGTAAAACGCATCAAAAATGCACCTAAACGCACCAAAAAACACAATGGAACACACGTCCTTATCTAAGGTTAAGAAAAAAGAGGGCAAAAAAACACACTGGACTGCGTCAAAAACGCGCATGCAGAAAAACATCCAGAACGCAACCGGACTGGGTTTCTATGGTGTAAACTGGCCCTGAAATAAGGCAGTGATTGGGGAGGTTACAGGGCAGCTAAAGGGCCATACATACAGCCCGAATATTGGATGGCATTGGCCAGTTCAATAGAAATTGGCCCACATTCCGCCCATGTGTACAGTAGTTGGTCCGATAGAGTCCGTCCGAATAGCCGAAGGGGCATGACCAAAAAAGGTCTTCCGATCACTGACCAGTGAGTCGCCGGGGGTCGCCCCCCTCTCAGAACACAATAGCTCAACAAGAGAGATCACTGTACTAACATTGGATTATTAGTACAGTGGCTCCTCCTGAGCTCTTCGGGTTTTTTTTTTTCATTCAAGCCCACTGGGTTAAATGAAAAAAAAATAATAATAATAAAACGACTAATGTGTACCAATCTTCAGTATGCCCCTTGCAATTATCGCCCATTTAGAGTTGTGCCACTCCAAGGATGTTGTAAGGCAGCAATGTCAATTAACCGCCTTAGCGGTAATCCCGAGCGTGACTCGGGGTTGATTTTTCATATCAGGAGCGGTAACCCCGAGTCACGCTCGGGGTGGATTGCAGAGAGCGCAGCGGTGTTCTCTTACCTTATCCTGGCGATCCAGCGATGATCTCTCATTGCTGCGACCGCCAGCCGAGAGTCCCGCCGCTCCTCCGTCCCTCCGTCGGTACGATCACTTCCTAGTTCCGTTCCCTGCAGCAGCAATGCTGCATGGGAGCGGAACTAGGGAGGGAAATTCAAAAAAAAAAAAAAAAAAAACGTTGCACAAAACACACTTTATATTATATTATATATATATATATATATATATATATATGCATATATATATATGCATATATATATATATAATATGCACACACACACACACACATATATATATATATATATATATAAAATTATATTATTGATTCAATTATAATTCATGCGTTATATATTATATATATATATATATATATATGTGTGTGTATATATATATATATGTATATATATATATATATATATATATATATATATACACACACACACACATATCTATATATAATATATAATGCATGAATTATAATCTAATCAATAATATAATTTTATTATATATATTATATATTAAATAATAAAATAATATTATTGATTCGATTATAATTCATGCGTTTGTGTTTCAAATTGATCACATCTGGGATGTCTACTAGAGTCTTGTTTTGGTCAGGTTTAAGTCAGTAATTACTAAGAATTGTAGGCCTATAATACATAACGCCAAATTTCCATGAAAAGAATTGTACCGCTTTTGGTATGTAATTCCAGACATAATCATACCGCCAGGGAGGTTAAGGGGGGCGAGCAGATTTTATGCCAATGTGCATCAGGAAGCTTAAAAGTGGCATAAATGAATAAGAATAGGAAGCCAACAAGTAGGCAAGTGGGCAGTCCTGCAATCTTTATGGTTATTATTTTCCTTGCATCAAAACTACTAAGTAAAGCTGCTACAAATCATTGACGCTCATGTGACATGGCTCTTCCAGTGAATGATGGTAGAGTATAAAAAAGCATGTTGGCTCATGGCCTTTAATCCTCCTGTGGCTACATGACCCCAGTGTTCTCCATCACAGGGGATTATGAGGAAGAGTAAAAAACATGAACCAACATTACAGACATTTTGGTTCAGAACCTTTATCCCCTGGCAGGATAGACATATGACTATATGCCACCAGCCCTATGCTCCTCATGACAAAGGATTATGAGATTTCAAAACACAAGCTCCATGTGCCCAATAGCAGAGGATTATGGGAAAGAATGCAAGAGGTGGCAGTCACAATGTGTAAGCAGTTGCATCCCCACGTCATTTGACTAAATATTTGGAACGGAAAAACTGCAGCAAGATAATTGGGTTGATTTACTAAAATTAGAGTGCAAAATTTGGTGCAGCTCTGCATAGTAACCACTTAGCTTCTATTTTTTTTTTTAGAAAGCTGAAGTTAGAAGCTGATTCGCTACCATGCACAGCTGCACCAGATTTTGCATGCTACAGTTTTAGTAAATCAACCCCATGGTGACTACGTTTCAACACACATTATGTAGGCATGGTCCACTGTTGTCACCATAAGGGAACCCACCATGAGAAATGTCACGCAACCTTTACTGGATTATGTCATTACTCTCCAGTTTTTAGTTAATCAACCACCCACAATGGCTTATATTCTCCAGTGACATCAGGAACAGAGCTATTAAATGTTCTTTACACTGATCATTAGAGATGGGCCGAACATCCCCCTGTTTGGCTCGTAGTAGAACTCCCAAGAGGGGAAAAGTTCTGCCCTGAACAGCAAACTCCAATGAAGTCTATGGGAGCCGAACATGGGAAATGAAAAGCCCCCATTTTGAAGGCTTATATGCAAGTAATTGACCATAAAAGGGGTATGGGGGTCCGGGTACTGCTCTGGGGGACATGTATCAATGCAAACATTTTTTTTTTTTAAACAATTGTTTTTTTAAAGGAGCAGTAATTTCATTGATGCCTAAAGTGAAACAATAAAAATGAAAAATTCCTCCAAATATAGTGCCTGGGGGGTCCCCTTAGTCTGCCTGTAAAGTGGCCCATCTGTACCGTGTATAGAACCTGCTGCAGCAAAAATTAGATTTCTAAATAAAAAAATAAAAAAGTTAAATCACATTTAAATTGACTTGTGATTGCAATTGCCGGCAACCGGCTATTTAAAAGAAAAAAAATAAAGAAAAAAACAGTGTGGGATCCTCCCCAAAATCCATACCAGACCCTTATCTGAGCATGCTAAGCGTGTGCCCCCCTCCTGAAACATACCAGGCCACATGCCCTCAACATACAGGGGTGGGTGCTTTGGGGCATGGGGAGCACTACCGCCTCATATTGATGGGGGCAAGGGTCTCTTCCTCACAACTCTGGGCTGTAGTTGTCGGGGTCTGCGAGCAGGGGGCTTATCGGAATTTGGAAGCCCCTTTAACCAGGGAGCCCCCAGATTCCACCCCCCCATGTGTATGAGTATGGGGTACGTTGTACCCCTACCCATTCACCAAAAAAAGTGTCAAAAATAAATAAAAACTGTAGAAAGGTTTTTGACAATTCCTTTATTTAAAAAAAATAAAATAAAAAAACAATGTCCCCTGATGTAAATCCACCGCCCTCCACCGCCCCCTTGACCTGAAGAAAGAAGAAAACACCGTCAATGAAGGTTGACCGCGTACAGCAGGCGCCACCGTTTGACAGTTCTTATACAGGTAAGGGGTGGAGCCATCTGGCGTCTTGTGGTGTCACCAACCCAGCATGCATTAGTGATGTCACAAAGGGATGGGGCCACCAGGTGCCATTGGACGTGACAGGGATCGCAAGGGTGTCCCGCGATTCAGGATCGCGGGCAGAATCGCTGCGATTCCACTTGAGATCTGGGAGGCCTAGATGTGAACAGAGCCTTACAGTAGCATTGACAATGTATGTACAGCACTGAACCAATCCCTCACACCCGCAAACCAACAAAAAATGCTAGCTATAGATACACTTTAACCACTTAAGTACCTGTACATCACTGGCCTCTTCTGAGAACACTTAACCCCTTGATTACCCAAGATGTTAACCCTTTCCCAGCTAGCGTAATTAGTACAAAGACAGTGTATAGTATTATCACTGATCACTATATTAGTGTCCCTGGTGATGTCAGTGTCAGTTAGTCAGTGTTCACCCAGTGTCAGATTGCCCACCGCAGTCCCACTATAGGTTGCTGATTACCACCATCAGTAGTATAAAAAACATAAAAATAATTCCAGTATATATACCATCGTTTGTAGACGGTATCAATTTCACACAAACCAATCAATATACACTTATTGGGATTTTTTTTTTTTTTACACAAAACACATGTAGCATTATACATTTTGGCCGAAATTTATAAAGCAATTTGATATCTTTTACTTTTTTATTGGATATGTTTTATAACAGAAAGTAAAGTAAAATTTTTCTTATTTTTTCTTGTAAATGTTAAAAAAATCAAACCACCAGAAGAAAGCTCTTTTTGTGTGAAAAAAAAGTTATAGAAATTTTCATTTGGGTACAGTGTTGCACGACTGGGCAATTATCAGTTAAAATAGCACAGTGCTAAATAGCAAAAAATGGTCATGAAGGGGGTAAAACCTTCTGAAGCTGAAGTGGTTAGGCTGTGCCATGCAGTGCTGCACTATATAGCATAGTTGTAGTCTCTGTGCTCTAGTGACATGGGTTACTTGTGCCCCCTGTGCTTCCCCACTGTTACCTGTGCTTCCCCGCTGAGAGCTGAAATATAAATAAAAGAATGCCGGCAATTGAAAAGTGAGAAAAAAACAGCTTGCCCCCCAACCCATACCAGGCTCTTCCGATCTGATATAGATTCTAAGTGGAACCACATGCCAAAATGTAAAAAAAAAATGGTGTGGTGTCCCCCCCAAAACCTATACCAGACCCTTATCTGAGCATGCAGCCCAGCAAGCCAGGAAAGGGGGGGGGGGGACGAGCAAGCGATATCCCTAACCCTTTCTAAACATACCAGGCCACATGCCCTCTAAATGGGAGTATGCTTTGGGGCCAGGGGGGCTCTGCCCTCCCCCACCCCAAAGCACCTTGTTCCCATGTTAATGGGGACAAGGGCCTCTTCCCCACAACCCTGGGCTGTGGTTGTGGGGGTCTGCGGGCTGGGGCTTATCGGAATGTGTAAGCTCCCTTTAACAAGGGGGGCCCAGATTCCACCCTTCCTTATGTGAATGAGTATGGGGTTCAAAGGACCCCTACCCATTCACCAAAAAAGTGAATAAAGACAATACACAAGTTTTTTTTTTAATTCCTTTATTGAAAAATGTCCTCCGATGTAGATCCATTGTCAATCACACCGCCCGCTGCACTGCCGGAGCCTAAAGAAGGAAAAAAAACTATAGATCTACATCCAAATCTCCAAATAACCAATATATATATATATATATATATATATATATATATATATATATTAATCAATATAATATAAAATCTGAGGCCTGGCAGCAAGAGGAGAATTCCAGATTCCAGCCATCTGGAGGAGACCCCTGTGCTGAGGGCTCTGCCCCTTGGGCAAAGACAGAGAGGAGAAGCCAGAGGATTCCTATGAAGACATCAAGGTCCCAGCTAGACTTAGCTGGGGGGCTTACTGAAGAGAGAGCCTGGATTAGAATCTGGATAAAGCCAGAAAAGCAAGAGTGAGGAAGCTCCACTGTTCTGGAACTGATTGAGTACTTAAAGCGGAGTTCCACCCTGGTTATACATTTTTTAATAAAAATACCCCCGGGACAGTCAGGGCTAGCACATTCCACAATGGCTAGCCTCTGATCTGTCCCGGGTTGCACTTACCTTTTGGGAGAAATACTTACCTTGAAAATGTCTTGTCCAGTGCTGCCATCTCAGGTGTGGGCAGCTTGAAGCCAGCGCGATCCTCTTCCGCGTCCTCTTCTGTCCTCTTCCTTCTTCTTCCGTCCCACGATGCACTGCACCGGCCCCGACGTCACTTCCGGGGCGTGTGCGTCATCCCTCCACAGCTTCTGGGCATGCCCAGAAGCTGTTTAGAAGGGAATGACGCGCGCGCCCCGGAACTGACGTCGGGGCCGGTGCAGGCGCAATGATTCCTGGGAGCGATGACGTTCAGCTCCCAGGAATCATTGCAAAAGCCAGGAAGTGACGAATCGCCGTGGCCGCCGAGGGGAGGAAGAAGGAAGTAAGGTAAGTATATGTTCTCTACAAGGTAAGTAAAAAAAGAAAAAAATTGCGATTATCCATTTGTTTTTCAGGTGACCCAGAGCGAGAAGATGAAAGTAAGTGTAAATTTAGGGTGGAACTCCGCTTTAAACCTGCTACATAGTGGAGAAGTGACTGCAGGGTGATTCATCTTGCAAGCCAGTGCTTGGTACAGCCATGAGTTGTGCAAGACAACCAAGAGCGTGCCATTATTGTTAATGTGATTAGTGCAGCCAGGAGACGTGCAAGACAGCCAGGAGTTGTACTAGATATCCAGGAGAAAGTGCAATGCAGTTTAAAGTTGTGCAATACAGCTTGCAGTTTGTACAGAGGAGCCAGAAACCTAACACTCCTCAAGTTCTACAGTTCGGGGTATCCCATCCTCCCCATCCCTATCCAGGTTCTTGTTCAATAAAAAAGAAGAAAAGTAGAGGCAAATACCCTAATTACCAGCAGCTTCTTGGGAGGTAGAGACAATTGATTTAATAAAGAATTATAGAAAGTAAGAACATTCAAGCACGGAGGGGCATTGCTAGGATGTGAGGGAAGAGATTGTCTGGATTTTAATCATGTTTCTGGTTGCTGTACCATTCTTAAAAAGGTACTGGCTGTCTCCCCACTAGTCCTGGAACCCACTGCAGCTGCAATTAGGTCATGCCGATCCTGGAGGCAATCGCAGGCTGTAATTCGGCACTCATGCTCCACATTGATCACCTTGCCTCGAAGTGTACTTTGATCTGCTTTGATTTGGATAAGATCAGAGGACGGCTCTATGAAGCAGAGGATCGCATAGGCTCTGTGGAGGATCTTCAGGGCTTTCATACAGCTCAACTGTCAGATCTGCAATCTCTGGTACAATCCTTGACCAGCAAGATGGAGGATGCTAAAAACAGGTAGAGGAGGAACAACATTAGAGTGGTAGCCCTGCCAGAGGGGGTAGAAGGGTTGCACCCTGCCATCTTTGCTAAATACCTTTTCAAGAAGCTGTTGGATATGTCCGACATGCCTCCCACTTATGTTGTAGAGAGGGTCCATAGAGCCCCCACTGGTAACCGCCATTCTGTCGCCCCATCTAGAGCCTTTTTGGTTAATTTTCTAAACTTTCATGACAGAGACATGATACTTGCTGAGGCCAGAAAGTGGGCGGAACTTCCATTCGAGAATACTAAAGTGATGCTCTTTCTAGATTTCTTGACTGAGACACAAAAACGTTGCCATTCCTTTATAATGAAGTCCGCTGAAGACTCTGCGAGAAGAATATTACTTAGAGCATGTTATACCCTAGTAGGGTGCATGTTCCACACCAAGGTATTGTCCGGTTCTTAAATACCCCTTTGGAGGCTAGGGAATAGATCATTACAGTGTGAGGATCCTTTCATCTCCATAATCTAGTGGCTATTACTTTGGTTAAAACCTTCAAACCCTGATTCAGAAGGGCAATCAGCCTGTATTAAGAGCATTTTAATGAGTCCTTACCTGGTTTGGGTAGTAAGAAAATATGACCTTCCAGCAAGGAGGGAGGTAATTGTCAGGATTCAAGGAAAACAGACCACACACGAAGATGCCAGTAAAGGATCCTTTGATCTCCATGAATGTAGTGCTTCTGAAATATGTGCTTTTGCTGGAGTGATACCCAGCCACAGTGGTTTGCTTACTTTCAGGTTATCTTTGCATTACTCCTATGTGAATCCTGCCATTAGAGGATTCCCACCCCATAAATCTCCCAGCCCTGATGGGTTTTCCATTGAATGGTATAGGCTACACATGAAAACACTGATCCCTAGGCTCCAATTCATAATCGATTCAATATTGTTTGAATAACCGGGTATTACTGTCAAGGTCTTACCTTGCCTTCCTGTCGGCAGCCATCTTGGAAATGTGCAGACTGCTATCTCTTATAAACTCTGTTTGCATCATCACTTGTCTGCTGTCTGGGGGTCACTCAGTGATGATCTTCCACACCTGACTATACAGTATATATATCACCTGATGGCTTTCAGACCTTGCCCTTGCATTTGTGCTCAAAGGTGCATCACTGCTAGCAGTCCTCTGGTCTCTGTGGTTTCCTTGTGCATGAGTTGGCTTGGCTGACGGCCTTCCTGGCTCTTGATTCCGCATCAGCAGATGACCCCGCATCAGTTGACGACCCAACTTCGGCAGACTACCCGCTCCTGGACTCGATCTCGGCTTTGATGACTACCCGTTCCTGGACTCGATCCCGGCTTGGATGAACTTTACCCTGGCTGTTCTTGATTTTGTTCCTCTCTCTTGCTGTGTGATTATTATTGTTGCATTAATAAACTGCTTTATTTTACTTACATCTTCGTGTGGTCTGGTTTCCTGGAACCCTGACAATTACCTCCCTCCTTTTTGGAAGGTCATACTTTCTTACTACCCAAACCAGGTAAGAACCCATTAAAATGCTCTTAATAAAGGCTGATTGCCCTTCTGAATCAGGATTTGAAGGTTTTAACCAAAGTAATAGCCACTAGATTATCAAGAGTTTTCTCAACACTAGTTGGTATTGATCAGACAGGATTCGTGCCTATAAAGTCTACAGATAATAATTTGAGAAGGCTTTTTACACACTTACAGGTAGATCATGCTGATCAGGGGATGAGAATAGTGCTTTCCCTTGACATGGAGACAGCGTTTGATTTATTGGACTGGACATATATTGCCACAGTGTTACATCAGATGGGTTTTGGGCCCCAGTTCCTGACATGAATTACTTTATTGTGTAGCGGTCCAGGTGCAGCCCTTCGTATTGGTACGGCAGCCTCCTCATTCTTTTGGTAGGCAGAGGTACGCAGACAGGGGTGCCTTCTATCTCCTTCCCTTTTCGTGCTTATGATAGAACCTTTAGCCATTGCCCTGAAGTGGGAGGAAGCTGCAAATGTACAGCTCTCTATGATGATTTGTTACTTTTCTTACAAGACCCTGGCCAGCCCTTATGGATGGTGTTTGACATTTTAACAAAGTTTTCTCGTTTTTTTTGGCCTTATAGTCAATTGGGCTAAATCTAGCATAATGCCAATAGATGCTGTGGCGCAGGTTCATGCTGATCCAGATATCCCTATCATCTGGGTGTCTACATTAATTTATCTTGGAATGCAGATATCCCTTAGGGTTGGGGACTATATAACACTTCATTTATTACCTCTAATTCCCCTGGTTAAATGTAGGCTGGAGGCATGGTGGCATTTCCCTTTGTCCTTAATATGCCGAGTCAATCTTCTCAAAATGAATATTTTGCCAATATTTTTATATTCCCTTCGTTTCTACCCGATTTGGGTACCTCGGGTATATTTTAAACTTATTGATAGCCTCTTCAGCTCCTTTTGGCGGCCCTCATCTCTAGGATATGTATCCTTACTAGTGATCGACCGATTATCGGCAAAGCCTATATTTCGAGGGCCGATATACACTTTCTCCGATATATATCAGAATCGGCCGCCAAGGTTTTGTTATTGCTGATATTTCAGGAAAGTGCTTGTACCGGAGTGATGCCTGCAGCTAGAGGCATCACCCCAGTACCGGCATCCATAGCCGACAGTCGGCTGTCTTGTAATGACAACTGATGTGGCTCAGAAGCTGCTCGGCTGTCATTAGAAGGAGCGGGAGGGGACGTACCCCCCTCCCACCACCTTCCGTGGCTCGCTCGGGTCTCCCATCCCACCGGGAGACCCGGGCAACTAGCCTGCACAGCCGCCGAAGACCCGATCAAAGCCGCATTCGGCTCTGATCGGGTCTCCATGTAAAAACCCGGAAATGATGTCATGACATCACTTCCGGGTACTCTATGCCAGATTAAAAAAAAAACGACCCCCAGTTCCCTCCACAAGAGTACCTGTCAAGAAAAAGAAATTGTAAAAAAAATGTTTTTTAAATGTACGAAAATATCAGCCAATATCGGCCGATACTGATATGCAATAGCCAAAATATCAGTATCGGTATCGGCAACGAAAAACAATATTGATCTATCACTAATCCTTACCCTGCAAGAAGCCTTAGGGCGGGGAGATCTATCATTACCTAACCTCTACAAATAGTTTCTGGCCGGGCAGATGGTATTTGCCAGGCGGTAAATATTGAAAGATGATGAGGATCCAGTCATGATTCTGGAGGCAGCTGTCCAGGGTTCATACTAGGGTCTCTCCAACCTGTTATACAGAGGTCCCCAAATGCCGTTGACACTACTAGGATCCATGAGAGCAACTCTCCGGGCCTGGGATAGAGTGCAGGCGACTATGCAACCAGAGGAGTATGCCTGCTCTCCATCTGCTCCGTTGTGGTTCAATCCCAGGCTTCCACATTTCAGAGATATCCTAGATCAAATAATATGGGCCAGAGTTGGTGTGAAAAGGTTAAAAAATATAGTGGAAGAGGGGAAATTGTGTACTTTTGATCACCTAAAAACAAGATTTATTTTCCGAACTGGTATCTGTTTAGATACTTGCAACTAAAACATGCCTTTGTTATTCAGTTCCCTTCACTCGCCCCGGTGTTCCGTGAGAATTACCTACCCCGTGAGAAAAACCTACCCTGGCAGTGCGCATGCTCACAGCCCCTAGTGCGCATGCGCACTAGTATGAAATGATGATTGTTCCGTGAAAAAAACCTACCATCGCGGCGGGTACGTTAAAACAGCTGGCCTGCAATATGAGTAAGCTCCGCTCCGGTCCCTGTCACTTCCCTGATCTTGTCTACTAAATATAAAAGAGGCTCTCGGCTCCGTGATTAATGTTGTCATACAGCTGCCGCCGGTTTTATTTTTAGTAGCCAAGACCAGGGAAGTGTCAGGGATAGCAGCGGAGATGACTCATATTTCTGGCGAGCTGTTTTAATGTAAACCGCCGCGTTACAGACACTTTCGTACACCGGAAGTGACGAGGGGTAGGTTTTTCTCACGGGTAGGTATTTTTCACGGAACACCGGTCATTCAATCCTTTGGTTTAGAAAGACTTTTAAATGCAGAATCTATGGTCAAGCCATTGTCCGAAGTATATAAGGAAGTGTTACAGTCTGTCCAAAAGCTCTAGGTGCTAGGATCTTTTGATGCCCCTTATTTCCAACTTTCAAGGTGATGATTGGGATGACATGTGGGTGTTTCCATTTAAAACTTTGGTGTCAGCCAGGAACCGTCTCATCCAATTTATGTTGGATAAGATTTGATATACCGCGGCTAGGTTGTCCAGTATCTATAAATTTGCTTTTGGTGGAATGTTGGTGGTGAACATCTTCGCCAGCAAATTTTGACCATGTTTTTTGACACTGGCAAGTATTACAAAGTTTTTGGTCGGAAGTCACCCGTACCTTACATGAGCTTACATCTCTACCAGTCCCATTGTCAATGCACCTTAAAGACCACAACATACAGGGGTATACAATGTACGGTTAACAGCAAACACACACACACATCACAGGTTGAACCGGATGGACGGATTTATTTTTTCAACCTCACTAACTATGTAACTAAATGCCGGTTTGCCTTTTGGGATTGGTTGAAGATCTGGCACCATATAGGGAAACGGAGGACGTTTCTGTCCATTACCCTATTTTATCCTTGTTAATCCACATTATTACACTGGAAAAAGTCTGAGGCTCCATCTATATTGTTTTAGAAGGAAATTGTTAACAAATCGTTCCCATTTTTTTAAGGCAAAATATCTGAGTAGAGGATGCCCCCCAAAAAAAAAAAAAAAAAAAATTGATAAAGTTTTGCAGTGTTGGTTGTCTGATTCATCTACTGTTGGATGAGGCTTTCCCCCTGATTTACAGCTAGTTACAATGGGGCGCATCCGACATTGGGTGTTCATTTTGATTGTTTATGTATTGCAGCATTACTTGTGTTGTACACTCACCATTCCTAACCAGTAATCCAGTGGAGATTTCATCTCGCAATATGAGTTTTTTATAGCCAGGGGCACCATAAGGCATTTAGGTGTTAGTTTCACAGTACTAATCCTATTTTCTTTACAGCGGACTTATTCTATTCTAGTCTGATGTAGGGTGGGCGTGTTGCACAGTAGGGGCAGGGGGCGTTTGAGAGGAAAGGGGGGTGTTATTGGTAGTTAGTTGTGTTGTCTATGTATAGCACGTGTCATACACAAGGCCCGTGGGCCGAATCCGGCCCTCCAGGCCATTTCATGTGGCCCTCGCTCCTCTCCTGCAGCTGCGTCACCCCCCCCCCCTTGTCTCTGCCTCCACCTTGTTTTAGCAGTCGGCAGCAGAGAGGAGGACAGAACTCTTTCAATCCTGCGGCTCTCTGTGCTGCTGCAGCACCCCTTCATCTCTGATCTCAGCATATATCTGACTCCAGACCCTGCACTTTCTGCCTCCCAGCTCTGCCCCCAGTTTCTTCCCAGCAGCAGCACAAGATAAGGGGGATGCACTGTGATGTAAGGGAGGGTGGGGGTCTCTTGACTTCTGATCATAGCTCCCAACTGTCCCTGATTTCAAGGGACTGTCCCTGATTTCAAGGGACTGTCCCTGATTTGGAACAATGTCCCTCTTTCCTCCTCATTTTTCCCTCATTTTGATCTGATCTCTATAGTTGTATATAAAGTGCACTTTTTGGCTTTTAAAAAGGTTTTTCCAGTGCTAAACCTTTCATCCAATTTCAAAATTGCTGCAATTGTATATTTAAAAAGCCAACATAAAGGAATAGTAGTGGTGCAAAAAACTCTTGTGGGTTTAACTAATCCTTTTTTTTAGAATTCTCCTTTAAGGGGGGGTGGCAAGGGGTGTGTCTTATGCCGACATCTTTTGCTAATATGTGTCCCTCATTCTCATCACAAACAGTTGGGTGGTATGCTTCTGATGGTGGGGGGGGGGGGGGGTCGCTTGACATTTAATGTAAAGGGGGATGGGGTGCTCCGGACATCTGGTCAAACAAATACAACCAGCCTTTTGAGGGTTTGCGAATAGTGTATGGTTTGCTGATGCGGCCCACACTGAAATTAAGTTTGACATCAAGACAGGAATGAACCCCAAAAAGGGATTTAGCAGACAGAGAAAGGGATGCTGTGATACCAGGGAAGGTAGAATACCAAATATGGGTACAAAAAGGTAGTATAGATATTTTTTTATGTAAAACCATCAATCTTTATTATTGAACATAGAAAGAAAAAACAATATCTTAATGACTGTAAACTACATCACATGATATAATTTTTTTTTATACAATGAGACATACATTACAAATACACAGAATATAAAAAGTGGATCACACGTGACATATGGACTCATATACAAGGACTCAAAAACCCCTATGCGTTTCAACACATAGTCTTCTTCAGGGGGTATGTTGGTCCAAAGCTTTTTAAAGAATACCTATACATCAGACTGAAAAAAACATAAGCGCTACATATATAAATTTAACACAGTCTGCCAAAATATGGGGAAGCCCCCCAAGAACACTGTGTACAATGACAAAGTACATTCATTGGTAAGGAACTTACTTCAAGATGCAATCCACCAAACGTTGCATACTAATTTAAAAGATATATCGATAGGTTGCAGTGGCTGTGTGCAAATGGTACACCGAGGGACAGCCAGGCACAAGGGCCCAAACCGAAGACCACAAGGGACTGGGCAAAATTTGGATGGAAAAAATCCTGGTAGAAGAGGAGGAAAAACAAGAGAGGGAAAATAAAATAAAAATATATATTATATAATAAAATAGGTGTTGTATACACATATATAGATGTAGCACCCTACAGGGTAGGTGCTAGGTAAAAGTATAATGGGTCTTGGCTGCCTAACAGCAGGGCAATGATTTCAGCTGGGCTGTCATGTCTCCCATGTGTGTCTGCTGAGAGGGGAGTCTCCCCACTGGCTCCATGAGAGGATTCTCATTGGGCAGTGGAGGAAACCCTATCAGAGACTCATTCAGGCTTGTAACTACCCCAGAAGGCAGATTCTGCCGCAGAGGATTCTGGGAGTGGGTATAAGTTTGGGGGTAACGCATGATGCAGCATCTTTGGCGGTAAGCAGAGTCCCGGGAGGGAGAGTACGGCTGTCTCTCCTCCTGTCAGAGGAAGCGGGTGTCTCAGGTGGCCTGGGAATCCAGAGAGTGCTGAGCTGAGCTGTAGAGGGGGATCCGGTGTGCCGAGAACCAGCGGAGAGAGAGAGGGGTCCAGTTCCAGGAAAGCCTACAAAGGTCCTGAGTACTGTGGACTGACCCTGGGGGTCTGCCTAGCGTCAGAGGGGACCACTCCGGAGAAGGTTCTAGGGATCCAGGAGTCAGCTAGCTGTTAAAGGGGGTGCCTGGTCAGAGAACCCTGAAGTGTTAGAGGGGTACCTAGTCAGAGGACCCTGAAGTATTAGAGGGGTACCTAGGCAGAGGACCCTGAAGTAAAGGGGGCGCCTGCAGTTTGGGCCCTGAAGCGTCTGTGTACAGGGTGAAGTGTACAAAGTTAAGAGTTGCAGCAGCAAAAGTATCTACACAGAGCTACCTCAGCCAGTGAAGGGCTGAAGGCAGCTGTTCAGTGACTTTTGAGCTAAAGCAGTGTCAGGAGTCAAGTATTCTACAGTCCTGGATCTTCTGAGTTACCAGTCAAGTTAAAGACGAGGTTCCAGCACAATTTCAGCATCACAGTATCTTTAAGCATCAGGAAGGGCTGGTCGGCATTCGGCTGGCGTCAAGACAGCGCCAGTGGGCATTTTTTCTGTATAGTGTCCCAGTCAAATTGTAAGGTTCTGGCACTCTCAGTGCCTCCTATCACATCATTTCCGGGTGCTTTCCATCTACCTAGATAGATGAAGCACATATAGGTGTGTTTCCCTTTAAGAGTGCTGACATCATCACTGAGCGCCGGACTGAACAGCTATTTAAATCACCAGCTCTCACTCACATGTGTTCGTTCAACCTGCTGTGTGCCTAGATGTGCCTTGATGCTAACCTGTCTTGAAGCTCTCATGCTTGCAAGCATACCTCGCTGTCGGAACCACGCTGCGCTGATCCCTGTATCCCGCTACCGGATCATCCGCTCTTGTCGAACCTCTCCTCTGCTACATTGCTACTAGTGATAAGTACCCCACAGGGGAAACCTCAATAACCTTCATACTAAAGCTTACACTGTCTAGCTCTGCATACTAAGGACTGTTACTACATCTGCACTATCTAGATTGCTAGCTCTTGAGCCTACTATCATCTGCTCTTGCACTGGGTTAGTCTCTCCTGTATGTCATCTGCTATCCTATCATCTACTACCATACATAATTGCTAACCTATCTGCATCCCACCTGTTACTATCTCATTCTCAAGAACATTCCTCTCAAGTGTCTGTCACCTATCGTCTCAACTCAACCTGTCTCTTCAGCCTATCACCTCTATACTACTATATACATAGATCACTCCAGGAACTTCTTATTGAGTGTGTGTATTTACTTGCTGAATTGAGATCATCCACACATGATGAGTCTTTGGGAGTTGGGATTGGTGTCTCAGCGTTTCTCTACATGACTACTGAAGTGGAATATTTCTGCAGCTGTAAATCCACATCATATATAAAACGCAGGAGCGTTACACAAATCTAGTTGAGCCAGAGGAGTACCCCACTCATTCCCTTCTCCCAATAAAACAAAACAAACCAAAGATGCTGGAATGGTCATTGTCTAAGTTCTCGCACCTGGGGTCACAACTCAAATGTGTTGGAGGTGTCCCCGGTAACAATGGCAGACCCACATCAGGCCTAAGACCTGGAAATACTGATACATAAAGATGGGGCATGTACCTTGCCAGAAAAATATGAATGCTCTGGATCAATAGGTCCAATATTCCAATGGGCAGGGAAAGCATCAACTTACAAGAGCCCTGATGCAAGCCAAAGTAAAAGGCAGAGCAGACATCTGGTCTGTTCCTAGAAAAGGGGTCTAAACAGGCCCAGGTAGAGAGAGAAAAGAAGAGATGTATTCAAGTCCTTGACTCAGGAATAGTACCTAGAAGAGACTGATAGTAAAAAAGTTACCTCCAAGTGACCGCACAGCATGCACTCCTTCCGTCAGCAGCAAGGGAATGAGAGTGCATGATTGATTGACTGATATATATATATATATATATATATATATATATATAGAGAGAGAGGGAGAGAGAGCCCGCACACCACAGGTGAAAGCCATTCCCCAAATGGAGACAGATCCAGAGAGGATTGAACCATCCAGGTGCCTGATTACAGATGACTCCACTTGTCCCCCGCAGTGTCACCCCAGACATGTGTGTGGCTGCCGAGAACGACACTCGGGAGCGGCGGCGGACACCGCTGAAGGGGCGGGGACCCGGGAAGTTTGACATCCCTGATGTATAGGTAGTTCTGGTTCACCGGATAATTGTCTTTAACCACTTCCCGACCACCCGCCGCCCTTTTACTGCGGCAGGGTGGCTCTCCTGCACAAACTGACGTAGGCCTACGTCGGTCGCCGCCGGTGGCGCACTCCCGCCCCCACTCGACAGCGGGGAAGCCGATGCATGGGTCAGGCGGCTCCGATTGCCGCTTGACACCCGTGATCGCTCCCCGCTGAGAAAGAAGGACGGTCGGCAGTTGTAAACACAGCCGATGTCCTTCTCCCTGAAATGATCACAGAGCTCCTGTGATCCTTCTATATAGGATCACAGGTCTCTATGGTCATTTCAGAAGCCACGCCTGCCCACAGTTAGAATCACTCCCCTAGGGTCACATTTAACCCCTTGATCACCTATACTGTTAACTCCTTCCCTGCCAGTGTCATTATTACAGTAACAGTCCATATTTTTAGCACTGATTACTGTAGTAAAGTCACTGATCCCCCCCAAAAGTGTAAAAAATGTCAGTTAGGGGTCCGATCTGTCAGCCGCAATGTCGCGGTCCCGCAAAAAAATCGCAGATCGACGCTATTAATAGTAAAAAATAAATAAATAAATAAAAATTCCATAAATCTTTCCCGTAGTTAGTAAACGCGATAACTTTTGCGCAAACCAATCAAACTACTCTTATTGCGATTTTTTTTTTTTTACCACAAATATGTAGCAGAAAACAAATTGGCCTAAAATAAAAAATTTTGATTTTAATTTTTTTTTGTTGTTGAGAATGTCATATAGCAGAATGTGAAAAATATTGTTTTTTTTTTTTTTCAAAATTGTCGCTCTTTTTTTGTTTATAGAGCAAAAAAGAAAAATCGCACAGGACATCAATTTTATTTGGGTACAGCGTTGCACGACCGCGCATTTGTCCATTAAAGTAACGTAGTGCTGAATCGCAAAATAGGGCCTGGTCATTAAGGGGGCAAATCTTTCCGGTCTTAGTGCCCATTCACACTACCGCGACTTGTCAGGCGACTGGTCAGCCTGACAAGTCGCGGTTCTTGCAGTGCTATGGGAACCGTTCTAATAGGAGCGACTCAAGTCGCTCTGACTTAGAAAATAGTTCCTGTACTACTTCGGGGCGACATCGGAGCGACTTGCATTGACATTCATTATATGAAGTCCGTGCAAGTGGCGGTGCACGCGACTTCACAGGTCGCCCCCGAAGTCGTGCCACGGTAGTGTGAACCGGCACTTAAAGTGGTTATACTGTTAAAAACAATAAACAGAAATCTCCAAAAAAAAAAAAAAAAAAAACATTCAAGCATCATGTACTGTATATGCGAATGTCTCAGTTTGCTCTTCTATTTTTATCACATCAATATAAAGCATTGCTCAGGAGGGGGAGTGGCGGGTGCACTTTAGAATTTGTACTTTAAGCAGGCACCCCTCTGTCCCCACCATGTAGCCGTGCAGCCTTTAAATTCCCTCTATATAGGGATGAATATAGCTGGTATTTAAATGACAGATGCATCTTTCAGTAAACATTTCTAAATCGGCCCCCGCTGGGCTCAGCATCCAAAATTTATATAAAAGCATCTGTGACATAGAATTACCCCCACTGACCTATCCTGTTCAGCATGTTTCCATATAGGCAGAAGTGCTGCGACAGGACGGACACATTTGTGTTCTGCATAAGTGAATCGCCATCAAAGATTATTAGTCCACCTGCTGTGTGCATCAAAGTAAGCACAGGAGCTCCATTCTCCTAAATAGAAATGCCCATACACAAATCACGTACGTGTTTAGGATGAATTTTCATTCTGTTGGATGTGAATTTACATTTTGATCACAGAAATTGGTATGTGACAATAAGGTGAAAGGTTTACTTAGAGTGGATCTGAGCCCAGTCGCTGAGATTTCATATGATTGTTCTCACCGGGGCCCATTCACACAGCTGTTGGTGTGGGGTAGGAGGACAGGGGCACATAGCATGGTTTGCTTGCTGTTTTTAAAGTGAACTTAACCACTTCACCCCCTTCCTGACCAGGACATTTTTTGCGATACGGCACTGCGTTGCTTTAACTAACAATTGCGTGGACATTTGATGCTGTACCTAAATAAAATTGACGTCCTTTTTTCCCCACAAATAGAGCTTTCTCTGTGGTTTTTATTTATTTATTTGCATATAAACAAAAAAAAGACTTTATTATTAATTGTTATTTATTGTTATAAATAACAATATTTTTTACTTTCTGCTATAAGGCTGCATTCACATGTCAGCGTATGATCGCGGGCAGAACCGCCGCGGTTCCGCCCGCGATTCGGAGATTTATTGCAAATCGCGGGACGCCTAGCGTTGCCCGTTGATTTGCAATAGCCCCCCAAACGCCGAGCGATGTTGCCGCGATTTACGCCCGCCGAACCGCGGCAACATCGCGCAAACAAAATCGCGGGACGCAATACGCTCCAAAGAAGCTCTTGTACTTTTTTGGAGCGTATTGCGTCCCGCGATTTTGTTTGCGCGATGTTGCCGCGATTTGGCGGGTGTAAATCGCGGCAACATCGCTCGGCGTTTGGGGGGCTATTGCAAATCAACGGGCAACGCTAGGCGTCCCGCGATTTGCAATAAATCTCCGAATCGCGGGAGGAACCGCGGCGGTTCTGCCCGCGATCATACGCTGACATGTGAATGCAGCCTAAAACATATCCAATAAAAAAATGTAAAAAAATCGAATTTCTTCATAAATTTACGCCAATATGTATTATATATATATATATATATATATATATATATATATATATATATATAAATATATAAAATATGTATTATATAGTATTATAGTATTACTAGCATTATAGTATTTTATATTAATATATATGTAATGTATGTATTTTTTGTAAAAAAAAAAAATCCCAATAAGCGTACATTGCAGGGGCGTAACTACAGGGGTTGCAGGGGTTGCAATCGCAACCGGGCCCCATGCTCCAGGGGGCCCATGCAGCTCCCCTGTACACCTGGATAGGAGGGGTGGTGGGGGCAGCATGTAGAGGAATCACTGTCCTCCTTTTTCCTCCTGTAGTTGCAGGAGGAAAATGGAGGAGATTGGTTCATCTGTATGCTGCCCCCGCCACTCCTCTTATCCAGTTCACTTGTGTTCTTCTGCCTCTGGGCCCCTGTGTGCTCCCCTGGTTCCCCCCCCCCCCCACTGTGCTCCCTCCCCTCTCCTGCCGGGTGCTGCAAGGGATGTGTCACAATAGAGAACCAGGAAGGGGTCGGTAAATATGTTATTTACCAGCTCCTTCCTTTTCTGAATGGACAGAGTCATAGTCAGTGACATTGTAAAAAAATAAAATAAAATGATAAAAAATAATACAATTAAAATACCAAAAAATAAAAACTACTGACACCAGTGGGTGAACTTCCAGGATCGCAAAGGTCACACTTGCGACCGGGCCCTGGCATTCCACCACTGTGGGGAGGCCCCAAGATTGCAGGAAGGGGGCCCAGTGCAGAACTTGTGAAAGGGTAATAAAGGGCCCCTCAACGAGAGTAAAGGGCCCCAGGATCAGTGGGAAGAGCCCCAGGCTTGAAGGGAAGGGCCCCGGCCAGGGGCCTGGGGGGCCCTTCATGGTTTCTTGCACCGGGGCCCTAAAGGTTCTAGTTACGCCTCTGGTACATTGTATGGTTTGCGCAAAAGTTATCGCGTCTACAAACTATGGGATAGATTTATGGACTTTTTTACATTTTTTTTACTAGTAATAGAGGCGATCAGCGATTTTTAGTGGGACTGCGACATTGCGGTGGTCAAATCTGACACCAAGCGACACTTTTTGGGGACCGGTGACACCAATACAGTGATACAGTGCTAAACCAAAAATGCACTGTCACTGTACTAATGATACTAGTAGGGAAGGGGTTAACATCAGGGGCAATCAAAGGGTTAACTGTGTTCCCTGGGAGTGCCTGCTTACTGTGTGGGGGAGGTGCTATGACTGGGGGAAGACAGAGATCCGCGTTCCTGCTTAGAAGAAATACAAGATCTCCATCTTCCCCTCTGACAGAACAATGATCTGCCTTTTTTACATAGGCAGACCACCGTTCTGTCAGCCTCGGGAACGAATGAAGTGTGCTGCGGATGTCGGGTCCACCGGACCTGCTGATTGGCTCCTGCTGTGTACAATAACAGCGGGAGTGAGTCCCCAGCGCCACGCACACGTCCCAGGCTAAAGAAAAAATATTTTTATATATACATATATATATATATACAGGTACGTGATTTTGCTCTTAAGGGCCCTCCAGCCGCAGTATATGTATGTGGGGCAGTCCTTAAGTGGTTAAAGGGTAAATCCACTTTTTTTGAGCAAAAAAAATTAGCAAATTAAGAAAAAACAATATAATGTATACAATTGCGACATATTGTAATTGAATGTTATTAACCACTTACCCACTGGGCACTTAAACCCCCTTCCTAACCAGACCAATTTTCAGCTTTCAGTGCTCTCACATTTTGAATGACAATTACTCAGTCATGCAACACTGTCCCTATATGAAATTTTCATCCTTTTTTTCACACAAACAGAGCTTTCTTTTGGTGGTATTTAATCATAATTGGGTTTTTTATTTTTTGCGCTATAAATGAAAAAAGACCAAAAATTTTGTAAAAAAAATGCATTTTTCTTCGTTTTGGTTTTAAATTTGGCAAATTTAGTAATTTTTCTTCATAAATTTTGACCAAAATGTATACTGCTACATATCTTTAGTACAAATAACCCAAATAAGTATACATTTTTTGGTCTTTGTGAAGGTTATACAGTCTACAAGCTATGGTACCAATCATTGAAAATTGATCACACCTAAAGTACTGACGGCCTATCTCAATTCTTGAGACCCTAACAAGTCAGGGCAGTACAAATACCCCCCAAATGACCCTTTTTTGGAAAGTAGACATTCCAAGGTATTTAGTAAGAGGCATGGTGAGTTTTTTGAAGTTGTAATTTTTTCCCACAACTCTTTGCAAAATGAAGATTTTTTTTAAACAAAAAATAATTTTTCACAAAATGGTTATATTACGAAGTTATTTCTTACACACTGTATAGGCATACTTGCAACTACACCCCAAAATACATTCTGCTACTCCTCCTGAGTATGGCGATACCACATGTGTGACACTTTTCCACAGCCTGACCACATACAGAGGCCCTACATCCAAGGAGCACCGTCAGGCATTCTAGAAGCAAAAATTACACATATAATTTTCTGACGACTTATCACACTTTTGAAAGTCCTGGAGCACCTGGACAATGGAATTACCCACAAAATGACCCCATTTTGGAAAGAAAACACCCCAACACATGATCTAGGAGGCATAATGAGTCTTTTGAACATGCCATTTTTTCCACAAGTTTTTGGAAAATCTGAAAAATGCGCAATTTTGAGTTTATCATTGTTACATTTTTATCCAATCAATTTTACTACTCTTGCCAATGTATATTGGTTTTATGAATACTGGATCTGAGGATCACTGTACCAATGTTATACCTTGAAGAAAATTTGCTGTACAATACCATGTATATCCTTTATGACAAGGTTCATCATCTGTTGTCCTCAATAAATGTACAATATTTTTTGATCCTGATAGCCTGGTAATGTCTTTCATCTAAAGTCCTTCCTTTTTTATTCGATTGCATAGGGATGGAGACCCACGGCTCATCCCACCATGGGTCTCATTCAAAGTCCCAAACCTCCCCGTTCTTCTCTATATGCAATTAGGGATGGAGAGACATGACCTTGGCAAACAGGTAGAAACCATTATGATCGCATGCACATTGGCATATATATTCCCCGGCCTCAATAATATGTGCATAATAGGCCCCCCTCAGACCAGTTAGGGGGTTCATTGCATTCCTTTGTGTGCTGTAATATATATATATTTATACCATTCAATTCCCCTTAGACAAATTAGGGGTTTTGGTGTATTTCCCTTGTATGCTCAACACTACGTACCATTCAACATGACTTAATTTTTGTTTTAACCTACGGTTGCACAGGGTGTGTGCTGCCACTGGTGGTTTGGATGGCTGCCAGTCACTTATCCCGGGAGCTGAGATGCACGCTGTGCGCCCTCCCCTTCTCCCTCCGCCTTCCATGACGCGGGTGATCGGGTGGGCAGAGCCACCGCGCATCAGTGCCACGCACGGCGCCGGCTCATGACGTCATTTTGGCGCCATTGAGCCGATGATTCAAATCCATTCTCAGTGTATTTAGGTTGCCTATGGGCCGGTCTGCTTCGGCGTCCATTACCCCCTCGGTGATCTCATACTTACACTGGGGTGACGTTGGGAACCACAGTGTGGGACGCTGTCCAATGGACGTGGATGCACCTGCTAGGAGCCTGGGCTATGTTTTCTGGTAATACTCTTCACTTTTTCCAAGCTCACCTCCTTTCATGTATTTTCATATCTCAAACAATCGGGTGATCTCTTCTCCTTTTTTTTTTGTTCCCCCTTTCCTGGTACTTTGGTCTCATGCCTGCACCATGTCACACTCCTTTCTGGTATACTCTCAGGTTTGGGATCTTTATTCCCCACTATTTGGGTTTTCACATTTGGGCTGTTTAGCCCCTCACATTTAGATTTAATCCCACCATTCTCTTTTGGTCTCACCCTTTCAACTGCAATACTTACCTCTATTTCTTATATCTACATCTAGTAAGCAGCAATACAATATAATATATCCCCACCTCATTTTATATATATATTTTTATTGTTACAATACTCATGGACATTTCCTTTTGCTGTTTATATGGAACATTTTTACTCCATTCATTTCAGCCCACACTCTTCGGTGCGTGGCACCCTCGTCTCTGCCCGCCTGCCCTGTGTTCCCTCAGCTCCCGTGGGAGATCCCCGGTGCCATGTCTCACCCCCTATGTCAGCACTCACTCAATTTGCAACGTAAGTTTTGGTACATGGAGGGTTTCCTCCTCCTTCCTCTTTTGAACAGTTTTCATCCAATATTATTGTTGCTATTCCTTTACATCAGTGGTTCTCAAATCCGGTCCTCGGGACCCACTAACAGGCCAGATTTTAAGTATTACCTTGGGGGATGCAGACTAGAATACTGCAATCACTGAGAAGCAAATGAGATCACCTGTGATGTAATTTAGTTATCTTGCAAACCTGGCCTGTTGGTGGGTCCCGAGGACCGGATTTGAGAACCACTGCTTTACATATACATATATATCTTGTAGATATGAACTAGACATCTACTCCTGATGAAGTGGTACAATAAGTCCAGGAAACGCGTCGAGTCAATTGAGGTCATGACCTTGTTACATCATTCTACTATTTTTGCAATTTTTAGTTTATGTATATCCTTTATGACAAGGTTCATCATCTGTTGTCCTCAATAAATGTACAATATTTTTTGATCCTGATAGCCTGGTCATGTCTTTCATCTAAAGTCCCGACCTTCCTTTTTTATTCGATTGAATAGGGATGGAGACCCACGGCTCATCCCACCGTGGGTCTTATTCAAAGTCCCAAACCTCCCCCTTCTTCTCTATATGGAAAGAAAACCAAAACACATTTTTTTTTACACAAAGTTGTCCATTTATTAGACATTTCAAACACATAGCATGTACATAGCAAAAATGACACCCCAAAATACATTTTGCCACTCCTCCTGAGTATGGCGATACCACATATGTGACACTTTTCCACAGACTGACCAAATACAGAGGCCCAACATGCAGGGAGCACCGTCATTTCCTGACTTCCCATTACAATTTTGTGAGACACTGTAGGGCACTTATAAGCATTGTAGTGGCACTGATGTGGCATGGATGTGGCCCGGATGAGCACTGACGTTGCATGCATATGGCACTGATGAGCACTGATGTGGCATGGATGCGGCACTGATGAGCACTGACGTGGCATGGATGTGGCACTGATGAGCAATGATGTGGCACGGATGAGCACTGACGTGGCATGGATGTGGCACTGATGAGCACTGATGTGGCACGGATTAGCCCTGACGTGGCATTGATGTGGCACAGATGAGCACTGACGCTGCATGGATGAGGCACAGATGAGCACCCTGACGTGGCATGGATGTGACACAGATGAGCAGTGACATGGCATTGATGTGGCACGGATGAGCACTGACATGGCATGGATGTGGCACGGATGAGCACTGACGTGGCATGGATGTGGCACTGATGAGCACTGATGTGGCACGGATTAGCCCTGACGTGGCATTGATGTGGCACAGATGAGCCCTGACGTGGCATTGATGTGGCACAGATGAGCACTGACGTGGCATGGATGAGGCACAGATGAGCACCCTGACGTGGCATGGATGTGACACAGATGAGCAGTGACATGGCATGGATGTGGCATTGATGTGGCACGGATGAGCACTGACATGGCATGGATGTGGCACGGATGAGCACTGACGTGGCATTGATGTGGCACGAATGAGCACTGATGTGGCATGGATGAGCACTGACGTGGCATTGATGTGGCACGGATGACCACTGACGTGGCACGGATGAGCACTGAAGTGGCATGGGTGTGGCACGGATGAGCACTGACGTGGCATGGATGTGGGATGGATGAGCACTGACATGGCATTGATGTGGCATGGGTGTGGCACAGATGAGCACTGACGTGGCATTGATGAGCACTGGCATGGCATGGATGAGCACTGACGTGACACGGATGAGCACTGAAGTGGCATGGATGTGGCACGGATGAGCACTGACGTGGCATGGATGTGGCACAGATGAGCACTAACGTGGCACGGATGTGCACTGATGAAAAAAGGAAATTAAAACAAGGAATAACTAAATTAAAAACAAAGGACGGAAGGTATGTAGAAGAGAATAAAGGGCTAGCCGACTGCCTTAATGAATACTTCTGTTCAGTTTTTACAGAAGAAAAAGAAGGAGAAGGACCTCCACTTGAAAGGATGACTAATGAATCGTTTGATGCATGTGTCTTTACAGAGGAAGACGTTCTAAGATTGCTGTCTAAAGTGAAGACAAATAAGTCACAGGGTCCTGATGAGATCCACCCAAAATTATTAAAAGAGCTTAGTGGTGAGCTGGCAAAACCATTAACAGATTTATTTAACCAATCATTAGTAACATGAGTCGTCACGGAAGATTGGAAATTGGCAAATGTCGTGCCCATTCACAAGAAAGGTAGTAGGGAGGAATCGAGCAACTATAGACCAGTGAGTCTGACATCAATAGTAGGCAAATTAATGGAAACCCTATTAAAGGATAGAATTGTGGAACATCTTAAATCCCATGGATTGCAAGATGAAAAACAACATGGGTTTACTTCAGGGAGATCATGTCAAACAAATCTTATAGATTTTTTTGACTGGGTGACTAAAATAATAGACGGTGGAGGTGCAGTAGACATTGCACATCTAGATTTTAGTAAGGCTTTTGACACTGTCCCACATAGAAGACTTATCAATAAACTACAGTCATTGAGCATGGACTCCCATATTGTTGAGTGGATTAGGCAGTGGCTGAGTGACAGACAACAGAGGGTTGTAGTCAATGGAGAACATTCAGAACAAGGTCAGGTTACCAGTGGGGTACCTCAGGGATCTGAACTGGGACCAATTTTGTTTAATATCTTCATAAGTGATATTGCAAAAGGCCTCGATGGTAAGGTTTGTCTTTTTGCTGATGACACAAAGATATGTAACAGGGTTGATGCCAAATGGAAAAGGATTTAGGAAAACTAGAAGAATGGTCAGAACTCTGGCAACTGAAATTTAATGTGGATAAGTGCAAGATAATGCACCTGGGGCGTAAAAACCCAAGGGAAGAATATAGAATATTTGACACAGTCCTGACCTCAGTATCTGAGGAAAGGGATTTAGGAGTAATTATTTCAGAAGACTTAAAGGTGGGAGGACAATGTAATAGAGCAGCACGAAATGCCAGCAGAATGCTTGGATGTATAGGGAGAGGTATAAGCAGTAGAAAGAGAGAAGTGCTTATGCCGCTGTACAGAACACTGGTGAGACCTCACTTGGAGTATTGTGCGCAGTACTGGAGGCCATATCTCCAGAAGGATATAGATACTCTAGAGAGAGTTCAGAGAAGAGCTACTAAACTAGTACATGGATTGCAGGAAAAAACTTACCAGGAAAGGTTAAAGGACCTTAACATGTATAGCTTGGAAGAAAGAAGAGACAGAGGGGATATGATAGAAACTTTTAAATACATAAAGGGAATCAACTCGGTAAAGGAGGAGAGCATATTTAAAAGAAGAAAAACTACTACAAGAGGACACAGTTTTAAACTAGAGGGGCAAAGGTTTAAAAGTAATATGAGGAAGTATTACTTTACTGAGAGAGTAGTGGATGCATGGAATAACCTTCCTGCAGAAGTGGTAGCTGCAAATACAGTGAAGGAGTTTAAGCATGCATGGGATAGGCATAAGGCTATCCTTCATATAAGATAGGGCCAGGGACTATTCATAGGATTCAGATATATTGGGCAGACTAGATGGGCCAAATGGTTCTTATCTGCCGACACATTCTATGTTTCTATGTTTCTATGATGTGGCATGGATGAGCACTGACATGGCATGGATGAGCACTGACATGGCATTGATGTGGCATGGATGACCACTGACGTGGCACGGATGACCACTGAAGTGGCATGGATGTGGCAAGGATGAACGTGAGGTGGCATGGATGTGGCACGGATGAGCACTGATGTGGCATGGATGAGCACAGATGTGGGATAGATGAGCATGGATGTGGCATGGATGAGCACTGAGGTGGCATGGGCAGGCACAGATGTGGGATGGATGAGCATGGATGTGGCATGGATGAGCACTGAGATGGCATGGGCAGGTACAGATGTCGCACAGATGAGGCACGGATGAGGCATGGATGAGCACGGATGTGGCACGGATGAGGCATGGATGAGCACGGATGTGGCACGGATGAGCATGGATGTGGCATGGATGAGCATGGAGGTGGCATGGGTGGGCACGGATGTGGCATTGATGAGCACTGAGGTGGCATGGGTGGGCACGGATGTGACACGGATGATGCATGGATGGGGCACGGATGATGCATGGATGGGGCACGGATGAGGCACTGATGGGGCACGAATGAGGCACTGATGGGGCACGGATGAGGCACTAATTGGGCACAGTTGAGGCAGAGGAGGTGTGCAGCTGAAGTTTCTCTCCTCTCCTCGCACGCTGTACCGATTGCTGTGTACAGCATCCGAGGAGAGGAGAGAAATGAACCGGACATGCGCCAGTTTGTTGTGACGTGATCGCTCCGTCATTGGACGGTGCGATCACGTGGTAAAGGACCGCTCTCATTGGCCCTTTACCACAATCCGTGATGCGGGGACCCGACGAGCACGGACACTCCCGTGTGCGCGCCCCAGGGGGCGCGATTCTGGGAGGACGTCCATGTACGCCCTCCCAGAACTATACACCCACTCTGCAGCCTTATTTCGACCATGGGCCGGTCGGAAAGTGGTTAAAAATTACCTTTCCTTTCCAATTCTCAGTGCTGAAATTTTCAGAAAGTGCAATGCAATATGGCTACCTGGAGGTGTTCCGTACACAGAATGTATACAGGATGCCCCCCAGAAATGTAATTTCCTGCTTGTGTGATTGGCTCACTGATTTTCCCAGAAGTCTGCACTAAGATACAATGTCATTTTTGGTGAGATACTTGCAATAGGAAGTCACGTCTACAGGGATGCAGACCCTGCAGCTTTCCTCATTAGAGCCCTGCCGGTGCAGCAGCTGATTCATAATTATGAAACCACTCCCATTAGACTCACTTCGCACTTGGGCACAGAGATCACACATTGAGATCACACTTCAGAATAACAAAAGATAAGAATCTGCAACAAAGTTTGTTTAAATCCTTGTAAAGTAGAGATCACCCAGAGGGGAATGTTATTTTCTCAACATAAAGTGAGGTTATGCTTTAATTTAAATGTCACAAAGTTACATTTCATTAAAGTGTTACTAAACCCACAAAAGTAAAATCAGTCTGTATATGTAGTGATGCATGCTTGTTATACTCACTTTGGAAGCTAAGGGGTTAATCCTCTGCATTGTGTAAAAAGGCTATTTGATCCTGTCTCCTCTGATTCTCCCCTTCTTCCACTGTCCCCAGTCCATCTCCTGATAGAACAGAGCCTTTAGAGTCACTTTGCACATGCTCAGTTTGGTTTGTATTGCTAGAGAGTTTTTTTTTTTTCTTGGGAGGGTGCATGTGATCAGCACAGGGCCAATCAGCACAGTCCAGACAAAGGGTCAGGGGTCCTGCTGCCTCATAGGAAAGTCAGAGTAGAATGAAAACTCCTCCCACAAGTTTTAACCAGAAACTGATAGAAGTCATAAGACTGCTATATACTGCTGATGAGAAAAGGTATTTAGCAGTTTATATTTACTAAAATATATGCACTTCCATGTTCTGTGTACTGTGGGAGATCAGATATAGTGACTGCAGGCTCCTGGGTTTAGTAACACTTTAAGTTCTATTGGCCACAGCACAGCGGTGGATTGCGTCACGCTGCTCTGCCCTGAAAAAAGGACTGCATGCCATACTTTTGTTTACACCGCACACCATCACAATGTGGTGGTGTGCATTGGCCTGGCAGGCAGGAGACAAAGCATTTTTTCTTGTCTTGCCATGGGACTGCCCTGGCATAGCTGCCCAGTCCAACCGCACTCAGTATAAATGTGCCCTTAATGTATTTTCAAAAGTTTGTATTTATTTGAAATCTGCAGCTTTTAATAAAAGAATAGCTGGTGATCCAGCAGCCATGTAGATCCTTGTTCAGCCACTTCCTGCTATATGATGTAGCACCATCCTAGATAGGTGCTAGGTTGGAAAGTGCTTTTGGCTCTGCCTGCTTATCAGGAGAGCAGCAGGCAAAACATAGATGCCCTCTACCTATCAGGGGAGCCTCATTCGTAGTTAGGCCTGTTCCGTGTGCTCAGTGTGTGATGCATTTGGGCTGAGGGAGTGTCCCCACTGTGTCCAATGGGGAGGCACGTTGGACAGTGGAGGAAACCCAGCCAATGACACACAGGCTTTGATACTATCCCATGGGTTTGGCAACGAGAGGGATGCATCATGGGATAGGGTATAAAAGCCAGGGGCACATGAGGCAGGGGGTCTTTGGGCGGGAAGCCATGTCCCAGAAGGAGGGTGGCGGCGGCCTCCTCTTATGCAACAGTTGGTGGTGGTCACAGGCAGTCGGCTTGGTGTACCAGGGGCGTGAGACTGAACCCAGAGGTTCAGGAGAAGCTGATTACAGGAGTTGGGGCACAGTAGAATCTGAAAAACAGTGTCCGTGAGTACAGAGGAACTTGCCCAGGGGTCTGCTCAGGAAGGGGACCACTCCAGAGTGTAGAGTCAGTGGACGGTTGTCAGCTGGCCCAGTGAGAAAGGGGGTACAAGGGGAGTGCCCTGAAGAGAAATGTAATGGAAACACTTACCTCATCTTCATTTAAGTGGCAGGATGAAGCAGCGGCCTTGCCGCATTCTCAAGTTAGAAGTCCCTAGCATTGTGAATAGTTAATAGTTGGAGTATCTCACTCATCCCTTCTCCCATCCAAATTAAAATAAAACCACTAAAACAACATCCCCTAGACTGATCATTGACTGAGCCAAGAACTTAAAGTGATAAGTTTCTTCAACCAGTTGCTACAGGTAACCCAGGGGAATCCTTATAGTGTAATACTCAGCAGTCCTCTAGGGGGCAGTGCTACAATAGTGGTAAAGAATCTTTTCTGATTGTGCTCCAACACTGTTACCCTGTCACTTGTGGCCTGATGAAGACTAAAAGCAGCCATGCTGACACAACAAACAACAAAGAGCGGCACTGGTATAAAGCATAAGGCCTGCGCCACTTTTCTGAAGTGTGAAAATGGAGACGATCACACCCCTAATAACAGGGCACAAGCAGGAGAGCTGGAGCCGCTTGCCCACCACCCCTGACTCAGCTCAGAACAAGAGGGAGGAGGAAGGCTGTATGTCAGGATCGGGATCTGAACACACAACCTCTGCTGCGTGAGATGCTGGACAGCTCCCTGTATGATCCTTTTGATTTTCTTGCCCTGCCTCTTGTTTCTGGTGAACCTTGAACCCTTTGCTCCACCCATGAACTTCCTGATTTAACCACTTTACCTCCGCTCACATGGAGGCTACTGCGGCAAAATGCCGCGATCCCGTCCAGCGACGTAGACCTACGTCGCTGGACTCCGCCCCCTGTGGGCGGCGCTCGCGCGCCGCCGGAGGCTCGCTCCCGCTATGTTCATTCACAGCGGGAGTCGGGCCAGGGGAGGAGCAGTGGCGATTGCCGCTGCTCTGCCCCGATCGTCGGGGATCGAGTCTGGAGATCCGCTCGCTGTGTGTAAACACAGCGGGCGGATCTCCATAGTGACAGGGACTGACAGATCGGAGTGTTCAGCATAGCTGGACATCCGATCTGTCCTTCTGTCACACAGTCACCTCCCCCCCCCCACACGTCAGTAAGCACCAGGCATACATTAACCCCTCCCTCTCCAATAAAATTAACCCCTTCCCTGCCAGTGTCATTTTTACAGTAACAGTGCATATATATAGCACTGATTACTGTAGAAATGTCACTGGTACCCCCAAAAGTGTCAAAAATGTCAGTCAAGGGTCCGATCTGTCCGCCGCAATGTCGCAGTCCCGCAAAAAAAATCGCAGATCACCGCCATTACACGTTAAAAAAAAACCACCTAAAATGACAGAAATCTTTCCCTTAGTTAGTAAACGCAATAACTTTTGCGCAAACCAATCAAAATACGCTTATTGCGATTTTTTTTTACCAAACATAGGTAGCAGAAAACAAATTGGCCAAAAATTTAAAAAAAATTTGATTTTTACATTTTTTTGGGGGGGAATTTCATATAAAAAAATGTGAAAAATATTGTTATTTTTTCAAAATAAACGCTCTTTTTTTGTTTATAGCGCAAAAAGTAAAAATCGCACAGGTGATCAAATACCACCAAAAGAAAGCTCTGTTTGTGGGAAAAAAAGGACGTAAATTTCGTTTAGGTACGGCGTCGCACGACCGTGCAATTGTCAGTTAAATTCGCACAGCGCCGAATCGCAAAAAGTGGCCTGGACGGAAGACAGCAAAATCCTCCGGTGGTAAAGTGGTTAAGCCATTCATTTGCTCTTCATATCTGGAAGTGCAGAGTATTTATTTACTTGGCATTGACATATATAGTATCTCACAAAAGTGAGTACACCCCTCACATCTTTGTAAATATTTTATTATATCTTTTCATGTGACAACACTGAAGAAATGACACTTTGCTACAATGTAAAGTAGTGAGTGTACAGCTTGTATAACAGTGTAAATTTGCTGTCCCCTCAAAATAACTCAACACACAGCCATTAATGTCTAAACCGCTGGCAACAAAAGTGAGTACACCCCTAAGTGGCCTATTAGCCATTTTCCCTCCCCGGTGTCATGTGACTCGTTAGTGTTACAAGGTCTCAGGTGTGAATGGGGAGAAGGTGCGTTAAAGTTGGTGTTATCGCTCTCACTCTCTCATACTGGTCACTGGAAGTTCAACATGACACTTCATGGCAAAGGACTCTCTCAGGATCTGAAAAAAGAATTGTTACTCTACATAAAGATGGCCCAGGCTATAAGAAGATACTTCAAGGCGACTTCTATTCTATACTTCTAGCAAGTTGTGGCAGTGTGAAGCCAGCCTGAAGTGCACCGGATTTTCCGTGTGTGTGCTGGCACACTTCAAATGCACAGAAAACATTTTTAGATCTGTTCAAAATCAACAAATAAATAAAATGCTTTTTATATGTCCTTTTCATTATGAACAATGTGATATACAGTACTCTGTTGAGCAATGCTTTTTCTGCTGTAAATTAACAGAATACTACTACCGCCACCTACTGGCCAAATTCAACACTGGATCTACATCCAACGCAGCAAGAACTGTAGCTGAGATGAAGCTGTTCTTTACCAATTCTCATCATTTAAAAGAAGTGCATAAACTAGTTGCTATGGGTAACTGCCCCTTTAACTCTACAACCCTGCAGCAACACTTAGGCTCCATTCACACTAGTGCAACTCTGAAGTCGCATGATTTCTAGTCATAGGTGTGCACAGCCTATGGCATTAGGGTGTGCACCCCAAATCTCAAATACATATGCGTGTACATATACTGACAGTGTCAGTATAGCAATGGACAGTGTCAGTAGGGCAGTGGGCGGTGTCAATAGTTTTATTTTAATTATTTTATTTTTTAACAATTTTATTTTTTTTCTATCATTTGTTTTTACAATTTAGGAGCCCCGTTAGGGGTTTTTGGTGAAATATCATGGGTCCAAACAGAGAGAATATGTGCCACAGGGGGTGATTAGGGTGTGCCCAGGCACACCTGACACACCCTGTGCGCACACCTATGTTTCCAGTGCAACTTTAATCGTTGATTGACACAGCTCCTGATATTCATAAACCATTGGGACGGTAAAGCAGTGTTATACATGAGGGGTGGGATCAACCAAAACAACTGGAGCCCACCTGAAAAAAACAATACACCCTCAAAGAGGATCAGATTCTCTAAACAGCAGCCTGCAACCTTGCCGCCAAAAGAAGCATTTGCAGATCCAGCACATCAAACTTTGTAAAAGTGTGCACCGATGACCAGGTGGCCGCCTTGCAAACCTGATGACGGAAAGCTCAGGAGGCACTAAGCGCCAAATTAGAGTGCGCCTTGACAGGGAAAGGAGGAGCCTGACCCCTGATGGAAAAGACCTGAATCACAGTCTGTCTGATCCATCTGGAAATGGTCACAAAGGAAGGGACAACCCTTTTCAAGGTCCATCCGTGAGCATAAAGAGAGAGTCTGACTTCCTGAAAGACTCCATAGCTTCCAGGTAAACCCTAATTGCCGAACCAAATACAAGGCCTGAGGAGACAGGGAAGGCAACACAATGTGTTTATTCAAATGAAAATCAGAGACAACCTTTGGAAGGAACGACGGACAGGGGCGAAAAACCACCTTATCCCTGAGAATCACCAGGTAAGGTGAACGACAGGATAATGCAGCCAGTTCCAACATACTGTGTGCAGAGGTGATAGCCAATAAAAAGGCCAACTTCTGGGACAGCGTAAGCAGGGAAATCTACAGAAGGGAGGCTTCTGTAGATCTGAAAGCACCAAATTAAAATCCGAAGGTGGCAACAGAGCCTGCACTGGAGGAACCAAATTGTCGGACACCCTGAAAAAAGGTATGCACCAGGGAATGTGTGGCGAAAGGTCATTGGAAGAAGACCGCCAAAGCCAACACCTGGCCCTTGATGGTACTCAAGGCTAATTTCTGTTCAACCCCCCGTTGAAGGAAGGTCAAGATCTGAGCCACCGAGAAGGAGCGAGTAAAAACCCCAAGAGACTCACACCACGCAATGTACATCTTCCTTGTACAGTATTAGATCTTCCTAGAGGTAGATTTCATAGCTTTCAACAATGTAGGATTCACCGACTCAGATAAACCCCTATCCTTCAGCACATGGCATTCAACAGCCAAGTCGTCAAAGCCAGCGACTGTAAAGCAGGATGGAAGATCAGTCCTTGGGACTGCAGATCCTCCCTGAGAGAAAGCTGCCAAGGAACGTCGGCGACCAGCCGCACCAGATAGGCTTATCAAGCTCGGCGAGGCCAGTCTGGAGACACTAAGATGACGCGACTCCCTTCTGCCTTGATCCTGCATAGAAGTCTTGGCAGAAGCTTGAGAGGAGGGAAGGCGTAAATCCGATGATAATGACCCCACGGGGCCACCAGCGCGGCCTGTGGTGTCCGCCAGACGATCCCTTGACCGAGCCACAAACCTTTGCACCTTTCTGTTGAGCTGAGACGCCAACAGATCCACCTTGGTAGCTAGGGGCAGCCTGTCCATAAAGGGCCCAGGGGCGCTGCCCCCCTATTCCATGCGCCTGGCCCCTAATCTACATGCAGGGTGCCAGACGCATGGATTCCAATGAGTCTTTTTTTAGAAGCACATGATTAGAGCTGGAGGCTCTAATTGGCTTCAAAAATGGTGGGCTCAGGGCACAGAGCACTGCGCCCAAAGCCCACCTAGTCAGTGGCGTCTCCAGCTTTCATATTTAGGGGGGGCACATGGGGGGACAGGGACAAAAGTAGGGGGCCAACTATAAAACGCAATTTATATATATATATATATCCTGACAATGGGCATCAGTCACGAATATTTCATGTTTATATATTTGAAGGCCCAGAGCATGCGGACAGCATTAGCGGAGTCACCTGTAAGGCGAGGCAGCAGTACGCAGCAATGGAACCAGACACAGTGAGCCAGCACACAAGGAGCAGGCCCGGGGACATCGGTTTTAGAGATGCCACTCACACTAGTGGAGCAGTTCAGCTCAGCTGTAAAATAAATTCGGTCAGCATGTCAGCCCACATTGTCATTTTCAGGGGTGAGGGTGGTATGAGATGCAAATGTCCAGTGGACTCACTGCTCCACTTACCTGCCACCTCTAAAACCAATGTCCCCGGGCTTGCTCCTTGTGTGCTGGCTGTGTCTGGCTACTCTGCTGCGTGCTGCTGCCTCGCCTTTCCGGTGACTCCACTGATGCTGTCCACACACTCTGGGCCTTCAATAGCATAAAACATGAAACATTTGTGAAAAATTGGCCAAAGAAAGACATAAACATGAAATATTCCTGACAATGGGCATCAGTCACGAATATTTCATGTTTATATATTTGAAGGCCCAGAGCATGCGGACAGCATTAGCGGAGTCACCTGTAAGGCGAGGCAGCAGTACACAGCAATGGAACCAGACATAGTGAGCCAGCACACAAGGAGCAGGCCTGGGGCCTTCAATAGCATAAAACATCAAACATTTGTGAAAAATTGGCCAAATAAAGACAAACATGAAATATTACTGACAATGGATATTAAAAGCATAAACATTAAATGACAATGTGGACTGACACGCTGACAGAATTTTACAGCTGGACATAGCAAACTTACGGACATGTATTATACATGTTTGCCATGTTCAACTGTAAAGTTCTGTCAGCGTGTCAGTCCACATTGTCATTTTCAGGGGCGTGAGGGTGGTACAAGAAAGGAAATGTGCAGTGGACTCAGTGCTCCACTTACCTGCCATCTCTATAATCGATGTCCCCGGGCCTGCTCCTTGTGTGCTGGCTGTGTCTGGCTTCTCTACTGCGTGCTGCTGCCTCGCCTTACCGGTGACTCCACTGATGTCATCCACACACTCTGGGCCTTCAATAGCATAAAACATGAAACATTTGTGAAAAATAGGCCCAGAGCATGCGGACAGAATTAGCGGAGTCATCTGTAAGGCGAGGCAGCAGTACGCAGCAATGGAACCAGACACAGTGAGCCAGCACACAAGGAGCAGGCCTGGGGACATTGGTTTTAGAGGTGGCACTAGTGGAGCAGTTCAGCTCAGCTGTAAAATAAATTTGGTCAGCATGTCAGCCCACATTGTCATTTTCAGTGGTGTGAGGGTGGTATGAGATGCAAATGTGCAGTGGACTCAATGTGAGTCCATTGCACATTTGCATCTCATACCACCCTCATACCCCTGAAAATGACAATGTGGGCTGACATGCTGAGTATTCTGACAGAATTTTACAGCATTGTTCAGCTGTAAAATTATGTCAGCTTGGCATGTCAAGCGCTGTCCACATCGATTGACAATTGTTGGGTGTGCGTGTGAGGGTCACTTTGCTTGTGAGGGGCTGACTGCCATAAATCGTCGTTAGTCAGTCGGCAAGTGGTTAAAGAAGAAGTAGGGTTAAAGCTCGTTTTGCCCTACTTGTCCTGTGGGTCATAGGAGTGCACTCCTGTGATTCGTATTCAGCTGACAGTGAACTAAAGTCTGCTGTCAGTTGACATCACTCAGCTTGTCCAGGCTCTGGAAAGATCCCAACTTTAAAATCCCAAATCATCACGGACTGTGGAAACTTCACACTGGACCTCATGTAACTTGGATTCTGTGCCTTTCCACTCTTCGGCTCCTTTTCGCCGCCATTACTCGTTAAAAAAAAAAAAACAATAAAAATGACAAAAATGTTTCCCTTAGTTAGTAAACACAATAACTTTTGCGCAAACCAATCAAAATACGCTTTTTGCGATTTTTTTTACCAAACATATGTAGCACAAAACAAATTGGCCTAAAATGTTAAAAAAATTTGATTTTTACATTTTTTTGGGGGGGAATTTAATTTAAAAAAATGTGAAAAATATTGTTATTTTTGCAAAATTGTCGCTCTTTTTTTGTTTATAGCGCATGATCAAAAAATCGCACAGGTGATCAAATACCACCAAAAGAAAGCTCTGTTTGTGGGAAAAAAAGGACATCAATTTCATTTATGTACAGCGTCGCACGATCGCGCAATTGTACGTTAAAGTCACGCAGTGCCGAATCGCAAAATAGGCCCTGGTCAGGAAGGGGGAAAATCTTCCGGGGCTTAAGTGGTTAAAGGGTATCTCTTCAACAGGCATCCGGTGACACAAAAGAAGTGGTCCTCATTCATCACTTTAGAACTGGGCCCTCTAAATCATAATAGTAAGAGAACTGGAGCTTATAATAACAAAATATATTAAACCGAGAGCAGAACTTACCAGCACCTCCCTCGGTCTATCCAAAGGAACCTGCGAAGTAGGAGAATCTGTAAAACAGATGGACATGCTGAGGACAGACATCTCATTGATGAACACACAGCAAACATTGCTCTCTATTCCCTTCCTATGTGCACCATCTGCTGGTTAGACATTCATTAGGCAGTCTGGCACATTTCCCTGAACCCAAAGCCAAGGCACAACAATTTGGAAAGAAAATTAGAAGTACAATATGAAGTTTACAAGAACTGCGCTGGGTGTTTAAAGAAAATATGGGAGAAGGGGAGCCAAAGCGTCTTGAACGTTGCTGATAGAACGAATTTTGTTAGGACGGCTCCCTGCCGGGTGGTGGAGGAATGTGATCAGCAGAGGTTTTGGTGGAGAATGACAACACAACAAAGTTCACAAGAAAATCAATGTCATAGATTCCTTCTTTCAAGCCTAAGGAAATGTTTTAATTGTTTTTTTTTTTATAGCACTTTTTAGGCTAGAGATACACGGGATCATTTTAGCTCGATCGCACTACTAAAATTGCTGGCGATTAAGTAGAGCGTTCTTAAACCAATCACTAAAATCCAATATAAGCTTTAAGCCCCGGTTCACACTAGGGCGACCTGTGAGGCGACCTGGTCGCCTCACAGGTCGCCGCAGGTCGCCTCCCATAGGGAAGCTGCGGACCCGTTCTAATAGGAGCGACACAAGTCGCTCCGACCTAGAAAAAGGGTCCCGAGCTTCTTTGGGGCGACCAGGAGGCGACCGCCATAGACTTCAATGTTATGAAGTCTGTGGCGGCCGCTCCGAGGTCGCGGCGCGCTGCTCGCACCGCGATCTCGGAGGTCGCCCCGGGAAGTAGCGTCGCGGTAGTGTGAACCGGCGCTAATATGGCAATGTAAAAATAAATAAATAAATAAATAAAAAAACAACTAAATATTTTGAAATATTGTGCTTTTATTAAGCACTTGCGTACTGCGGACGAGCGGCCGCTGTAGGCAAAGCGACATAACCGTACGTTGCTGCCTGCTTCCAGGTTTAGACTGCGTAAATGCACGTCTCCCTGCAGAAACCCACTGTGATTTTTGTCCAGGGGGAGTGTGTCAGCAAGTTTCGGCCAATCATTGGCCGAGATCTGCTGATGGGCTGTGAACATTCACAGCTCAGAGCTCTGTGTTGACAAATAACACAGAGCTCTGTACAGAAGGAATGATCTCTGTTTCTTATCACAGCTTAGAGCTCTGTGCTGACAATCAACACAGAGCTCTGTACAGAGGGAATGATCTCTGTTTCTTATCACAGCTCAGAGCTCTGTGTTGACAATCAACACAGAGCTCTGTACAGAGGGAATAATCTCTGTTTCTTATCACAGATCAGAGCTCTGTGTTGACAATCAACACAGAGCTCTGTACAGAGGGAATGATCTCTGTTTCTTATCACAGCTCAGAGCTCTGTACAGAGGGAATGATCTCTGTTTCTTATCTCTGAAAAGCAGAGCTCAGAGCTCTGTGTTGACAATCAACAAAGAGCTCTGTACAGAGGGAATGATCTCTGTTTCTTATCACAGCTCAGAGCTCTGTGTTGACAATCCACACAGGGCTCTGTACAGAGGGAATGATCTCTGTTTCTTATCACAGCTCAGAGCTCTGTGTTGACAAACCACACAGAGCTCTGTACAGAGGGAATGATCTCTGTTTCTTATTACAACTCAGAGCTCTGTGTTGACAATCAACACAGGGCTCTGTACAGAGGGAATGATCTCTGTTTCTTATCACAGCTCAGAGCTCTGTGTTGACAATCCACACAGGGCTCTGTACAGAGGGAATGATCTCTGTTTCTTATCACAGCTCAGAGCTCTGTGTTGACAAACCACACAGAGCTCTGTACAGAGGGAATGATCTCTGTTTCTTATCACAACTCAGAGCTCTGTGTTGACAATCAACACAGGGCTCTGTACAGAGGGAATGATCTCTGTTTCTTATCTCTGCAAAGCAGGGATAAAAAAAAAACAAAGAGATCTGTAGTAAAAAGCAGCACACATTACACATTTTTAGGTACACATTTAACCCCTTGATTGCCCCTAGCTGTTAACCCCTTCCCAGCCAGTGTCATTGGTATAGTGACAGTTTATAATACTATAATCACTGATCACTGTATTAATGTCACTGGTGATGTAAGTAGCAGTTAGGGCCCTTTCACACTTGGATTCTGTCAGGCGGACTCCATTTTCCTCAGCGGGGGATCGATCCGCCGATCCCCCGCTGAGCAGGAGGATGACAGCTGTGTCTCTGCACTGTGTGCAAAGACACAGCTGTCAGGTCCCCATGCATCTCTATGGGGGAATTGGATGGGAATGGACCGTCTGTCTGTTCTCATCCGATCCCATCCGCTGGACGGATGGAAAATAGGGTTTCCGTCCGTCCAGATTTGACGGATCGGATGTCAGCGGACATGTCTCCACTGACATCCGATACCCCATAGAGATGCATGGGGTGACCGTTCAGATCCGCCAAAAAAACTGACAGGTGGATCTGAACGGTCCGTCTGTGTGAAAGGGGCCTTAGTCAGTTCCCCCCCAGCGTCAGTTAGTGTCAGATTGCCCTGCCACACTATCGCAGTCCCATTAGAAGTCGCTGATCACCGCCATTAATAGTATAATAAAAATAAAAAATTACAGTAAAAATACCATATTTTGTAGACGCAATAACTTTCACAAAAAAAAACAACCAATATACACTTATTGGGATTTTTTTTTAATCAAAGACATGTAGCCGAATACCTTTTACCCTAAATTTATGAAGACATTTTTATTGGATATGTTTTGTAGCAGAAAGTAAAAAATATTGTTTTTTTTTAAAAAAGGTTTCGTTTTTTTTTGTTTATAGCGCAAAAAATAAAAAACCCACTGCTGATCAAATACCATCCTAAGAAAGCACTAATTGTGTGAAAAAAAACGACATCAATTTTGTTTGTGTACAGCGTTGCATGACCGTGCAATCGCCAAGTAAAATAGCACAGTGCTGAAAAGCAAAAAATACACTGGTCATGAAGGGGTTAAAATCTTCTGGTCAAGTGGTTAAAGCACAAATCCAGCTAAAAATGTGCAGCACCCTCCTAGGTAGGTGATAGAAGAGAGTATTGTTTTTGGGTCTTTCTACCTATCAGGAAGATTGCCAGGTAAATTTATAGTGCTCTCTGGAGCAGGATCCATTGGTAAGTTCTGCTCATGGTGCTCAGGTGCCGCTCAGCTTGTCTGAATGTCTCACACTGATCATATAGGGAGGCATATTGGACAGTGTGAGGGAACCTGAGTTAGGGCACAGGCATTGTTACAGCCCTAGAGATTGATAGAGGAAAGTGCCTTGGTGCATGCTTGGTGACTGTATAAATGCCAAGGGCACATGCGCTCGGGGGCTTTGGCTGGAAAGCAGGTTCCAGGAGGAAGGGGGCGGCTGCTCCTCCTCTGTAGAAGCTGCCATGTGGCCTTGGGTAGTCGACCTGATGGCCTGAAAGTCAGATAGAAGCTGAACCCAGATGTCCTGCAGAGCTGACTGGAAGGGAGACACTGGAAAGGATCTGATTCTGCCTAAAGTGAGTACAGATCTGTGTCTTAGAGCCTGTCATGTGAGGGCCATCCCTTCAGTAGAAGAGTCAGTGGACGGGTGTCAGTCAAGGGGATGCTAGAGAGTATCCTGAAGATAAAGTAGATGCATCAAGTCTCCTGCTAGAGAGAGCAAGACGACTTAATTCTTCCATACAAGTGTCAGTATGTTAAAAGCAGTGTGTCTACTTCCACAAATAACCCGGTGAGGCCAAGTGAGAGTTGTCCTTACCTACTGTGAACAGTTCAGTTGGAATGATCCCACTATTCCCTTCTCCCATCCAAGTTCCATAATAAATACCAAAACCAAATATTCCTGGACTATTTATTGAGTAACGAGCAAATGGGAGTAAGGATGAACATGTGAAAAACCCCCAGCAACTGTCTGCAGGTAATCAGAGGGAGACCCAAGAAGTCATCACACTGCAAGCCCTATGGGGACAGTGCTACAAATGAAATAAAAAAAAAGAATAACCCATTAAAGGATACAAAATAACAAAACCATATTCCCTGCAATATTTACCCTAACCCCTTGCCGCTGTCGCCCCCCCCCCCCCCCCCAGCCCTTTAAGAAGATCTAATTGCTGGGAGGCAGCTGCCACAGTGGTCACATGATCAAAAGCTGCCTGTGACAGCTTAGTTACTGTGCTGTGAGCACACCCTCACTCCAGAGAAGCCATTTCCTATCGACGCATATACAGTATGTGGCTGCTCTGCATTGAAGCCCACCCGCCAATATATGTATACAGCTGGTTAGAACAGGTGAAATCCAGAGATTGCCCTTGCAGTAGCGTTTTTTTGCCACTGGGTGTCTTCAGTCTGAGGGCCAGCATCATTCCAACCACCTCCTCTAAGCCCAGGTTATCCCGGACCAGCCCCAGCCAGTGGCTGGACAGTGAAATGGGAAGCGGCTCTTCTCTCCTGCTGTCAGTGTGCTCCTTGTCAGCACAGCGCATAAACTGATTGGCTGCTTATGCTGCTTTTTTCTCTTGCACCAGCCCTTCTGAGCAGGCATGGAAAAATGTAAGTACTTATACGTATTGCTTGCATGAAAAAAAATAGATAACAAACAAGCAAAAGGGTGATCCTAGTCCCAAAAAACACAGTCATTGAATAATGCATGATAAAAAATGAGTGTCAGTTCCAAAATGTCCTAAATAATCCACAACCTTGCAGCTCCAGGAATTGTCCACGCAACCACGTAAATACAAACAGTGAATCATACTAGTTGGTGCAGGCCATGGATGGTGTGATTTTCATTCCATGCAGGAAAGAAAATCGCTCAATTCCACCATCAACACAGCCAGTGTTAATGGGGAATCCCTCCTGCAGAGCTATTGTGTTCTCCCAGGGGGCACATTGAGAAACACGATTATTGCTAGGCGCTGGCAGTAATCCCATGCTAGAAATCAGACATACTGGTTGTACCCAAGTTGATTGATGGAGTGACTTTGGTACATTCAGCTTGCCCATAGATGATTCAAATCTCGGTCAATCCCTGCTGAGCCAGCCGATTCAAACCATCTATGGACGGATTTAGTGGTAGTCAGTGATTTTTTTTCTCAGAGAATAGGTGCAGGAACTACCCCTTCTAAGTTACTTCATGTCTCTGCCCCCTTCCCACCTCCGAGCACTGACCCTTGGTTCTGCTCCCTACCCACCTCCGAGCACTGACCCTTAGTTCCGCCCCCTACCCACCTCTGAGCACTGACCCTTGGTTACACCCCCTACCCTCCTCCAAGCACTGACCCTTGATTCCGTTCCCTACCCACCTCCGAGCACTGACCCTTGGTTCCGCCCCCTACCCACCTCTGAGCACTGATCCTTGGTTACACACCTTACCCACCTCCAAGCACTGATCCTTAGTTCCACCCCTTACCCACCTCCAAGCACTGACCCTTGATTCAGCTCCCTACCCACCTCCGAGCACTGACCCTTGGTTCCGCCCCTACCCACCTCTCAGTACTGACCCTTGGTTACACCCCCTACCCACCTCCAAGCACTGACCCTTGATTCCGCTCCCTACCCACCTCCGAGCACTGACCCTTGGTTCCGCCCCCTACCCACCTATGAGCACTGACCCTTGGTTCTTCCCCCTACCCACCTTTGAGCACTGACCCTTTGCTACACCCCCTACCCACCTCCGAGCACTGACCCTTGGTTCCACCTCCTACCCACCTCTGAGCACTGACCCGCCCCTCCCTAAAGAGTAGATTCCGTCCATCAACAATTGCCCCCCCCCCCCCCGTAACAAAAGATCCTCCACCAGCAATAATAGATTGCCACGCAAAAATAGATCCCCTCCAGCAACAATGGATACTGTACCTCAGCAGCCAGCATCATTGGCCCCTTCATCACACACCCTAGCACCCCTTGCCATTACATACATTCAGTGCTGAAAGTGCTGTCCAACAAACACAACAGGGCACAAATGGCCCAAAAGGAAGCCGATCTAACACTCCCATTCACACCTGAGCATCAAAAATTAGGCTCGGTTCACATACGTCTGGCCGCGGTTTCCCTGAGTTTTTTAAAAGGAGTCCAATGCGGTTTTGTTCACAGGTTCAGGTGTGAATTTTTACTTACTGAGAAATGCACAGGACTCTTTTTAACCACTTGCCTTTCGACCAGGCCTAAATGAGCAGGCCATTTTTTGCTTTTTGGCACTGCGTTACTTTAAGTGACAAGTGCGCGGTCATGCAACGATTAATCCAAATGAAATGTATATCCTTATTTACCCACAAATAGAGCTTTCTTTTGGTGGTATTTGATCACCACTGGGTTTTTCTTTTGTGCGCTATAAACAAAAAAAACATAAAAAAAGGCAATTTTGAAAGAAAAAAAAAAAAACAATATTTCTGTTATAAAACACATCCAATAAAAAAAATGTAAAAATAATCTAATTTCTTCATAAATGTTGGCCAATATGTATTTTGCTACATATTGGCCATTATACTAGTAATGGTGGTGATCAGCAACTTATAGCGGGACTGCGATATTGTGGTGGATGATCTGGCACTAACTGACACTTTGTGGGAAGCAGTGACACTAATACAGTGATCAGTGCTAAATATATGCACTGTCACTGTACTAATGAGGCTGGCTGGGAAGGGGTTAAACATCTAGGGTGATTAAAGAGTTAAATGTGTGCCTATCCAGTGTTACTGTGGGAGGTGCTTTTACTAAGGGTTGTGCTTTGCAGGGAAACAAAATACAGCACACCCCTTCTGAAAGAACAGAGCTCTGTACTAATGATGCTGGCTGAGAAGGGGTTAAACATCTAGGACGATCAAAGGGTTAAATGTGTGCCTAGCCAGTGTTACTGTGTGTACTGTGTGAGGTGCTTTTACTAAGGGATGTGCTTTGCAGGGAAACAAAATTCAGCACATCCCCGCTGACAGAAAAGAGCTCTGCTTTGTTTACATAGGCAGAGCTCTGTTCTGTGTTCCTCCTGGCCGATCAGCGGTGCCAGCAGACATTCATGGGGTGGCACCCGCTGATCAGCTAGTACTGTGTCTAATCGTAGCACAGCCATGGCGTCGCATGCAGGCCCCCTGGAAGTGCCGGATCACATACTAGTTATCCTTGTTCACATTTGAGCACTCTGGTGCCTGAAGCTTGGACAAAAGGATGAGCTTGGGTGTTTCCGGATACTAGTTGGGTCATTCTGGTCACTGTGGACCACCAATCATAAGCACCCCAGCCATTCCACACCCTGTAGCCGCCTGTATACACGTGCCTGCTGGCCAGGGAATGCCTCAGCCATTTATGATTGGTGGTCCAAAGTGTCTGCTTCCTGTAGGGATAGCTCAGGTGGGTTCCAATTAGCAGAGGTGGGGGACTTGAGTCACATGACTTGACTTAAGTCAGACTTAAGTTACTAGTTTGAGGACTTGAGATTTGCTTGACTAAAATTAATTAAAGACTCGACTTGACTTTGACTTGGTATTCATGACTTGAGACTTGATTTTGACTTGAGACATATGACTCGAAATGACTTTACTTTTTTAAGTTATTAAATATTAGCATTTTCTCAAGATGTGTTAAAGCAAAAATAATGTGCCTGTTATGTTTCTGACACCACAGTCACTTTACCACCGGAGGATTTGGCTGTCTTACGTCCAGGCCACTTTTTGCGATTCGGCACTGTGCGACTTTAACTGACAATTGCGTGGTCATGCAACGCCGTACGCAAACAAAATTTACATCTTTTTTTTCCCACAAACAGAGCTTTCTTTTGGTGGTATTTGATCACCTGTGCGATTTTTATTTTTTGCAATATTAATAAAAAAAATGCGAAAATTTTGAAAAAATAACAATATTTTTCTACTTTGACAGTTAAAAAATATCCAATATATTAAATTTTTGTCATATATTTAGGCCAAAATTTATTTAGCTACATGTCTTTGACCAAAAAATTGTCAATGAATGTATTTTTAACAGCTTTAACCGGAAGATTTTACCCCCTTCCTGACCAGATCATATTTTGCGATTTGGCACTGCGTTACTTTAACGGACAATTGCGTGGTCGTGCGATGCTGTACCCAAATTAAATTTATATCCTTTTTTTTCCCCACAAATAGAGCTTTCTTTTGGTGGTATTTGATCACCTGTGCGATTTTTACTTTTTGCGCTATATACAAAAAAAGAGCGACAATTTTGAAAAAATAACAATATTTTTCACATTTTTTTTATATGAAATTCCCCAAAAGAAAATGTAAAAATCAAAATTTTTTAACTTTTTTTTCCAATTTGTTTTCTGCTACATATTTTTGTTAAAAAAAAAATTGCAATAAGCGTATTTTGATTGGTTTGTGCAAAAGTTATCGCAGCTACTAACTACGGGAAATTTATGTAATTTTTATTGTTTTTTTTTTTTTAACTAGTAATGGCGGCGATCTGCGATTTTTTTAGCGGGACTGCGACATTGCGGCGGACAGATCGGACCCTTGACTGACATTTTTGACACTTTTGGGGTTACCAGTGACATTACTACAGTAATCGGTGCTATACATATGCACTGTTACTGTAAAAATGACACTGGCAGGGAAGGGGTTAATTTTTATTGGTGATCAAGGGGTTAATGATCACCACCGCTCCTCCCCTGGCCCGACTCCCGCTGTGACTGAAAACAGCGGGAGCGAGCCTCCGGCGGCGCGCGCGCGCACCGCCCACAAGGGCAGGAGTCCAGCAACGTAGGTTTACGTCGCTGGACGGAATTGAGCCACTTTGCCGCAGTAGCACCCATGTGAGCGGTCGGCAAGTGGTTATAACACCTCAGTGTATTCTGATTTTAGGACACTGGCTGTTTAACAATGGAAATACTTAACATGTTTTTAGTGACCGTGGTGTTGAAACATGGCCGGACGAAGGATTTTGAGCTGTTTGGGCATTCAAAATGTTTCTTTAATATGCCAAGAAAAAAGCACTAAGCAGTTTTGTTCATTTAGAAAATCAAACAAAACCTTTCCTGACCACTGACTTTTAACTGATTTAAAGGTGAAAATTGGGGTAGATCAGTATTTTGACTTGATTTGTGACTTGACCAAAATAAATGACTTGACTTGACTTGCTTGACTTCTAGCAGTGACTCGCCACAGTAACTTGAGACTTGCTTGTGACTTGCACATGTGTGACTAAGGCCCCTTTCACACATACCATCCGTTCAGTTCATCAGTTCAGTCACGTCAAATGTATCAGTTTTCCATCCGTTTTCCATCCATTTTTCATCCGTTGTCATCCGTTTTTCGTCCGATCCGTTTCTTTGACGGATGAAAAATAGGGCATTCATCCGTTCAAAAAAACGGACATTGACGGAAGCGGATGAAAACGGATGTTAACTGATGATCATCCGTTGTCGTCCGTTTTTACATAGAGATACACTGATGTCCGTTTTTCATCCGTCAACGGATGGATGAAAAACGGACAAACGGACAGCATGTGTGAAAGGGGCCTTACTCCCATGTCTGCCAATTAGAACCTGGAAACACCCAAGCTCATCCCTGCTTGAAAAGGTACATGGGCTACTTCTGAAGCAGAATAGGTCATTTTTGTTTTCAGGTGTTCCCATAATAAAAGTCTATAGAGTAAAAAAAAAAAAAAAGGTCCTGCCCCACAGAAACTCCCCAAAATCGTCCACATAACGTGACACTCAAGTGAGAATAGGGGTAAATGTCACTTCCATGACTTTTGATCCCAGATTAGCCATTACACACAGTAGACATTGGATGGACTCCGGCACATAGACTAGATCAGAGGTCTAGTCAGTGGCGGCTGGTGCTCAAAATTTTTGGGGGGGCGCAAAAAGAAAAATGTAATAGGTGTTGCTTCGCGCCAAAAAACGCAGTAAAAAAATTGCGTGACTTTGAAGCTGTGCCCCCTTCAATGCAATGAACACTGTGCTGTGCCCCCTTCAATGCAATGAACACTGTGCTGTGCCCCCACAATGCAGAGTTCAGCGTGCATGCCCCTTTCAATTCAGAGCGCCACAGCATTGTCCCCAATCACTGCAGAGCGCTACAGCATTGTCCCCAATGATTGCAGAGTGCCCACAGCATTGTACCCCAATAAATGCAGAGTGCCCACAGCATTGTACCCCAATGATTGCAGAGTGCCCACAGCATTGTACCCCACTGATTGCAGAGTGCCACAGAATTGTACCCCAATGATTACAGAGTGCCACAGAATTGTACCCAATGATTGCAGAGTGCCACAGCATTGTACCCCAATGATTGCAGAGTGCCACAGCATTGTACCCCAATGATTGCAGAGTGCCACAGAATTGTACCCCAATGATTGCAGAGTGCCACAGCATTGTACCCCAATGATTGCAGAGTGCCCACAGCATTGTACCCCAATGATTGCAGAGTGCCCACAGCATTGTACCCCAATAAATGCAGAGTGCCCACAGCATTGTCCCCCAATAAATGCAGAGTGCCCACAGCATTGTCCCCCAATAAATGCAGTGTGCCCACAGCATTGTACCCCAATGATTGCAGAGTGCCACAGAATTGTACCCCAATGATTGCAGAGTGCCACAGCATTGTACCCCAATTATTGCAGAGCGCCACAGCATTGTACCCCAATAAATGCAGAGTGCCCACAGCATTGTCCCCCAATCAATGCAGAGTGCCCATAGCATTGTACCCCAATCAATGCAGAGTGCCCACAGCATTGTCCCCCAATCAATGCAGAGTGCCCACAGCATTGTCCCCCAATCAATGCAGAGTGCCCACAGCATTGTACCCCAATAAATGCAGAGTGCCCACAGCATTGTACCCCAATAAATGCAGAGTGCCCACAGCAATGTACCCCAATAAATGCAGAGTGCCCACAGCAATGTACCCCAATAAATGCAGAGTGCCACAGCAATGTACCCCAATAAATGCAGAGTGCCCACAGCATTGTACCCCAATAAATGCAGAGTGCCACAGCATTGTCCCCCAATCAATGCAGAGTGCAGCTTGCGTGCTCCCTTCAATTTAATGCACTTACCTGGCGGCGGCGGCGGCGGGTTCTTCCCTCCTCGATCCAGTCCGTCCTCTCTGCGGCGGCGGCGGCGGGAAGGAGAGCGGCTTCTCCCTCGTCCTCCGAGCGGCGGTGACGGTGAGTGACTGACTCACGCACCGGCACCGCCCCCATTGTGACGTCAGGGATCGGATGTCCTGGATGATGATTGGTCCAGGCTGGAGACTGGACCAATCACAGCCAGGATATCCGAAAGTGGGGGTGTCCAATCGCAAGGACTTGCGATTGGGTTACGCCCCCAGAAGGCTGCCGATCGGCGCCTCTTCTGGGACGTAACCCCACCCCCCCCTAGCCACCACTTCCATTACAAAGGCCGGCGAACCCAATTTTTTTTTTTTGTAAAACTTTATTTGTCATTTTTTTTTTCTTATTTTCAGGGGTAGGGGGGCGGCGCCCTGGCGCCCGCTATGCACGGGCTGCCACTGGGTCTAGTGGGTCATGTGCCGCATCGCTCTTCATACAATCCAAGGACCGATCATTCCATGACAAATCTCTGCTGCTCCTACTAATCAGCTGTGTCAGGACCCCGCAATCTGCAGGATGTGACCTGCTCGGGGTACTTGAGTGATAGACACGGGGGGAAATGTTCCCGGAGTACCTGCTCGAAAAATACACCCGCTGATGTATGCGCATAATTCTGCAAATGGCACACAATTGCTTTAAATGATGATTGCGTGCACTCACAGACGCAACATGGATGTAGAGCACACAACATAACACACATAGAAGGACGTAAGATAGAAAAAAAGGGGAAAGTCATGACATAATACCCAAGGACAGGGATTCCCAAACTACGGCCCTCCAGTTGTTCAGGAACTACAATTCCCATCATGGCTAGTCATGTATGTGAATGCCAGAGTTTTACAATGCCTCATGGGATGTGTAGTTCTGCAACAGCTGCAGGGCCGGTTTGGGAATCCCTGCCCAAGGAAAACCATGGCTTGAGTCAACTGCAATAGCTGTAGTACTAGCAACCAATCAGAATTCAACTTGTTCTGACTTGACATGAGTGAAGTGAATTCTGACTGGTGGCACTAAAGTAGATACAACCCAAAGAATTAGATATCATATAATGTTTGTATTTTTAATATGCTGACGTCATTTCAAATGTTGTTTTCAAACTACAATGTTGAAAAAGGTTCAGGAGATTTATTAAGGCTTCTTTCACACGGTCCGCCTCCGCAGGCGGATCCGTGTTGCTCAGCGGGGATCGATCCGCGATCCCCGCTGAGCCGGGCGGATGACAGCTCCGTCTCCGCTTGCAGAGCGGAGAGGGAGGTGTCTCAGCACCCGCTGCCCTCTATGGGGGATCGGAGGAGAGCGGACCGCTTGTCCGCTCTCATCAGATCCGCTCCGCTCCGATTACTGAACGGATGGAAAAATAGGGTTTCCATCCGTCCAGATTTCAGCACAGGATCGGATGCGGATGGCAGCGGGTGTCAGCTGACACCCGCTGCCCCATAGAGCTGCATGGAGGATCCGATCAGATCCGCCTAAAAAACTGACAGGCGTATCTGATCGGACCGCCCGTGTGAAAGAGCCCTTAAACTGGTGTACTCAATATCTGGTGCAGCTGTGCATGGTAGCCAATCAGCTTCTAACTTCAGCTTGTTCAATTAAGCTTTGACAATAAGCCCATGTTCACATTGGTCTGATTTGACATGAGATTTCACATGTCAAATTGGAGCCAATTGCCTGCAATTGCACCATTCAAATCGGTGCAACGCCGACTTTGTGACGCTGCACTGATTCCCAAAAGTAGTTTCTGTACTACGAACAAGGAAAAATAAAATGGTATCACTATCCCTGCGGACTCTATTTGTGCCCCAGAGTAACCGCTACAGGTGGGCGTGAACCAAATGGTGGGATTTTAAGGGTGAGGCTTGTAAGGGTATATGTTTAAGATAAATAATTCAAAAACAAGATAAAATTATAATTTTTATTACAAATTCGATAAAAACAATCACATACAGTGATACATCTTGATATCGCAAAGATACTTAAGAGTACATAGAACCATTGAAAGGTGCTAGGGGTCACTAGTGTCCAACATGTTTCGCCGGAAGGCTTCTTCTGGGACAATACAGGAAAGGTGACCTCTGCTGGTTCACAAGTTGTATCTAGAGCAAAGCAGCCATATCAGCGTCCGTGTGTCAGGGATCATGGCGATCCATCCAATGGCGGGTAATAACCCTGAACTACAAAGTCCAGCCAGACCTGACCCCGCTACTTTAACAGGAACCGGACCGAGCTCGGTCGAACGGGAGTAAATCTCATGTGCTCCGGTTGATTGGTAACAGGCAGCCGCGCCACTAGTCGTGGCCTCTGTACTACTTTTGGTGACTTCGGGGAGGCGATTTTAATAGACATCTGTGCAGGAACCCGCACAAATGTCTGTGAAATTGCCCCTGAAGCCGGACTGAAATCGTGTGAGTTCAGCTGAACTTGCATAATTTCAAAACAGCCTCAGTGTGAACCTATGCCAGTGATGGTGAACCTTGGCATCCCAGATGTTTTGGAACTACATTTCCCATGATGCTTAACTACACTGCCAAGAACAGGAATGTTTACTTTGTTCACAAACATTGGGGGTGTGATACCGCAGGTGGTGCGCCGATCCGGCCGGCAGGTGGTGCTGTGGAGCAGAGGAGCAGAGCGCGGGATCAGAGGCTGACAGGGCATGCAAGAGAGAGGAGTGTGTGAGGAGAGTGTGTGTGACCGACCGACCGCGTGTGAGTGTGTGAGTAACCCCCCCCCCCCCAGGAGAGCGCTCGAACCCCCCCCCCCCCACCCCCAGCAGAAGCGAGCGGCGAGAGGGCGGCCAGCGGGTCGGTAACCCCCCCCTCTCTTGTTGCGGGTGGCGAGTGGTGCAGTAAACACCCCCCCTTTTGCGGCGGGCGGCGAGTGGTGCGGACCCCCCCCCCCCCCAGACAGAGAGGGAGCAGAGGAGACTAGCGGAGTAAAAGCTGACCGGGAAGTGACAGAGGGAGGCGGGTGCAGAGCGGAGACTGACCGTCTGAGGGAAAAAAAAAAACAGCCAGGAACTGCTAGTGACAGGCTTAAAGGGACACACACTAGGTAAGTAAGACTGGTGACTGAGATTGAACACTGACTGAGGGTGTAGTGTAGTACCTGAGTATCTCTGAGTACCTGAGTATCTGTGAGTACCTATTGCTACCTGAGTGTCTGTGAGTACCTATTGCTACCTGAGTGTCTGTGAGTACCTATTGCTACCTGAGTGTCTGGGAGTACCTATTACTACCTGAGTGTCTGTGAGTACATATTACTACCTGAGTGTCTGTGAGTAGCTATTGCTACCTGAGTGTCTGTGAGTACCTATTGCTACCTGAGTGTCTGGGAGTACCTATTGCTACCTGAGTGTCTGGGAGTACCTATTGCTACCTGAGTGTCTGGGAGTACCTATTGCTACCTGAGTGTCTGGGAGTACCTATTGCTACCTGAGTGTCTGTGAGTACCTATTGCTACCTGAGTGTCTGGGAGTACCTATTGCTACCTGAGTGTCTGGGAGTACCTATTGCTACCTGAGTGTCTGGGAGTACCTATTGCTACCTGAGTGCGACTGACCGGGCTGTGTGTCGGCGAGTGTTGTGCGACTGACAGTGTTGTGCGACTGACAGTGTTGTGCGACTGACAGTGTTGTGCGACTGACCGGGCTGTGCGACTGACAGTGTTGTGCGACTGACCGGGCTGTGCGACTGACAGTGTTGTGCAACTGAGTGTCAAGTGAGTGAAGCAGAGTACCAGAGGGTGAGAAGGTAGAGTAGGAAGCCAGGAAATAGCCACATAGGATAGACTTAAATCACTGAATCCCCATTAGACTAGATTAGTAGGTACAATGCCCGGCGGGTGTGGAGATGCAACTCGGTGTACATCTTGTGATATGTATGCGTTCCTCGGTCATGCAATCGAGGGCGAATACAAATGCGCCAAATGTAAGCACGTTGCTTCCCTGGAAGCTCAGGTCCTGAATCTAGGGAAGCAGCTGGCAACACTGAGACGAATGTCCATACCGGAGGAGAGCTTGGATCGTACCAGACAGGTGCAGGCAGGGGTCTGCACAGAGGTGGGCGGAGTATTGGAGGTGCAGGCATCAGAGCAGAGTAGAGGGGTGACAGTTAGGAGGGGTAGAAGGGGACAAGGCAAGGAGGCTGATCCTGGGCTGGAGCACCCCAATAGATATGCCCCTGTCACGTACCTGATCCGAGGCCGAGATGCAGAGAGGGCTCCCCTTGCGGCTGAGTGCGACACACCCCTGGGGTTGAGACAGAGGGTGTAGCGCCCACAGAAGCACTGGTTGCCAGCAGGGTCCTGATGGTGAACAGGCGGTCTCTAGCAGAGTGCTAGGCAGGAATACACCGGACAGTCCAAGGAGGAACCAGGAACAACCAGGCAGTAGGTGTAAGACCGGCCGGGGGTCAAACACAGGAAGCTGCAACAGGTGCAAGCCCAAGGTATGTTAGGAAAGCCAGAAGCAGACAAGTCCGTGGGGAAGCCAAGATCAGGTACTGGAGGGCAGGTAGACAGGAAGCAAGTCCGTGAGCCAAGCCGAGATCAGATAACAGGAGAGCCAAACTGGAGCAGGGATGGTCAGACGAAGCCGAGGGTCAAAGCCAGGAGAGAGAGCAGACAGGTCAGGAACAAGCCGGGTCAAACTGGAATCCAGGAAGTAGCAATGCACAGGAAACAGGAAGAGCTGAAGACAATCCAGCAATCTGATGGGCTGAGTAGAGCCCTTTTATAGGCCAGTGAATTAGTCTATGGCCTGAGTCCATTGCGGCCATGGGAAGTACTGGAAAGTTGCCAGTTTGCAGCACAGCCATTTCACTGACAATGAGTCTATGGCCTGAGTCCATTGCGGCCATTGGAAGTACTGGCAGAGTCGCCAGTTGCAGCATGGCTGTTTCTCTGACAGTGCCCCCCCCCAAGGGGCAGCCTCCGGATGCCCAACCGGGCCACGCTTCCCGGGAATCTCCTGTGGAATTCCTGTACCAGCCTGGGGGCATGCAGGTTACTAGCGGGTTCCCAGGAATTGTCTTCAGGGGGGTAACCTTTCCATTTAATAAGATACTGAGTTTGTCTCCCTTTCTTTCGGCAATCCAGTATGGACTCAACTTCAAATTCTGTCTCCCCTTCGATTGAGACAGGAGGTGGAGGTAGCTCGTCTCTCCCAGGAAATGGACTGGGGACAACTGGTTTGAGCAAGGAGATGTGGAAAACTGGGTGTACCTTAAAGGAGTCGGGAAGTGCCAGCTCAAAAGCCACAGGATTGATCACCCTCTTGACTTCAAACGGACCAATGAACCTTGGCCCGAGCTTCTTGGATGGGCATGAGAGTTTAAGGTTTAAGGCTGACAGCCAGACTTTGTCTCCAATCTTGAGATTCGGACCCTTCTTTCTTTTACAGTCATGAAACCGTTTATAGTCCTCCTGGGCTTTACGCATGGCTTCCTGTAGGGTTTGATAGTTTGTTTGAATGAAGCTGATCCGATCTTGGACAGCAGGAACTGATGCTTCCGGAAGGGTGTTAGGCAGAAAGGAGGGATGAAATCCATAATTTGCCCAGAAAGGGGACTGGTTGGTGGATGCATGAAGAGAATTGTTGTAAGCAAATTCCGCACAGGGGAGGAGCGAGACCCAGTCGTCTTGGGAACAGGTGCAAAAGCATCGTAAGTATTGTTCTAGAGTCTGATTAGTCCTCTCTGTTTGCCCATTGCTCTGAGGATGGTATGCAGAAGAAAGAGAAACTTCAATGGACAGGGATTTACAGAGATCCCTCCAGAACCTGGAGGTAAATTGCACTCCTCTATCTGAGACAATGTTGTCTGGAAGGCCATGTAGCCTGACTATCTCCCTTATGAATATGTTGGCTGTGTCCAGGGCTGAAGGTGTGCCAACCATGGGTAGAAAATGGGCCATTTTGGAAAGGCGATCCACTACCACCAAGATGGTGGAATATCCTTCTGAAGGGGGTAGTTCAACAATAAAGTCCATAGATATGTTTTTCCAGGGTTGCTCAGGAATGGGAAGTGGTCTTAGCAAACCCCAAGTCTTGGTACTTGACCCCTTGTTACGTTGGCAGATGGTACAAGAGCCGATGTAATCCTTGCAATCCTGCCCAAGGTTGGGCCACCAAAAAGAGCGTTGGATAAGCTCCGAGGTCTTCCGCACCCCAAAATGCCCAGCAAGTTTACTGTCATGAAATATTTTAAGAACTTGAGGTCTTACTTGGGCAGGGACAAAGATTTTATCCTGATGCCACAGCAACCCTTCCTGTTTTTTCAGGGAGGGTACTTCAGGATCCAAGCAAAGGGCTGAGGCCTGTCGGATTGCCGTCATCAGGTCAGGCTGGATAAGGAGAAAATTATGGGCAGAAAGGATGGTATCAGGTTCTGCTGTTTCTGGGGTATCTGGAAACATCCGGGAGAGAGCATCTGCTTTCCCATTCTTGGAGCCAGGTCGATAAGAAATATGGAAGTTAAACCTGGAGAAAAACAGCGCCCATCTGGCTTGTCTGGGTCTCAACCGTTTGGCAGTCCTGAGGTACTCCAAGTTCTTGTGGTCCGTGAAGATCATAATAGGATGAGTGGCTCCTTCCAATAGATATCTCCACTCTTCTAGTGCAAATTTAATGGCCAACAGTTCTCGGTCGCCAACGTCATAATTCTTCTCCGGAGGTGACATTTTCCTAGAAAAGAAGGCCACAGGATGTAGGAGAGATTTGGGCCCTTGACGTTGCGACAGGATTGCCCCGGTGGCCACTTCCGAGGCATCGACCTCCAACACATAGGGCAGAGCCGGATCAGGGTGTTGTAGGACGGGTGCAGAAATAAACAGCTGTTTAAGTTTGTCAAATGCCACTTGGGCCTCCTGAGACCACAGAAAGCGGGACTGATGGCGGGTTAACTGGGTGATGGGGGAGATGATGGAAGAAAAATTTTTCACAAAACGCCTGTAAAAATTAGCAAAGCCCACGAATCTCTGAACACCTTTCTTGTCACAAGGAGCAGGCCAATCTAGGATCGCTTTCACTTTTTGTGGGTCCATAGCGATCCCATCGGTGGAAATAATGAGTCCCAAAAACTGAATGGACCCCTTTTCAAAGTCACACTTCTCTGCCTTGGCATAGAGTCCGTGTTTTCTCAAGGTAGAAAGGACTTTTTTAACGTGAACCCGATGGAGTTCCAGTGAGGCAGAAAAAATGAGGATATCGTCAAGGTATACGATGACGAAGTGGTCAAGAAACTCCCGAAAGATATCATTTACCAGGTGCTGGAATGTGGCTGGGGCATTACACAGGCCGAAGGGCATGACAAGGTATTCATAATGTCCAAAACGAGTTCTGAATGCGGTCTTCCACTCATCTCCCTCCCGTATCCGGACAAGGTTATAAGCTCCCCGCAGGTCTAACTTGGTAAAGAGCTGGGCGGTCCGGAACCTCTGGAAGAGTTCGGGGACAAGGGGGAGCGGATACCGGTTTTTGATAGTGACCTTATTCAGCTCTCTATAGTCCACACAGGGTCTCAAGGTGCCATCTTTCTTTTCCACAAAGAATATACCAGCACCTGCAGGAGAAGAAGATGGGCGAATAAACCCCTTTTTCAAATTTTCATCAATATAGACCCGTAGGGCCTCCAGTTCCTTTTCAGAAAGGGGGAATATCCTTCCAAACGGGATCTCGGCTCCGGGAAGCATTTCTATAGGGCAATCGTAAGGCCGATGGGGAGGAAGGACCTCGGCTTTTTTCTTGTCAAAGACGTCCCTGAAGTCCTGGTAAGCAGGTGGGATATCCAGGAGAGGCTCAGGTGTTGGTTGAACAGACAAGCAACTAGCAGGCCCACTAGGTCCTTGAGGGAAGCAATGCTGCTGACAGTAGGCAGAAGAAAAGTTGAGTTCCTTCTTGGCCCAATCGATTTGGGGGTTATGGGCTTGCAGCCAAGGAAGTCCCAGTATGACGGGAAACATGGGGGAACAAAGGGCATCAAAACGGATGAACTCCTGATGACCGGAGTCTGCTGTGGTGAGGATGGGTCCAGTCTCTAGGATAACTGGTCCGGAACTGGGTAGGGACCCATCGGCGAGATGGACCTCGAGCCCTTGTGTCTTAGGGATAAGAGGAATATGGAGTCTCTTGGCCAAAGAAATGTCCAGAAAACAGCTGCAGGCCCCAGAGTCAACGATGGCTCGAAGTTGGACCTCCCCTTCCGCCACCTGTAAGGAGACCGGGAGAATAAGGTGAGAGAGAGAAAGCTCAGAAACTCGGCAGTTAAATGGGGGCTGAGAGTAAGGCTTACTGGGTCTCACGGGGCAGTTCCGAAGAAAATGTCCAGCCCCGCCGCAGTAGAGGCATAGGTTGGCCTGCCGACGACGTAGTCTCTCATCAGGAGTCAGGGAGGAACGGACCAGGCCCAGCTGCATAGGTTCCCCTTCAGATGCTCCCATGGGGGAAGAGACAGGAGGTGCAGGTGGAGCAGAAGAGATCTTGGGAAGCATGCAGGTAGGCCGGAATGTTTGGAGACGCTCCGAGCGTCGCTCCCGCAGACGTCTATCAAGTTGAATGGCGAGTTGTATGAGACCCTCAAGGGTAGCGGGGGTCTCCCCTCGAGCCAGCTCATCTTTTAATGTCTCAGAAAGTCCTTGGCGAAACTGATACTTGAGGGCAGCCTCATTCCAATCAGTGTCAGCGGACCATTTACGGAATTCAACCGTGTAGTCCTCCACTGGGCGCTTTCCCTGTAGCAGGGAGTGTAGGGCGACCTCTGCGGTGGCCGTGCGCTGGGGGTCGTCGTAAAGCTGAGCCATAGCCTCAAAGAATGTGTCCACAGAGTCCAGAACAGGGCTCTTCTGTTCCATTAAGTTATGAGCCCAGGTTTGGGGTCCTTCAGACAGCAAAGAGATGATGAACCCCACTTTCACAGAGTCCAGAGAAAAGGTCCGGGGTTGCAAGGCCAAGTATAGCAAGCAGGCGTTCTTAAAGGCCCTGAACTTCTTTCGATATCCAGAAAATCGCTCAGGCGTGGGTACTCGTGGTTCAGGAGGCGGGACTAGCATGGAATGGGCGGAGCTAGCGTGTCCTTGTGGTAACGGGGATGAAGAGGTGCTGGCAGGCGATTGATTGGAGTCTGTAGGAGGCGAAACGGCCAGGTGTTGCAGGCAACCTTCCAACTGGAAATAACCCTCCTGGAGTCTTTGCACTGCCTGAGTGAGGGCGGTGACTTGCTGGCACAAAGCCTCAATTGGGGAAGCACCTCTGTCGGCCTCTGACAAGGCTGGATTGTACTGTCACGTACCTGATCCGAGGCCGAGATGCAGAGAGGGCTCCCCTTGCGGCTGAGTGCGACACACCCCTGGGGTTGAGACAGAGGGTGTAGCGCCCACAGAAGCACTGGTTGCCAGCAGGGTCCTGATGGTGAACAGGCGGTCTCTAGCAGAGTGCTAGGCAGGAATACACCGGACAGTCCAAGGAGGAACCAGGAACAACCAGGCAGTAGGTGTAAGACCGGCCGGGGGTCAAACACAGGAAGCTGCAACAGGTGCAAGCCCAAGGTATGTTAGGAAAGCCAGAAGCAGACAAGTCCGTGGGGAAGCCAAGATCAGGTACTGGAGGGCAGGTAGACAGGAAGCAAGTCCGTGAGCCAAGCCGAGATCAGATAACAGGAGAGCCAAACTGGAGCAGGGATGGTCAGACGAAGCCGAGGGTCAAAGCCAGGAGAGAGAGCAGACAGGTCAGGAACAAGCCGGGTCAAACTGGAATCCAGGAAGTAGCAATGCACAGGAAACAGGAAGAGCTGAAGACAATCCAGCAATCTGATGGGCTGAGTAGAGCCCTTTTATAGGCCAGTGAATTAGTCTATGGCCTGAGTCCATTGCGGCCATGGGAAGTACTGGAAAGTTGCCAGTTTGCAGCACAGCCATTTCACTGACAATGAGTCTATGGCCTGAGTCCATTGCGGCCATTGGAAGTACTGGCAGAGTCGCCAGTTGCAGCATGGCTGTTTCTCTGACAGCCCCGTTGTGTGATGTTGGGGAAACCAGTCAGGGACCAGCATTGCTGGAGCAGAGTGACGCCCCTAGCTGCCAGGGGAAGAACTCCTCCAGTGAGGCCGGGAGAAAGGGAAAGGAAAGACAGGTGCTGGTGGTAGGGGACTTAATTATTAGAAGGACAGACAGTGTAATCTGTGACAAAGACCGTGTGTGCCGAACAGTCTGTTGTTTGCCGGGCGCTCGGGTTCGGCACATTGCTGATCGGGTGGACAGATTATTGGGTGGGGCTGGGGAAGACCCAGCTGTCATGGTACACGTGGGTACCAATGACATAGGCAGAGGAAGATGGAGAGTCCTAAACGATTTCAGGGACTTAGGAGCTAAGTTGAGGAGTAGGACCTCCAAGGTAGTATTTTCCGAAATACTACCTGTACCTCGAGCCACACCAGAGAGGCAGCGGGAGATTAGGGAAGTTAACGAGTGGCTGAGGAGCGGGTGTAGTAAGGAGGGTTTCAGGTTCCTGGAGAACTGGGCCGACTTCTCAGTCGGCCACCGGCTCTATGGTAGGGACGGATTGCACCTAAATGGGGTGGGTGCAGCCATACTGGGTGCGAGGATGGCCACAAAGTTAGAGGGGCTTTTAAACTAGGGAATGGGGGGGAGGGTACAGATGTAGAATTAGCCAGTGGAAAGCAAGATTCAGAGGGCAGAAATGGGGGCATTAGCGGTAGGGTGTTTGGAGCTCCTATACCCAGGGTGGGTATGGGGAAAAATCACAAGAGCAGCCTAAAAACATCAAATGAGGATATTTGTAACCGGTCAAAATTACGAGGTTTGTATACCAATGCCAGAAGCCTGGCCAACAAGATGGGAGAGCTGGAGCTGCTGATGTTTGAGGAGGACTTAGATTTTGTGGGGATAACAGAGACTTGGTTTGACAGCTCTCATGACTGGATGGCGACCATTCAGGGGTATTCCCTTTATCGCAGGGATAGAGAAGGTAAAAAAGGGGGAGGGGTATGTCTGTATATTAAGAACAGTATACAGGTAAATATGAGGGATGATATTAATAATGGAGCTAAGGACGAGGCAGAATCCCTATGGGTAGAGCTTCAAAGGGAAGGCACGGTGGGGAAGGTAACATTGGGCGTATGCTATAGGCCCCCCCACCAGAGGGAGGAGGGGGAGGTGGACCTCATTTTACAGATAGGATTGGCAGCAAGGATGGGAAATGTCATTATAATCGGGGACTTTAATTATCCTGATATAGACTGGGCAGAAGGAACCGCACACTCAGCCAAGGCTCGGCAGTTCCTAAATGTTTTGCAGGACAATTTCATGGGTCAGATGGTGAATGCACCGACAAGAAACAATGCGGTACTTGACCTACTGATTACTAACAATGCAGACCTGCTCACGGATATAGAAATACGGGAGAACTTAGGAAACAGTGACCATAGGTCAATAAGTTTCAGTATTAATTACAGTAATAGGAAGCACAAGGGTAATATTAAGACGCTGAATTTCAAAAGAGCCAATTTCCCAAAACTGCGCTCACTGCTAGAAAATATCAATTGGGATAGAACCCTGGGAACAAAGAACACGGAGGAAAAATGCGAGTGCTTCAAGAGCATACTTAACAAGGAGATTGGCCAGTGCATTCCAAAGGGAAATAAATTTAAAAGAGCAAAGCTAAACCCTGGGTGGCTAAACTCCAGCATATAAATGTATATTAGTGCTAAAGAAAAGGCCTTCAAAAAATACAAGACTGAGGGGTCATTGGCAGCATTTAAGCATTACAAAGAGTGTAATAAGAAATGTAAAGATGAAATCAGGGTGGCTAAAATACAACACGAGAGACATATAGCGGAGGAGAGTAAAAAGAACCCCAAGAAGTTTTTTAAGTATATAAACAGTAAGAAAGCGAGGCCAGAACACATTGGCCCCATAAAAGACGACAAAGGAAATATGGCCACTGAGGACAGAGAAAAGGCGGAAGTGTTAAATCATTTCTTCTCTTCAGTCTTCACAAAAGAATCGGGGGGCTACACAAACCTAGCTTGTAAGGCCGAACTAAACAACACACCTCAGGAAATACCGCCATGGCTAACAGAAGATAGACTTAGAGCTAAACTAGAGAAACTTAACATAAATAAATCACCGGGACCGGATGGCTTGCACCCGAGGGTTCTGAAAGAGCTCAGCCAGGTGATTGCCAGACCATTATTCTTGATCTTTAAGGATAGTTTACAGACGGGTATGGTGCCAGCTGATTGGAAAAAAGCCAACGTGGTACCAATATTTAAAAAGGGGCCGAGATGTATCCCTGGTAACTATAGGCCGGTCAGCCTAACATCTGTAGTCTGCAAGATTTTGGAGGGGATGTTAAGGGACCACATACAAGACTTTAGTAATGAAAACGGTATTATTGGTAGTAATCAGCATGGATTCATGAAAAATTGTTCTTGCCAAACCAATCTATTAACCTTCTACGATGAAGTGAGCTGCCACCTAGATAAAGGTAAGCCGGTGGATGTGGTGTATCTGGACTTTGCAAAGGCCTTTGACACCGTTCCCCACAAACGCTTACTGTACAAACTAAGGAAGGTAGGTATGGACCATAGGGTGAGTACCTGGATAGAGAACTGGCTCCAGGGGAGAGTCCAGAGGGTGGTGATTAATGGGGAGTACTCGGATTGGGCGGGTGTGGAAAGTGGGGTCCCCCAGGGTTCTGTCCTGGGACCAATCCTGTTTAATTTATTCATAAATGATCTAGAGGAGGGGATATCTAGTACAATCTCAGTATTTGCGGATGATACTAAACTAAGCATGCCAATATCTTCTATGCAGGATGTGGAAACCTTACAAGCAGACCTGAACAAAATAACGGGGTGGGCAACTACATGGCAGATGAGGTTTAATGTTTAAAAATGTAAAGTAATGCACTTGGGGGCCAGAAACCAGAAAGCAAGCTACTCACTAGGGGGGGAACCTCTGGGTGAGTCTAGGATGGAAAAAGACTTGGGGGTACTGGTAGACAACAGGCTTGGCAGGGGCATGCAATGCCAAGCCGCTGCAAGCAAAGCCAACAGAATACTGGGATGTATAAAAAAGGGGATTCACTCCAGAAATAAAGAGATTATTCTTCCACTCTACAAGACTCTGGTCCGGCCACATCTGGAGTATGCTGTCCAGTTCTGGGCACCGGTCCTCAGAAAGGATGTGCTGGAACTGGAGAAAGTCCAGAGAAGGGCAACAAAAATAATTAGGGGGATGGAGGACATCAGCTATGAGGAAAGACTACAAGCACTGAACTTATTCTCTCTGGAGAAGAGACGATTGAGGGGGGGATATGATATCAATGTACAAATACTGTACTGGCGACCCGAGCATAAGGAACAAACTATTCAGAGAGAGGGAATACAATAAGACACGTGGCCATTCACTAAAACTAGAGGAAAGGCGGTTTAACCTTAAAATGCGTAAGGGGTTCTTCACTGTAAGAGTGGTAAGGATGTGGAATTCTCTTCCACAAGCAGTCGTATCAGCGGGGAGCATTGATAGTTTCAAAAAACTATTAGATGGGCACCTTGGAGACCACAACATATAGGGGTACACAATGTATGGTTAAAAGCAAACACACACACATCATAGGTTGAACTGGATGGACTGATGTCTTTTTTCAACCTCACTAACTATGTAACTATGAACATGAGCATCGTGGGCAATGTAATTCCAAAACATCTGGGTTGCCAAGGTTTGCCATCACTGACCTAGGCTAAGGGTCGGTTCACACTGGTGCGATGGGGGAAACCCTGCAAATCCAGCGTAGGTTCCTGCATCGCACCTGATTTGCCGGCGGGTTCACACTACCACCTGCGAACTGCTGCGGGTGTCAATGCAAAGTTAATGACACCCACAGATCGGTTCGCAGATTGCAGTGGGGTAGGGTTGCCACCTCATCCCTTTAAACCAGGACACATAATAATTACACAGGTTCTGAGGCTAATTTAATGCACATAAGGCACTAAGTGAGCTTAAAGAGGTTGTAAAACCCCCCTCCCCACCCAAAATAAAAGAAAAAAAACTCTGTAAGACCAAGGCATAATGAGCTAGTATGCATCACATACTAGTTCATTATGAAATACTTACCTTAGAACAAAGCCCCCCAAGTGCGCCCCCTCACCGGTGACACGACCGTCCTGCTTCCTGGTACACGTCCTCCAGCCATCTGATTGGCCGGAGGCGCGATGACATCACGTGCGGGAGCCTCTGTTCATGGCACAGGGCTCTGAAGGACCGGCAGGGGTGGCCGTTCCTTCAGAGCGCATGCGTCGATGACGTCATTGGCTGCATGAAAAGTAAATATCTCCTAAGCGGTGCAAGTTTAGGAGATATTTACAGTACCTATAGGTAAACCTCATTAACCACTTTCAGACCAGAGGATTTTCCCCCCTTAAAGAGGTTGTAAACCTCCAATTTTTTTTTTTTTTTAAAAACACCTGAAAGAAAAACACATAATGAGCTAGTATGCATCGCATACTAGCTCATTATGAAATACTTACCTAAGAACGAAGCCTGGCAGTGCCGACTGCTTACCTGTCTCATGGGCGACATGTTCTGTCGCCCATCTTCCGGGTTTGCAGCATCCGGCCATCTGATTGGCTGGAGCTGCAATGACGTCACTCCCGCGCATGTGCGCGGGAGCTGACGGTCACGGCACGAGCGGCCGTTCCTTCAGAGAGCATGCGCCAGTGACATCACTGGCTGCTTGCAAAGTAAATATCTCCTAAACGGTACATGTTTAGCAAATATTTACAGTACCTATAGGAAAGCCTTATCATAGGCGCACCTATAGGTACAAGTTACAGAGGAGGGTTTACTTCCTCTTTAATGACCAGATCCTATTTTGGGATTTGGCACTGCGTTACTTTAACGGACAATTGCGCGGTTGTGCGATGCTGTACCCAAATAAAATTGACGTCCTTTTTTTCCCACAAATAGAGCTTTCTTTTGGTGGTATTTGATCACCTGTGCGATTTTTATTTTTTGCGCTATAAACAAAAAAAGAACGACAATTTTGCAAAAAAAAAAAAAAACAATATTTTTCACATTCTGCTATATGACATTCCCAAAACAAGAATTAAAAATCTAAATTTTTTAACATTTTAGGCCAATTTGTTTTCTGCTACATATTTTTGGTAAAATCGCAATAAGTGTATTTTGATTGGTTTGCGCAAAAGGTATTGCATCTACTAAATACGGGAAAGATTTATGTCATTTTTATTGTTGTTGTTTTTTTTTTTTTTTGTAGTAATGGCGGTGATCTGCGATTTTTAGCGGGATTGCGGTGGACAGATCGGACCCCTAACTGACATTTTTGACACTTTTGGGAGTACCAGTGAAATTACTACAGTAATCAGTGCTAAAAATATGCACTGTTACTGTAATAATGACACTGGCAGGGAAGGGGTTAACAGTATAGGTGATCAAGGGGTTAAATGTAAGCCTAGGGGAGTGATTCTAACTGTGGGGGGGTTGGGCTTGTGAGATGATAACAGAGACCTGCGATCCTATATAGCAGGATTGCATGGTCTCTGTGATCATCCGAGGGAGAAGGACGGAAGGCTGTGTTTACATCAGCCGTCCCTCCCTCTCTGTCAGCGGGGGAGATCGCCGGTGTCAGGCGGCAATCGGAGCCGCCTGACACCCGCACTGTTTTCACCGCTGACGATCATCGGGGGCAGGCGCGCATTAGGTCTCCATAGCAACCAATGAGGTGAATACGTGTTTGTCGCAACCAGTCAGGCAAAGGAGCTCCCATAGCAACCACTCTAGTAAACAAATCTAATAGCAACCAGTGAGATAAACAGACCCCCCATTGCAACCAGTCCAGCAAACTAATCCCATAGCAACTAGTGATTGCATACATTTCTATGGCAACCAGTCCAGCAACTAATCCAATAGCAACTAGTGATTGCATACATTTCTATGGCAACCAGTCCAGCAAACTAATCCCATAGCAACTAGTGATTGAACACACTTCTATGGCAACCAGTCCAGTAAATGAATTCAACCATTATATAGCAACCAGTCAGCTGAACAAATCTCCATAGAAATCAGTCAGTTAAACAGACCCCCCCCCCCCCCATAGCAACCAGTTAGATGAATGACTGATCCCTAAAAAAACAAGTCAGCAAAAGAAGTCTCCATAACAACTGGTCAGGTGATCGAATTCCCAACCAGCCCAGCAAACTAATCCCATAGCAACCAGTCATTGAACACATTCCTAAGGCATCCAGTTAAGTAAATGAACTTCTATAGCAACCAGTCAAGTGGGCAAATCCCCATAGCAACCAGTCAGTTAAACAGACCCCCCATAGCAACAAGCTAGATGAATGACTGATCCCTAAAAAAACGAATCCCATAACAACCAGTCTAATAAACGAATCCCATAGCAACCAGTTATTGAACATATTCCCATGTAAACCAAATTAAAATATCAATAAATGAATACCCATAGCAACCAGTCAGGTGAACAAATCCTCATAGCAACCAGTCCCATCAATAAATCCCATAGCAACCAGTAGGGTGAACATATCCAATCAGGTGAATAACTCTCCACGGCAACCAGTAACAAACATATCATCATAACAATCAGATGAATGAAGCCCCATAGCAACTAGCCAGGTGAAAGGGTCCCCACAGTAACCAGTCAGGTGAATGGGTCCCCATAGCAACCAGTCATATTCCCACAGCAACCAGCAAGGTGAAAGGGTCTCCATAGCAACCAGTTATATCTCCCAGCAACTAGTCAGGTGAAAGAATCCCCATAGCAACTATTACGGTAAAAAATCCCCTTAGCAACCAGTATGTGAAAGAGTCCCAAAAGGAACTAGTCCGCTAAGAAAGGCCCCACAGCAACCGGTCATGTAAAAGAGTCACCATAGCAACCAGTCATATCCCCCAGGTGAAAAAGTCCCCTTAGTAACTGGTTAGTGAAAGAGTCCCCATAGCAACCAGTCATATCCCCCAGCAACTAGTCAGGTAAAAGGGTCCCCAGAGTAACCAGACAGGTAAATGGTTCCCCATAGCAACCATTCATATCCCCACAGCAACCAGTCGGGTGAAGAGGTCTCCATAGCAACCAAGCAGGCGATTGGGTCCACATAGCACTCAGTCAATTGAAATGGAGAAGAAAGCAACCAGTTACATAAATGGGCACCTAAAGCAACTGGTCAGGTGAGGAGGCACCCACAGCAGCAAACAGTCAGGTGATTGGGTCCCCATAGCAACCAGTCAGGTGATTACGGTCCCCATATCAATCAGTCAAGTGAAGGGTAAAGTAAAGCATCCAGTTACATAAATGGGCACATAAAGCAAATGGTGAGGTGAGGAGCCATCCACAGCAACCAGCCAAGTGACCGGACACCCACAGCAATTAGTTACTTGCAGCAGCAAATGAGTTGCTGGTCAATCAGACTCAATACAAATGGCCTGCTTTTAATCACAATGTGGTCAGCAGTTGATTTCTGATCATGGCAGCGTTGGAGTTTACAACCAGGCCAGGGGAAATGGGAGCTGCCTGTGTATGCCAAACAATAAAGGGCCTCAGAAGGAGTAGATACTGAAGGACACAGCAACACAGATAGATGGAAATACAGACAGACAGTCCATGTTGCTATTATTTAGAGATCTGGATACATTTCTTAAGCAGAACACATGGTGGTGCTAGACTCCAGGCTGAAAGACACTTCCTTGCAAAAGGTTTGTTTCTGATGTCCAAAAAGAGTCAGTCCGCTTAAAACCAATATTTCAGCCTTTTGTAGACTCTGAAGAGATAGGTTTGATGCGCATTGGGCGTTTAGCACCAATGCATGAGATCCCGGCATTTTGGTGCAGATGGGAGGAACAGGTGCACCACCAAACCTGTATTTTGCAAATAAGATATGCACTTAGGGGGCGACCTGTGAAGTCGCGCCCAGCGCGACTTCGGCGCGACTTGCACGGACTTCATAAAATGAATGTCAATGCAAGTCGCCTCCAGGTCGCCCCGAAGTAGTACAGGACCCTTTTTCTAAGTCGGAGCGACTTGTGTCGCTCCTATTAGAACCGGTCCTGTACTACTCAATGAGCGCGACGGTGCACGACTTGCCAGGCTGACCAAGTCGCCTGACAAGTCGTATTAGTGTGAACCGCCACTTATTCCATTATATACCAGTTGAACTTGCCTAGTTATTAACCTCTTCGCTATTCCCCTGTGGGGCTTTACCCCCATCTGTATGGCATTCTCTATATATTTTTGTACCACCAAACCACATTGCTGGGCACCTGTATAACTCAACAAGAGGCCTAAAGCAGGTCTGCACACCTGGTATGCCCATTATAGGCTTTCCCACCATACCTGCTAGATGTGTTTTTAGATATTGTAGTGACTATCTGCATTAAGTTTGCATATTCCTGGGTTCGTGTGGGTTTCCTCAGAGTACTCCAGGTTCTTCCTCCATGGCACAGACACGCTGGTGGGTTAATTGACTCCTGTTTAAATTGGCCCTAGTATCTGTGCACAAATTTGCTAATATGGACATGTGTTATTACATTCTGTATGCCACTCCCAAGCCCAAGCAAATGGAAACATTGGAAAAAGACCTGCCGACCTACCTTGTAAAAAAATTGCCACGAACACTCAATGCAAAAGGCTTTCAAGCGTATCACAGATGTGCCCAGAGAGCTGCCCCATAGAATCATTGAGAATCGGATACAACTGAATAGATCTAAACATAATTACATAGATACTGTAAAAAAGAAGGAGTGGGGACACCCGCAGATGACTGGAAGCAGCAAGAACTATCAGAAGGTGATTTCACAGCGTAATCCTATAGTGATACAGGATAAAAAGCCTGAGGAGACAGAATAGATGGCATAGATTAGGGTTCCTCAACCTTTTTTTTTGAGACTAGGGCCGGTAAATTATTCCAAAACCTTCCACACCCCAAGAGCAGAAAATACATTTTATACTCACAGAATAAAACTACGGGAATGCAAAACATGTACTGAAATGATGGAAGACTTCTAGGGCTAGGTGTCACTATGGAGGATGATAGGGGTTATGAAGAGGGTTAAGGGATCCTGTTGCCTACTTGTTGGGCCTGTAGGGCATGAGAGTTCTGGAGGAGCCTGAGAGGTATAGTGGAAGGTTGAGGTCACTATTGAGGGCTGGAGGCTCTGCGGCAGGCTGGAGGACATTGTGGGGGCTGAGGGCTCCCTGGGAGCAATGTGGGCCACTGTGGATGGTGGCGATGGGCCGCAGCCTGATAGATAGATAGATAGATAGATAGATAGATAGATAGATAGATAGATAGATAGATAGATAGATAGATAGATAGATAGATTTTAAAGGCCCTTCCTGACATTTCTTAGCCTGGCCAACAAGGGGGACAAACTAGACACCATAGACTAGGAGTCCTCAACCTTTTTAAGACCAGGTCTCGGTAAATTCTTCTAAAACCTTCCATGCTCAAACAGCATAAAATAAAGTTTATACTCACAGAATAAGAGTGTGTAAAACATGTATTGAAATGCTGAGAGACTTCTGGGGGTGGGTGCTACTGTAAGGGATGACAGGGGTTCTGGAGTGGGTTAGGCTTTTTCCACAAGGCCGCTCAGTTTATTTCGTCCGCTGCGGCACTTTTTTTTTTTTTTTACGGACACGGATGACACTTGTGTCATTCGGTCCGTATGTCCGCATATCATCCCATCCGTTTGCGGATGATATGCGGACATAATGTATGTCTATGTGATTGCGGATTACACCGCTGACATCTGATTTTGCGTCCTTTCCGTTATTTAAATGGAAGAAAACTAGGGTTCTGTTCCAAAAAATGGAACAGAACTGAAAGGATGCAAATCGAATGTCAGCGGATGGTCATCCGCTGACATCTGCAATCCCATTGACATGCATTATGTCCTTATATCACCCTCAAACAGATGGTGTGGTATATGGACATACGGAACGCCTGTGTGAAAGGGGCCTTAGGGAACTCTGTAGGCAACTTGGTGGCCCTGTAGGGGATGACTTTTCTGAAGGGACCTTGGGGGGGGGGGGGGAAGGGGGGCACTGTGGAATATTGGGAACACTATAGAGGGCTGGAGGATAGGGAGCATTGTGGAGGTTGAGAGCACTGTGGGCCACTGTGGGAGGTTAGGAGCCAATATGGGAGCTGGAAGGCACTGTGGAAGATTAAGATAGGCTGCAGTCTGGCAGTGGGCCACAGCCTTATAGATAGATAGATAGATAGATAGATAGATAGATAGATAGATAGATAGATAGATAGATAGATAGATAGATAGATAGATAGATAGATAGATAGAGAGTTTTGAAGGCACTTTCCAACATTTCTTAGCTTGGCCAACAAAGAAGCAGCTGGCCCTGGTGGATTTTCCTACCCCATTGCTCTCGCCCCCACCTCTCCTCTGCCTGAAATAAGCCAAACATCAGTTACTCCCCCACACCCCCCTTTCTACATAGGTCAGAATATGAACAGCATGCACATACACCTGATGAAAAGTTATTTTTGTGCATTGATCTTTTGTTAAAAAAATCACTCAATGGCTGTATTGTACATACATGGCCAGCCCTATTTAATGTCTTTAGATACCTCTTACTGCGATCTCTACAATCTCATCCCAGCAGTTAGTACTGCCACCCCCACAGTCCGCTGCCAGCACTTATGGCTACTGTGCAAGAAAATAGGAAATGAAAGATTACAGGTAATTACACAGATCAAAGCTTTAAATGGATCTTTTATAGACTAAATAGAAGCTTTTATTTTGCCACCCCTGTACAACCCCATGCCAGTTACCCAGTTACATCCTCTAGGGGTCTCTGCAGCACCAGTAATTCCATTGCACTGAATTTATTAGGCTGCAGAGGTCTCCACAAAGACATGTTATTCAGTGGAAGAGCCTGGCAGGTAATTGAAGAAATTGTTGGAGCTCTGCTGCCGGTTCAATATATCAATTTTCCATTTAATGTCTCTTCATGGATATTTCAGTGGGGGAGCTTACTCCTGAACGGGACTGGAATTCAAGCTTGGCTCCAGGGGATACATATATCATGGTGGACTCTTAACACACACAGAGCCGTAACATTGATTGGACAAGGCAGGGAGTGACGTCCACAGTTCAGAAACCCATAGCAACCCATTAACCAGCAAGCCAGCAAACAGGGCATGCAAGAGGCTTTTTTATTTGGATAAGGGAAGTAATAGCTACCACACTGAGCTTCATAGTCATAGGCTGCCCCTTTCTGATATTATGAATGGATGACGATTCCCTTTTTACCTTCTAATAGGGCGGGTGTACCACCGAGGGACTACTGGGGCATTGAACAGTTGCAACTGCCACCGAGGGAGTGTATAATATTCAGAGAGAGTATGTTATCATTCCTTTGTCTATGACTGTCCTTACGGATAAAGGGAGCAGTGAACCACAATCCCTAGGCAGAACTATTATTTTGTACATGAATAGAGATAGACAACCGCACTCCAGTTTAAAGGTATGAAATGATAAAATCCATTTATTGAAGATCCAACCAATTAAAACAATCCATAGTGACAAAATCAGAGACAGGGGACAAAACACAGTTGACACGTTTCAAGAAATGATATTCGCTTAGTCATAACTGGTTATGACTAAGCGACATAATTTCGTGAAACGCGTCAACTGTGTTTTGTCCCCTGTCTCTGATTTTGTCACTATGGATTGTTTTAATTGGTTGGATCTTCAACAAATGGATTTTATCATTTCATACCTTCAAACTGGAGTGCGGTTGTCTATCTCTATTCATGTACAGCTGCCAAGATTGCGGACCTAACCAGCACCCTGCTTGATCGTCAAGTCATCTATTCACCTGAGCGGTTATCCTCTTTCCCTGTGTTCGATTTTAGAACTATTATTTTGACTTGAGATGATCAGTGAGAGACCAAGTCTCTTAGTAACTGTATACCAGCTGTTCTCAACCAAGGTTCTGTGGAATCCTAGGTTTCCTCCAGAGGTTGCTAGGGGTTCCTTGAGCTGTGACCAAGTAACCCTCCAATGACCAACACATCTTTACTCTACAATTATTTGGCTATTCTTCATGAGAAATTAATAGGGGAGGGTCACACCTTTAGCTGGTTTTGGCAATGACAGTTTGGTGCATATGGGAATTCTAATGAAGGTATCTGGCCAATGGTGTTATGGGAAGCAAATGGGAATTCTAATGGAGGTATCTGGCCAATGGTGTTATAGGAAGCAAATGGGAATTCTAATGAAGGTATCTGGCCAATAGTGTTATAGGAAGCAAATGGGAAACAAATGGGAATTCTAATGAAGGTATCTGGCTAATAGTGTTATGGGAAGCAAAGGAACATTCTAATGATGGTATCTGGCCAATGGTTTTATGGGGAGCAAAGGGGAATTCTAATGGAGGTATCTGGCCAATGGTGTTATGGGAAGAAAATGGGAGTTCTAATGAAGGTATCTGGCCAATGGTGTTATAGGAAGCAAATGGGAAACAAATGGGAATTCTAATGGAGGTATCCGGCCAATGGAGTTATAGGAAGAAAATGGGAATTCTAATGAAGGTATCTAGCCAATGGTGTTATAGGAGCAAATGGGAAACAAATGGGAATTCTAATGGGGGTATCTGGCCAATGGTGTTATGGGAGGCAAAGGGGAATTCTAATGAAGAAATCTGGCCAATGGTGTTATAGGAAGCAAATGGGAAACAAATGGGAATTCTAATGAAGGTATCTGGCTAATAGTGTTATGGGAGGCAAAGGGGAATTCTAATGAAGAAATCTGGCCAATGGTGTTATAGGAAGCAAATGGGAAACAAATGGGAATTCTAATGAAGGTATCTGGCCAATGGTGTTATGGGAGGCAAAGGGGAATTCTAATGAAGGTATCTGGCCATTGGTGTTATGGGAAGCCAAAAATAATTTAGGTTATCGGTGACCCTGAAAATGAGAATTAGTCATTCTCATCAAAAAACCCTTTAAAACTGATGCCTAGGTGAATATAAAGGATGCAAATGAATGTAGCTCTTTTATTCATGAATAAAGCACTAAACAGATTTTATAAAATGCAAGCAGTGCTAGTACTTGAATCTGGCCCAGTGTTTGCCTCTGTACAGCAGGGCTGGATTGTGGGAAGAAAAAGCAGCTCAAGGTGCCAATCAATTCATGTGCTGACAAGAAGCATGCTGATATTAGGAGAAAGCAGAGAGACAGAGAAACGAGCTCATCACTGTGCTGCTTCTCCTTTCACTGTTCAGTTACAGGCTGGGGGTGTGTCCAGGCCAGCCTGAGCTCAGGGAAAGTCAATAAAATGATGCTTGCCATCAGACTGAGGACATCTAGAGGCTGAAACAAAGTACTGCAGGGAAATTTCTGGATTGAAAGAGTGAAAGAGAAAGAGCTGGTTTTGCTATTTTTAACTTTTAATAGGCTATTCGTTTTTATCTTAGTATTTGTGGCTAGAGTCCTGCTTTAAATATTTGTCAGGTTGGCTCATCCAAGTTTTTAGTTAATGGTAAAAAAAAAAACAATAAAAAAAAAAGCTCCCAGCTGTGTAAAATGTTCCGCTCTATAAGTTTTGTTTCATCTGCAAAAGAAGAAAAAAAAAAACACAAAAGGACGCAACAGATATTTTACATAAACAAACGGAACGTTAGAGGAGACGAAGGATTGAAGATTCCCAGCATGCTAATTCTTCTTTTGACGTTCCACTCTCGCTTATTATAAACGAGGGTCCGTCTGATCAGATTAGACGCGGAGCCTTTTGAATGTCAGTTCAGATGAAGATGACAGATTGTTGTATTTTGCTGCTTCTGATCATGTTAAAAAAGATTTTTTTCATGAAGAGATTGCCGGCTGCCACGGACAATGTGCCGCGTGGATGAAGAAAGGAGGGCTGGCACTGGTGGGAGAAAGGGAGATGGGAACTTAAGCCCGCCGGATCCATCCAATAGCGCTCAATTATACCAATGGAAGCGGCGAAGAGGTTATGGAAAAGCTTTGTTGGATAAATAGGGGAATACGTTCTGTCAACGTTGATCTGTACTTCGAAGGTTGTTGAGCTTATGAGCAAGACTGGAATTATAATTTACATTCCTCCGTTGTTTAGTAGACAAATATACTCTGCAAATACGACATTTTTAGGCATCGTCAGTACACATCCCTACTGAGCTTTTTTATCTATGTTCTATATTATTTGGAGCATCACAAATCACTATTTATACAGTTAGAAAAAAAAAAAAAACAAGATAAAAAAAAAAACAAAAGAAAAAAAAAATTATATATACATATATATATATATATATATACACATGTATGTATATATATATATATATATATATATATATATATATATATATATATATATATACACACATATATTTTTATATATATATATATACACACATATATATTTATATATAAATACACATATATATATTTATATATATGTATATATATATATACACACACACATATATACATCTATATATATATATATATACATAAACAGCAGGTAAAATTAATATTGAACACGTCCACATTTTTCCAGGTAAATATATTTTTAAAGGTGCTATTGACATGAAATTTGCACCACGTGTCGGTAACAACCCATGCAATCTATACATACAAAGACACCAAAACAAATAAGCTCAGAAATAAGGTTATGTGTGATAAAATGGAATGACACAGGGAAAAGGTATTGAACACACTATATGAAATGTATTTATTACTTGGTACAAAAATCCTTTATTGGTGATGACAGCTTCAAGATGCCTCCTGTATGGAGAAACTAGTCGCATGCGTTGCTCAGGTGTGATTTTGGCCCAGTCTTCCGCACCAACAGTCTTCAAATCTTGACGGTTCCGTGGGTCTCTTCCATGATCATTGATCTTCAGTTCTTTCCGTAGATTTTATATTGGATTCAAATCAGATGATTGGCTGGGCCATTGTAGCAGCTTTATTTTCTTTCTTTGAAACCAAGTGAGAGTTTCCTTGGCTTTGTGTTTGGGATCATTGTGTTGCTGAAATGTCCATCCTTATTTCATCTTTATCATCCTGGTAGATGGCAGCAGATTTTTATTAAGAATGTCTTGGTACATTTTTCCATTCATTCTTCCTTCAAAGATATGAAAAAGCCCCACACCATGATGTTCCCAACTCCAAACTTCACTGTTGGTATGGGGTTGTTTTTGGGGTGATGTGCCGTGCCATTTGACCTCCAAACGTGGTGTGTATTATGGCAACCAAGTTAAATTTTGGTCTCATCTGACCAGACTATATCCTTCCATTATTTCACAGGCTTGTCTAAATATTAGTAAAAACCATCTAATAGGTGGCTACACTCAAGAAAGAGAATATATGGCACCCGTCCCAAATTGGTATAGAAAACACACCACAAGGGCAAAGGAGGGGAAAGAAGGGGACTTTTAGAGATGCCCCGATTTCATTCAATCATACTTTGGAAAAAATAAAAATATTTTATTTGAAAAATAGATTAAAATCGTTCCCAATATGGAACTCATAGAAGAACATCTACAAACAAGACACGCAATACCATAGAAGCTTTACATGTGTTAAAGCAATGAGCAAAATGTATCTAATAGTGAATTGCCAATTGTACCATGATACAATCCCAATAGTTTGCGTCCAGAGCCCCGACGTGTTTTAACTGAATCAGTCTTTTTCATGGGAATAGTGGACATTGGTATCACATTGAAATCTCTAGAAAATATAAATGAGTAAGAATATATACATACACTATAAAAGAAACAAGCCATACATTGAAAGAAAGAACTTTAACTTACAAAAGCAAACAGTCCAATAACATTTTTTTGGAGGTCCATCCAAAAGATGGAGAAAGATGGAACTGCCCTGCAGCTACAGCACTTTATCCTGAAAACAAAGGACACAAAGTGAAAACCCAAATGTTTAAGCTGAATAGATCTAATACAATTTATATCAAACAAAAAAGAAAACATAAGTATATAAACAGATATAATCTTTTTACCAAAAAATCTTTGAGTACTGATAGGTTGCCCAAATAACCAAAGGACCTGCAGTTGAATATTTGCGTCTCTGGGTCTGTGAGGGCCCAGTTGGGAGTGCTCTAGGTGCGTGGAGAATCTCTGGAAACCATAAGGGGGGGGGGCAGCCGAATGAACCCCCAGAAACTGGTTCTGCATAGGTAAGTAAAAGGTGACCTTGAAGTATAAAAAGATTTCATGTAATCTTAATATAGATAAACCTATAAAAAGCATAGGAGAGCAAAATTTTTTCTTACCAATCCCCAAGACCACAACAAATGAGTAGCCAGTTCAGCAACCATGGTCCAACAGCCATGGAACAACACTAGAGTGAACATTATAAATAGAGAGGAACGCCTTGTCATGTGCACCTACAGGGCGAATCCAGAGTGAGCAAAACAGTGCTAAAATCAGCTCTCAGCTGTGCAGGGAAAGGAAGGACTGACTGTTTTCAAACAGGTTGCCAGGAGACAGCTGTCTCCAATGTCCCCCACCATCATGCGTCAGCGCCAAACCCAGCCAAAAGTGCGTCATCGCTCGAAGTGCGGCAACGTTACATCTAAGACTGGAAGTTTGGCACCCGCCATTTAGAAAAAGGGCAGCATACCTGGAGCATGACCGCACGGACATGTGGAATAGACAGAGCAACAGGGTCTGCCATTCTTTCTAAAAGGGGGAAGTGAGTCAACCACCAAGGGCATATCCACAACCACCAGTAAACCCCCCCGGGGGGAACCACTCGGGAGTGCAGAATTGTCCATGGAAAATGGCAAGGATGTACGCTTTGCAGCAGATTGAATAGTACAGGCTACACTAGGGGCAGTAAACAAAAAAAAAATGTTTTCAGAGAGACCTCCATCATTTACAAATGTATACAACAACCTAGCATTGTAAGAACAATATGATGTTAATGTGTGACAAAAGACAAGCAAAGGGCCAAGAATAGCCAAGGAATAAGACTTAAATGACTGAAGAACAGTCAGATGAAACAGAATCAGACAGGATAAAAGTAAAAATAATAAAATAAAAATGAAAAATGAGCAATCTCAGACCCATAATTTTATAGTGTATATTACATAAGATGTTCTGACCTTCCAGAGGGGAAAGGTCTGTAACTGATCATTCCGTTTAATCCTGGGGGTTTGGCAGCCCCCAGTTTGTGTATCCAGCAGGTTTCTTTTTGAAGCAAAAGTTTATTCCAATCTCCTCCCCTGGGGTCAGGAGGATGGGAATCCAGAGTCCAGAAGAGGAGAGGAGGGACATGATAATTGTGTACCTTAACCATATGCCTACCAATGGTTGAATAAATATCCTCCGATTTGGCTGCTGTCACATGTTCTTTAATTCTACACCAGAATTCTCTTTTGTCTTTGCTATATAGAAAGCCCCACAAGGGCAGTCCAAAATATAGACAACCCTCTGGGTTCGACAGGTGACATGATGTTGGGGGTTTTACTTTTTGACCATTAGGTAGGATGAGCGATGACCTCACAAAACCCCACCATTGGCACAATCAACATGCCCAGGTACCCCTGAGCGGGGTGCATGAGGCCGATGTGGATTTAAACATGCTAGAGATCAATTTGTCCCTGATAGAGGGTGCTCTCCTGTAGGTGACCAAAGGGGCAAGGTATTTGCGCAATTCTCGAATCAGCCTGCAGGAGGGGCCAGTATTGTAATAATTCTCAAAGGTTGCCGCTGACCATCCATAGGTCGAGTCCTATTTTTAAATAATAACTTGGTAGAATGAGAGAATGCCTTGTTTAAGGCTTTTCGTAAACAGGATTTGGAATACCCTCTCTCCAAGAGGCGGCTTCTTAGATCATTGGCAGCCCCTCTAAACTTACTGTCATCACTACAATTGCATCGTAGTCTAAGGTACTGGGAATAGGGGATAGACTGTAATAAATGTTGTGGGTGAGAACTATCTGCTTAGTATGGTGTTACCATTAAAAGGCTTGCAAAATAAATCACTAACCAAAAGGTCCTCAGATGTAACATCGACCGTTACATCCAGGAACATAATTTTGATTTATCAGAGGTCATAGTGAAACGAAAATTGTAATTATTGGAATTCATAACAGAGAGAGACATTTGTAGAGTAACTTAATGGGATCATCACGTTACATTTGGCAATTCACTATTACATACATTTTGCCCATTGCTTTATTACATGTAGCGCTTCCATGGTATGATGTGTCTTATTTGTTGATTTGTTGCTATTTGTTCTTCCATGAGTTCCATTTTGGGAACGATTTTAATCTATTTTACTAATAAAATTTTTGTATTTTTATCAAAAGAATGCTTGAATGAATATCTGGGCTTCGCTAAAAGTCCCCTTCTTTCCCCTTTTTGGCCCTTGTGGTGTGTTTTTTTATCTAAATATTGTGCAGCAAACTTTAAACAAGCTTCCACATGCTCTTCCTTCAGCAATGGAGTCTTGCGTAGTGAGCTTGCATACAGGCCATGGCTCTTGAGTGCATTACTTATTGTTTTCTTTGAAACAATTGTAATTGCTAATTCTAGGTCTTACTGAAGCTCTCCACAAGCGGTCCTTGGCTGTTGGACAACTCTTCTGATAATTCTTCCAGTCCTTTTCAGTCAGAAATCTTGCGGGGAGCACCTGGTCATGACCAGTTTATGATGAAATTATGTTCTTTCTACTTCCAGATTATGGCCCCAACAGTGCTCACTTGAACATTCAGAAGTTTAGAAATCCTTCTGTAACCAATGCCATTAGTATGTTTTGCAACAATAAGGTTGCAAAGGTCGAGAGCTCTTTGCTTTTACCCATCGTGAGATGTTTCTTGTGTGACATCTTGGTAATGAGACACCTTTTATAGGCCATCAGTTGAGACTGATCCAGCTGATATTAATTTGCATTGACAAGGATCAGGATTCCTTTCAAATTACTGATAAATTTCAGCTGGTGTCTTGGCTTTCCATATCTTTTCGCACCTCCCTTTCTTCATGTGTTCAATACTTTTTGCCTGTACCATTGCATTTTATTACACATAAATAATTTCTGAACTTTTTTGTTTTGGTTTCTTTGTATGTATGGATTGCATAGGTTGTTACCAACATGTGGTGAAAATTGCATGTCAATAGCACCTTTAGAAATATATTTACCTTGGAAAAAAGCAGAGGGGGTTGGTAATCAGTTTCAGCTGCATTGATGTTCATAAAATTAACAACAGGTGGACTAGATGGGCAACAATGGGACAATCTCCAAAACAGGAATGGTTTAACAGGCGGAGGTCCAGGGAAGCTGACTAGAGGGGTTGAGACAGTGGAGAGATGCCAGCGTGCCCCCTTTCAATGCAGAGATGCCAGCATGCCCCTTTCAATGCACAGAGACCAGTGTGCCCCCTTTCAATGCACAGAGACCAGCGTGTCCCCTTTCAATGCACAGAGACCAGCATGCCCCCTTTCAATGCACAGATGCCAGTGTGCCCCCTTTCAATGCACAGATGCCAACGTGCACAGATGCCAGCGTGCCCCCTTTCAATGCACAGATGCCACCGTGCCCCCTTTCAATGCACAGATGCCAGCGTGCCCCCTTTCAATGCACAGATGCCAGCGTGCCCCCTTTCAATGCAGAGATGCCAGCGTGCTCCCTTTCAATGCAGAGATACCAGCGTGCCCCCTTCCATTGCACAGATGCCAGCGTGCCCCCTTTCAATGCAAAGTGAACAGCGTGCCAAGCCCCCCCAAGACCAGTGCACTTACCTGTAGCGGCGGCTTCTCTTCAGTCCCCTGGCGTCTCCTCGAGTCCTCAGTCCTCCCGCCTCCTCCTCGGCCAATGGCATGGGATTAGCCTTTCGGCCAATCAGGAAGCGCGTATAAGACCCGCTTCCTCATTGGCCAGGAGGAGAATCCATGTGACAATAGCAAATTTTCATTCGCTATAGTCACACAATGGGTGGGCTCGGGTGCACTGCTCTGTGCCCCGGGTCCACCCTTTGCTGAAGCCCATTAGAGCCTCTGGCTCTAATCAGGTGACTAAAAAAAAAAAAAAACCCCATTGAACTCCATGCGTCTGGCGCCCCCCATGCAGATTAGGGGGCCGGACGCATGGATAGGGGGGTCGGTGCCCCTGCGCCCCCAAGGCACCGGCCGCCACTGCTCAGAATTGTGAATAGTTCAAGTTCCAAAGTATCCCACTTTTCCCTTCTCCCATCCCTATTTATAATAAAACAAACAAAACAAACAAAACCACTAGACTGTTCATTGACTGAGCTGGAAAATAAAAAAGTGTTAAGTTTCTGCATGCAGTTGCTAACGGTAACTCAAAGGGACCCAGAAAGGTGAAGAATATATGTTCTGTTCTCACTACACGTATGCCCCAGGCGTGTGCAGCTTAACATACAGCTAAACCTTAATCCTGCAATAACCAGTCCTTTTGTAACTTAAATCTTTATTCCAGTGAACGAATAGTAGTCACATGAACAGGTTACAAGTCAGATGGAAATGCGAATAGGATTGTGAATAGGTGAAACTGTAAATAAACAGACAAAGCATACAGTCAGTATACAAACATTAACAAACATATGCATTGAGTATATAACTGACAGTTCTGAACATACCAGCGATGCTACAAAGGGGGGTTCAGAAATCTTCCCACAGGAACCTCAGATGCTTTCTGGCTGTCTCTATGAGGTAAATCTTAAAATGGAGATTCTCCTCAGAGAAGGGTTGAACTGATATCCAGCAATAGAATACAGGAAGTATCATAAAGTGCTGTATAACAGTCTATGTCACAGTGGCATCTTGTGGACAAAATTGGTATTGCAAGTTCCAATAGAATTAATTACTTCCTATGCTGGAGGCACGACACTCCCCGTCTGGTATTGTCAGATACCACTATTTATTCCTCAGATGATAACAGCAAGATCGGTTCAGAAACTGGTCTGAGGAACAACTTGGTCTCCTTGTTTCTCTGGATCTTGACTTCCACTTTACATGGGAGTGATGACGTGATGCAATCAAAACAGCAATGTGGTGGTGACCAGGAACTGTTAGAGGGTTTCTCTCTTCTGACTCTAGGTTGGCTTGCCTTAGACGACCACCTACCCTAAGTAGTCCATTTGGATCAAGGAACGGGTCGAGTTTTCTCAGTGCACTGTCTCTAAGGATAGGTTTCCCGTTCAAGGTACAGTCAATCTCCTTAGCATAGGCTTCATGCTGTACAGTGCGGATGATAAGATCCTGAGACTGCTGTAGCTCTAATGCTGAACTGATCCTTTCACAATGGTGCCATCCCTTGTGGTCACAGCTGCTTGAGTCACCTTTAAAGGAGCGAGCTATATGGATAAGACAAGAAATAGCTCGAACAAGTGTCTTCCATTTTGAGAATCTGGTAAATCTGTCAGATTTAAGCTGGCAGTCTGAAGTTTCAGTATGAAATGTTGAGATCTCAGGACGGATGTCAGTATCTGAGTCTGGATCTATTAGTTCAACAGTGTCACTTTTAGGAAAAGTCTGTTCTGCATCGTACAAGAATGCAGGTCCTGTAAACCATGTTGTGTCTTTAAGGTTACCTGCAGCAACAGCTCTTGTAGCGTGGTCTGCAGGGTTATAGTCAGTAGGTACATAGTGCCATTGTGTTGGACTGGTGGATCTCCTAATTCTCAACACTCTGTTGTTGACATAAACATAAAAATGTCTGGTTTCATTGTAGATATAGCCTAGAACTACCTTGCTGTCTGTGTAGAGTTGAACATCCTTGAGGTCAATGTCCATCTCTGAGGCTATTAGCTCTGCTAGTTCAACAGCTAGTACTGCAGCACAAAGTTCTAGCCTAGGTATAGTATGCTCGGGGTGTGGAGCAAGCTTTGCTTTGCCCATGATGAATCCTACGTGGCATCGTGCTGTAGTGTCAACAGTTCTTAAGTAGGCCACAGCAGCTATTGCCTTGACAGAAGCATCACAGATTATGCAAAGGGTTTGACTCTGTATCTCTGTAGAAGGTACAGGAGTATATGGGCGTGAAACATGGAGATCAGATAAGACTGATAGAGAGTCCCTCCACTCTACCCAAGAGTTCCTCTTATCGAGGGGTAGTGGGGCATCCCAGTCGGATGTTTCACGTATCAAGTCTCTAAGTAAGGCTTTACCTTGAATTGTGACAGGTGCCGCAAATCCTAATGGATCGTACAGGCTATTGATTGTAGACAAGACACCTCTGCGAGTGAAAGGTCTTTCTTCTCCATTTACTTGGAAGGTAAAGGAATCGGATTTCAAGTCCCAAAGTAGACCTAGACTGCGCAGTACAGGTAAAGAGTCTGTACCCAGATCTAAGTCCTTTAGATCACTGGAATAGTCTTGAGCGGGGAAAGCTTCCATTACCTCTTTGCTGTTAGAAGCAATCTTGTGAAGCCTGAGATTGGAACAAGAGAGCATTTCCTGTGCTCTTTTAAGAAGACAGATTGCAGACTCACTGGAAGGTAAGGATTTTAAACAGTCATCCACATAAAAGTCTTTCTCTATGAATTGTCTTGCATCTGAGCCAAACTCAAGTTCACCTTCTTGGGCGGAATGTCTGAGTCCGTAGATAGCGACTGCAGGTGAAGGGCTATTGCCAAAGATGTGTACCTTCATGCGATACTCTGAGATATCTTTTGAAGGATCATTGTCTTGGAACCAAAGGAACCTTAGGAAGTTCCTGTCTTCCTCTCTGACCAAGAAACAATGGAACATCTGCTGGATGTCAGCTATGAAGGCAATAGAATCTTTGCGGAAGCGTAAGAGCACTCCCAGGAGTTTGTTGTTAAGGTCTGGGCCTGTCAAGAGGACATCGTTTAAGGAGATACCCTTGTATTTGGCACTAGAGTCAAACACTACTCTGATTTGACCTGGCTTTTTGGGATGGTACACTCCGAATATAGGGAGATACCAACACTCTTCAGAGTCTTTAGGGGTGGGAGCCACCTCGGCATGACCGTTCTCAAAGATCTTCCCCATGAAAGAAAAGAAATGTTCCCTCATCTCTGGCTTTCTTTGCAAATTACGTGTAAGGGAAGCAAAACGTTGTAAAGCTTGTTCTTTGTTATTGGGTAAGCGTTGCCTCTGTGGTCTGAAGGGAAGAGGTGCAACCCAGCTGTTTGTGCTGTCTTTGACTAGACCTTGCTCCATTATTTCTAAGAAGAGTTTGTCTTTGATAGCCATTGCCACACGATTGTCATCTTTAGTTCTCTGAAAGACTGTGCACCCTAAATGGTCTTGGTCACTGTCACAGGCAAAGTTGTCACTAGTGGGGCTTGTGAAGGGACAATATGAGTGGGTGGCGTAGGCTGATTCCTTAACAAGGAAATTGGTTGTGGCATGGCTGGAAAAGAGAGGGACGTCCATTCTCTAGTGTATTTGTGAGCATGCTGCTAACGGAGTTAGGTTTGTGCATGCTTCCTAGACAGACATCTCCTATGATGACCCATCCGAGGTCTAACTTCTGAGCATAAGGAGCGTTATTGGGACCATTAATCTGAGCCCTTGATTTGTGGGCTTGTAAGATATCTCTCCCAAGGAGTAGGATAATCTGAGCCTGAGGATCAAGTTCTGGTATCAGATGTGCTATGCGTTTCAAGTGTGGGTGATTAGCCGCTACATCTGGTGTAGGAATTTCAGATCTATGATCAGGGATCTGATTGCATTCAATAAGAGTTGGCAAAGACAAGCGTGATCGCACATCGATGGACTCAATTTGGTAGCCGGATGCTCTCCTACCAGCCGTCTCCACTATTCCTGCACAAGTTTTCAAGGAGTAGGGAATGCTGGGGCCTTTAATGCCAAACATGTCAAAGAAGGTTGAGCTGGCTAATGACTTGTTACTTTGGTCATCCAGGATTACGTAAAGCTTAATAGCTTTGTCTTTTTGGCCTGCTGGGTAGACTCTGACTAGGCAGATTTTAGAGCAGGACCTACCACCTATGGCTCCTTTGCAGATCTCTGTACATTGTGAAGTGACCTCTGGTGTAGTTGTGGTGGTGTGCTCCTCCTCCGCGCCGTGCTCACTAGTGCTGAGGGTGTGTTGTAAAGTCCATGGAGCTGGCCCAGGATGTTACCCTGTGTTGTGATCTGAGCTGTCACATTCTGTGCATTTCAAACTGACCTTACAGTCCTTGGCGAGATGGGATGTTGAAGAGCAGCACCTGTAGCAGATGTGGTTCTCCTTGAGGAAGGCCTTGCGGTCCTGCAGGGTTTTCTCTCTGAAGGCTCTGCATTTTAGGAGAGGATGTGGTTTCCGATACAAGGGACACTGCTTACCAGGATCTTGGACCTTTGTCTCTGAGTTAGAGAAGTTGGCAGACCTGTGAAAGGAACCTGGAGGAGACACGTTAGTTTTGTGTACTGCTACTGGAGGTTTGCGAGGGTTAAGTCCCACAGGAGCAGCACACAACAGCGTAAAATAAAAACTTGGATCATTTCTAATTTTAGCTTGCTGGCACACAAAGTCCACAAAAACAGAAAAAGGAGGGAATGAAACATCATGCTGTCTTTTATATCGGGATCCGTGTGTAATCCACTGCTCTTAAAAGTTATAGGGTAACTTTTGCACAATGGGGTTGACACCTCTGGCTGTGTCAAGGAATGCAAGTCCTTGTAAGTCTCCCTCAGATTTAGCTACTTGAAGTTCCATTAGCAAGTCACTTAACTCTCTAAGTTTATGGTAGGCTTTGCTAGGTATTCTGGGAAAGTTATCAAGTCTTTTAAATAATGCATTTTCTACTACTTCTGCTGAACCATAACACTCATCAAGTCTATCCCAGATTGTTCTAAGACCAGTGTCTGGGTAGTTTATATTTATTGTCCTGATTCGCCTGGCATGCTCGGCAGACTCATTTCCAAGCCATTTGATCAGGAGATCTATCTCTTCGCTGCAAGATAGCCCTAAGTCTCTGATAGTGTTTCGAAAGGATGACCGCCAAGCTCTGTAGTTTTCAGGGAAGTCATTAAACTTTTCAAGTCCTTTGGTGACTAACTCGCGTCGTGCAAAGAACCTTGCAAAGTCTATGGTGGCTTGGTTAGCCTGTTGTGTGTTGTCATGGTAAGATGGCTGTGTGTAGTCATACCTTTTGCTGGCACCGAGCTGTCCTCTGATGTACCGTTCTGGCTTGGGCGTTGGTTCTGGAGGGCGATTAGAAGGTGATTCTATTATCTCACTTATGGGGAGTCTGTCGTAGGAGACGTCACTTTGCACGGATTTCTCCCGTTTGCAGGCTTGAGGCTTGTCACTGACTTGCGGCGGTACCGTGGAGTGTCTTTGGCTTGTCTCTTTGACGTCATCTTTTACAGCGCTTGTTTTAAAGTGTTGATTGATGTAATCTGAAGTTTGTTGTAGAGAATTTTGAGTTTCAGCTGCTGGATCGAGAATATTGCTGCGTCTGCTGCGTTCACTTCTCAGGTATACAGCTAATTCTAAGGCGTCTGCTTCAGCTATGGCTGCTGCTGCTTCCTTCTCTACAGTCAGTTTCTCTAGGGCTACTTCTAGGAGGGCTTCCTCTGCCTCTTTCTGCGTTTTCAGGAGGACTTCCTCAGTTTCTTTCTTTAGTCTCACTTTTAGGAGGGCTTCTTCGGCCTCAGTCTTTGTTTTTAAGAGGGCTTCCTCTGCCTCTTTCTTTAACCTCACTTTCTCCTGTTTAATTTGCATTTCTTGCTCAGTAAAGGCTGCTCGCGCCTTGGCGGCTTCAGCTTTCGCACGTGCTATGGCGAGTGCATTGCTTGCGGAGGAAGATCTAGAGGAGCCGGAAACTCGGGACCTTGTCTTGAGTGAGGATGACTGGCTGTGTGACATGTCGCTTGCAGGAATGCTTGACTGTGTAGAGACTGCTGTATTGCATATGCAGATGACTGCGCTGGCAGAGAAGCAGGCCTCTGTATAGTCTCTGTCCTAAATCCCACTTGCTGGATAGCCGCTGTTTCACTGTTCTGTTCTCACTACAGGTATGCCCCAGGCGTGTGCAGCTTAACATACAGCTAAACCTTAATCCTGCAATAACCAGTCCTTTTGTAACTTAAATCTTTATTCCAGTGAACGAATAGTAGTCACATGAACAGGTTACAAGTCAGATGGAAATGCGAATAGGATTGTGAATAGGTGAAACTGTAAATAAACAGACAAAGCATACAGTCAGTATACAAACATTAACAAACATATGCATTGAGTATATAACTGACAGTTCTGAGCATACCAGCGATGCTACAAAGGGGGGTTCAGAAATCTTCCCACAGGAACCTCAGATGCTTTCTGGCTGTCTCTATGAGGTAAATCTTAAAATGGAGATTCTCCTCAGAGAAGGGTTGAACTGATATCCAGCAATAGAGTACAGGAAGTATCATAAAGTGCTGTATAACAGTCTATGTCACAGTGGCATCTTGTGGACAAAATTGGTATTGCAAGTTCCAATAGAATTAATTACTTCCTATGCTGGAGGCACGACAATATAGCAGTCCTCAAGGGGGCAGTGCTACATAACCATGATAAGCATAAGGCCTCATGCACACTGGACATTTTTACAGCTGTTGATTTTGGCGTCAGGCATTTTTTCCTACAGTCAGTAAACTCCCATCCATGATATCCTTTGTCTCTATAGACACATAGGCTATTATCACCAGTTTTTGGCAGGGGTGTTTTCAGGCTGAAAAAAACCCCCAGAACTAGCAGGTTTTGAGAGGAGTTTTTCAGCTGTAAAAATGCTCTTACTCTGATAAAAGCTGAAAAAAGCTTAAAAGTGCTGAAAACGCAGCTATTCTGCATTTATCAGTGTTTTTTGAGTCATAAGCTTTTATTGGCTAAAAAAAAAAAAAAAAAAAAAGCTAAAAAATGCTACAGCAAAAAAAACTCAAAAAAACCCCCCAAGAATGCTAAAAAACGCTACTGCAAAAACGCTGATAAACGCGAAAGAGAGCTACAGCTTTCGACAGCTAATGCTACTGGTTTTTATATAACGTTCAGTGTGCATGAGGTCTATAGGTTGGTGAAGGGCATCTTACTAAAATTAGCAATTGGTTGCATAAACACTAATCCACAAGGATTTTTCAAATAGAGAGTTAAAATCTTAATTCCACACTAAGCAGGAGAGAGTGTCCCCCTCCCTAGGCCAGAGATGAAGCTGTAGTAATTCTGCTACATGTTTTTTGGCTAAAAAAAAATTCCGTTAAGTGTATATTGATTGGTTTGAGCAAAAGTTATCGCGTCTACAAATTATGGTATATTTACTGGAATTTAAATTTTTTTTTTATACTAATAATGGCGGCAATCAGCGCATGCCCAAAACCCGGAAGTGCTGGATCCACGTACTAGGTACGTAATCTGGCACAGGAGAGCCACTCTGCCACCATATAACCAAGTTATGTGGTCGGCAAGCAGTTAAAACTGTTCTGCCACCGCCCACTACACTGCCGTGTTCTCTGCAGTCTCTTAATTCTTAATGAGAGCTTGAAAGAAATTGTCCAGCAACAGGACGGTTTTGCATCAGTGAGATAAAGGATAGGCATAGCCAACTACTGGCCAATTTCTATCTCTTGGTCTAAGTGGCTCCATTATTGTTTGATAAAAAAGCATGTGTCGCTGCTAAAGCTACCAAAACCTTTTTTAACCACTTCTGGACCAGAAAGGATTTGACCCCTTTATGACCAGGGCATATGTTGCGATTCAGTACTGCGTTATTTTAACGGACAATTGCGCGGTCGTGCGATGATGTACCCAAATAAATTTGACTTCCTTTTTTTCCCACAAACAGAGCTTTCTTTTGGTGGTATTTGATCACCTGTGCGATTTTTATTTTTTGTGCTATAAACAAAAAAATAGCGACAATTCTGAAAAAAAAATATATATATATATTTTTGACTTTCTGCTAAGAAACATTCTACAAAAAAAATTGTAAAAGTCAGCCAATTTGTTTTCCTAGGGGCGTGTTTCTAACTGTGGGCGGGCGCGGCTTGTGAAATGGCCATAGAGACCTGTGTTCCTATATAGAAGGATCACAGGAGCTCTATTATCATTCCAGAGAGAATAACAGTCGGCTGTGTTTACAACAGCCAACCGTTCTTCTTTCTCAGCGGGGAGCAATCGCGGGTGTCAGGCAGAAACCTGAGCTGCCGGCCCCATGCATTGGCTACCCCGCTCCCGAGTGGCTGCAGGCGCGCAGGAGGGCCGCCCTGCCACAGTATAACTGCGGCGGGCGGTAAGGAAGTGGTTAAACTGAATTGAATCAGATTTAGGTCCTGTTGTTGTATGTAAGCCAAGCTAATTGTAGAAGAAAAAATCAATTCCACAGTCAAATATGTTGTCAGGGAAATCCTGTGAGCCGACAGCTTTTCCCACCAGTGGGTGCCTGTCCAATGTTGGTGCCAGGTGGCCTATTCAAAGGATGCTTTACCCAGCATCAGTGCTGATTTGTCTTCAGCTGTGTCCTGTGCTCTGATTTGTGTCCCGTAATCTGATTCCTGCTATTGACCCAGCTCTCCCCTGCTCTGATCTTGGACCCTGCTTGTACCTTTAAGGAAAGAGTGAATGGGATTTGGTGCTGAAACCTCCCAATAGAAAGCACTTAGAGAATCATATTGGTAATGTAGCACCCTCCTAGGTAGGTGCTGGTGAGGGAGTATAGTTTTGGGCTCTGTCTGCTTACCAGAGGAGCTACAGGTAAATCTATGTTGCTTTCTGCCTACCAGCGAGCAGGATCTGTTAGTAAGGTCTGCTCATTGTGGTCAGTATGCGATTCATTCAGTCTAGAGAGTGTTTCATGCTGGTCCAATAGGGGGCCATGTTGGACAGTGGGAGGAAACCCGACGAATGGGTGCATAGGCATTTGATACAGTCCTGATGATTGGCAGAGGGCAGGTTGCCTCGTTGCATTCTGGGATACTGTATAAAAGCCAGGAGCACATGTGCTGCGGAGTCTTTGGCTGGAGAGCGAAGTCCGGGAGGGAGGGGGTGGCTGCCTCCTCCTCTGTAGAGGTGCAATGTGGTCACAGGAAGTCTTACTGAGGGCCACAGGAGCGGTTGAGTTCTTTGGCTGGAGAGCGGAGCCCCGGAGGGAGGGAGTGGCTGCCTCCTCCTCTGTAGAGGTGTAATGTGGTCGCAGGAATTCTTTCTAAGGGCCAGAGGAGCGGTTGAGTGGAGCTGAACCCAGAGGTCCAGGGAAGCTGACTGAGAAGGGAGACACTGGAGACCCTAGGACTGCAGTATCGTGAGCACAGAGACTCGTGTCAAGGGGCCTGACCTGATGGGGGCCACCCCTGCTAGTAGGACAGTCAGTGGATGGGTGTCAGCAGAGGAAGAGAGAGAGGATACTAGGGAAAGTGTCCTGAAGAAAACTAGTTGTTCACCAAGTCATCTTAAGGATAAGAGACTAAAGCTGGATACACACTATCCAACTTTTGTGGTTAGATTTCCTTCAGATTTACCTTTTCTATGTAGTGCAAAGGCCTGCAGGATTGCATACAAATTGAAAGTGTTTAGATTTGACTTCATATTATATGGTTTTGGTAAGTCTAAAGGAAAAAGTCTTCAGAAAATCTTATAGTGTGTATGGCCCTTTAATCTACATTCATCCAAAGTGGCAGGATGAATCAACAGCCTGGCTGTTCCACACCTATAGAGAAGCAGAGAAGATAGGAGTCCTCCATCACTGTGAATAGTTAAAGTTGGAGTATCCAACTATATCCTTCTCCTATCCCCATTTTACAATGAACCACAAAAACAACCAAATGCCCCTGGATTGATTATTGGAGTGTGAGCCAAAGAGAATCAAGGACTTGTCTTCACTTATGGCTGGGTGCTTGTAACCAGGGGGAATCCACAGAGTGAATATCCAGCAGTCCCTATGGGGGCAGTGCTACAGTAAAAACATGGATTTTTATTACAATCTATCATTAAAAAGATTCTGGGGTAAAAGTCCCCAAAAATACATGAACAGTAATCAATTCAGCCACTAAATATTATCTTCCTTCACATCAGTCAAAAGGAGATAAGATAAAAATTCAACAGATATAATATATAAGAAAGGAAGGGAGGGTTTGAAAACCTACAAATGTGAAAACCTAACTGTTCTGTAGAGCTTGAAGGCATCTCCCAAGCATAACAGATTTGTGCATTTTCAATATTGCTCTCAAAGCCACAAGAAAAGACCTTCTTCATGCTGTATGGGATTTTTTTAATTTTTTGCATTAGTATATGTCCCCCCATGGTGGTGCTCAGCTGCCCATGCCTTTTTACAGTAGTGTGCCTACTAACCCTAAAAATTGCCAGAACATTATAGGATTCACCCTGCCCTAGAATTTATTGGGATTTGCCTCTACGTTTTGGTTTGCCGAACCTTGAACAAGATTCGCACAACCCTTGGGGAATCTAAGCCGGGCAGATTGGCCCATCGCTACATTCTACCTAAGGCTTATAAGACAGAACAAAAAGATAAAACCAAATATATTTCTCTGGTGTAATGATAACTCCATTGTCTAATCTTAGCAGCTGGGCTGGGATGGATGTGAGCTGCATTTTATTAGAAGAGCCAATTCCCAGAGGACCATGTTCCTGGACGGCATCTATTACTTGACTGACATAAATGACATTAACATGTATTGAGCTTTTATGAGTCCTCTATCAGTGCTACTGTAAGGTTGATGTACGACGGACACAGAAATGCTGAATGGGATGATTACCAGGAGATTTCATATCCAGTCTTGAAGGATCTAATCTTCGACTTGACATTTGTCACCCTTGGACCAGGCATCTATCTGCATATTAAAGTGCACCTTTCATTTTATAGCAAAGATAGACTATTCCAAATTTCAAAGACAAGCACAGGCTGTAGGGCTATCACTTATCTTATTTTCTGCATTTATGGACATCTAGGATGGTCAACATAAGTCAAACAGGGAGACTACAAAACAATAAAACACACCATTTCTGGTTTTAAAAAAAACCATAAAAACCTGAGTTATCCAGATAAATCAAATTAGAAAACCACCATAACTACTTTCTTTCTACACCAGGGTAGTGGTGTATTTTGGTTTTATGCTGCCCTAGGCAAGACTAAAATTGGGCTCCCCCCATCTAAATTAGTCCCACTCCAGCCACTTTAAAAATGCGCAGTGGCGACACATAAGGTACATTTTACCATCCATAGGTGATGCTTTAAAAGCCTTTACAGGTTACCACTTTAAATTTACAGAGGAGGTCCAGTGCTAGAATTACTGCCCGTGATCTGATGTTCACAGTGATACCTCACATGGGTGGGACCAACAAATGATTAATTTATTTTCATTTTTTACACTGTTACTTTAATTTTTTTTTTTTTGTTACTTTTATTGCTGTTACAAGGAATGTAAACATCCACGTGACAGCAATAGGCATGTGACAGATACTCTTTATGGAGAGATCTGGGGTCTATAAGACCCCAATTCTATCCTCTAATCTTTGCAAGATCAGTGTTTTTGAATGATTTCAATTTTTAAAAACTGAATCTGATGGTTTCTGAGTAAACCTGAAGTGATTCCACGTCATCGCTTATAGTTTACTGTTACGAACAACTGTTCAAAGCTGCTAGCGGCATTGCTTGGCTGTCTGTCCAGCCGGCGGATGCACCGGCTGGTCACTGGGGGGGGGGGGGGCACGTCCCTTCCCGCTGTTTGAAATAGCAATCAGCAGGGTAGTAAGCTGCTCCCATTGCTACTGCAAGAGAGCCTACTACGGACTCTAAAAAAACCATACCAGGGTGATGCCCCAGCTGCAGGCATCATCCCGGTACAGGCGCCTCCCCCTTAAAAATGCCACCAAAGGCAAACGCCTTGTTTGCCTCGGGGTAGATACAACCCTGCTCCAGGGTCTGAAAATAAGGAATGTTGAAAACGATGGGTTGAATACTAACAAGCTTCTAGTGTGAATAATTTTTGCAGCTGCCTAGTAGAGTGAGTTGTATATAGACTGGTATGTTGATCTAGACATCAGATTTAAAGAGGAAGTAAACCCTCCTCTGCAAGTTGTACCTATAGGTAAGCCTATGATAAGGCTTACCTATAGGTACTGTAAATATCTCCTAAACATGTACCGATATTTACCTTACATGCAGCCAGTGACGTCACTGGCGCATGCGCTCTGAAAGAACGGCCGCTGGTGCCGTTCCTTCAGAGCCCCGTGCCGTGATCGTCGGCTCCCACGCGCGTGCGCAGGAGTGACGTCACCGCGGCTCCGGCCAATCAGATGGCCGAATGCCGCGATCCCGGAAGACGGGCGACTGAACATGTCGCCGTCATAGAGGTAAGCGGGCGGCACGGCGGGGGCTCGTTCTAAGGTATTTCATAATGAGCTAGTATGCGATGCATACTAGCTCATTATGTGTTTCTCTTTCAGGGTGAAAAAAAAAAATAATTTGGGTTTACAACCTCTTTAAAAGCCGGACATTTGTGGAAGTGTAGCACACTCCTAAATAGGCTGTTAGGGTCATATGTAAATGCAGTTCTTCTTGCTTGCTCTGTAATCATTGGAGCAGCTATTGATTTCTGTGGGCTGCTTTAGATCTCACTGGTTGCAGGTTTGACTGTTTCCCTCTAGAGGCTTCCAGAACATAGGGTTTGGGTCAAATGGGCAGCTTGAATATTTATTGTGCTTCAATCAATCCCTGTGGAAGGGTGCCCAATAGATATCTGGGGAGACCATAAATAGTCTAGGATCTCAAGCAGCAGGGTTCTTGTCCTACTGGAGAAGTTCCACATCCTCTGGGGCTGCTGCCCCTTTGAGACAGTTCTGCTGGAGTTTGTTGATGTTCATCGAGGTCCCAGCTATAGCAGAAATATTTAAGCTAATTAGGTGATTTCCCATAAAAGATCTGGCCTGGAGAACTCACTGAAGTGTGTCTGGTGGAAGCTGGAAAGTGTATAGCTGTCCTGTGACATTGTATTAACACAGGTAAAATCAACGGCTTCTGTGGGGGAAGTACCACAGAAGAAAGAGGGACAGGATTTATAAAAGCAAAAGTTACCTACAAAAATGTTATATTTTTGAATAAAATTGCTAAATTTAAAGCAGACCTCAACTTTCTGAAATAAAAAATTAACATTTATAGCTATGCCTAAGTAAGAAAAATAAACACAGCTTTCACTGCAATACTCACCTTCAGTCCAGCTCTGTCCCAGGTAAAAGATCTCCACCTCTGGTCTTCCAGTGGAACGACAACCAGGGTCCTGAACAACCCAAGTTGTCATGGACACACCCACTGGAGGTAGCATCATCACATAGCTTGGGTTCAGGGTACTCCTTGACTTAGAAGAGCTTAGGGGAGACCATCAACTGCCTTTGCTGTTCCAGCTCCATCTCCATTGTGTTTTGCGTGTTACTATGGCAGAGGTTTGGTTATTGGAGGGTTTAACATAGAAGACTCTCTGCCATAACAAATGAGGGTATCTGTCATTGCAATCTAATTTCAAAAAACAATGTGGTGGCATTTAAATAAGGTGTGTTAGAAGATTAAAAGACAAAGGGGTGAAGCTCAGTTTTCCACCTTTAAAATATGCTAAAGTCTTCCTTTTCATATTCTACTCCATGTCATGCCTGCTACAGCTTGACGGAACGTCTGTAAGAATATGAATAATCAATCAATGTGCAGTCATGGCACCTCTATTCATCTGTATAGTATAATCTGCATGATTCCACCATACATCATACCGCAAAGCCATAATCCAACTAGTGATTAAACCTGGCAGGTGATGCATTCATAATTATAATTCAACAGCGACTGAAATGAGAGCTGCTGGTTCAAGGAACAGATGCATATTCTACTCCCCGTTATACTGCTCCTGCGAGTTCCACAATCAATTTTAAGCAATATTCTGGACTTTTGCAACAATACTCTTAATATTTCTTATGTGGTGGGTTACCCATCCTGTCTCTTTCTTATTAAGAGGGTTATCCAACATAAGTCCCCATGATGCACTGCTCTAGTAGATATCTTTGCTTGGAACTGTCTTCAGCTAAGTTCACCATGGAGAGGGATTATGGAGATCCAGTGTTTTGCAGACTCTAGTTGGCTCACACTGACAACTCTCCCTGAGCCTACTGTCTTTTGCCCATTGTTTGGGGGTACCAAACACCCCATTGTAACTTTAGAGCATCTTTTCTCTTTAAACACAGAGGAACCCTTGAATCAACTTTCCGGTCTCAGGGAACGCCTGCTAAAATTTACTATAACTACAACTAATGATCCATTAGTCAGTGGTCTCCAAACTTCGGCCTTTTGATTGCCTTTATCTGGCCCCTGGGGCAATATTCCTCCCACTGATACCAACAAAGGGGCATAATTCCTGCTCTGACATTAAGAATGTGGCACTATTCCTCCCGCTGACACCAATGATGGGGCACTCTTCCTTCTGCTGACAGAAACAATGGGGCACTTTTCCTTCCACTGACACCAACAATGGGACACTACTCCTCCCGTTGATACCAACGATGGGGCACTATTCCTCCCACGGACATCAACAATGGGGCACTATTTCTCCCACGGACACCAACGATGGAGCACTAATCTTTCCACTGACACCAACGATGGGGCACTATTCCTCCCACGGACATCAACTATGGGGCACTATTTCTCCCACGGACACCAACGATGGAGCACTAATCTTTCCACTGACACCAACGATGGGGCACTATTCCTCCCACGGACATCAACAATGGGGCACTATTTCTCCCACGGACACCAACGATGGAGCACTATTCTTTCCACTGACACCAACGATGGGGCACTATTCCTCCCATTGACACCAATGATGGGGTTCTATTCCTCCCACAGACACCAATGATGGGGCACAACTCCTCCCATGGACACCAAAGATGGGGTGCTATTCCTCCCACTAACATCAATGATGGAGCACTATCCCTCCCACTGACACCAACGATGGAGCACTACTCCCCCCACTAACACCGATGATGGGGCACTATTCCTCCCATGAACACCAATATTGGGGCACTATTCCTTCCATGGACACCAATGATGGGACACTATTCCTCCCACAGACATCAATGAAGGGGCGCTATTCTTCCCACTGGTAGCAATGAAGGGGCACCATTCCTCCCACTGACACCAACGAAAGGGCACAATTTTTCCCACTGAAACCAACGATGAGGCACTATTCCTCCCACTGGCAACAACTTCTCCCGAATACCAAAAATGCGTTGTTTACTCCCACTGATACCAGGACAATTTTTACTCCCAAGGGACACAGTCCGGTCCCCCTAAAGTCTGAAGGACAGTAAACTGGCCCTTTGTTTAGAAAGTTTGGAGACCTCTTGATTAATGTGATGGTCAGTGGGAAGAATGCTTCTTTCACTTGTCATTGGAAAGAATGACCCTCTTATAGAAAGCTAACAAGATCAATGGTGTCAGTGGGAAATTGCTCATTGATCAATGAACCCCTTGCAACCTCTGGGGGAACCCCAGGGTTCCACAAAACACTAGTTGACCAACCTTGCTTTAGAGACGTGTTGCTTAACAGAAGAGGGCTGCATTATCGCATAGATTGTAGACCCAAGAAAATGCTGAAGGGAAGACCTCTCTGCTTTTATCTTAAAAAATAATCACTGACCAATTGACTTTTGCACAACTTACAGATGGCTGACCACATTGTCTACCTGTAAGCCATGCTTTCTCCTCTTTCCTGTTTTTCTTTCCCTTACCCTTGTTATTTCATACTCCTTACTAGAATTTGAAGATCAAATTTGGCCAAATTTGACCCTTGCTATTTCATACTTCTTACTAGAATTTGAAGATTCAATTTGGTCAGTGTGTACCAGGCATTGAGCTCCTTTCACACCTTTCACACTAGAAGTAGTGTTTATCAGGCCCCACCCCACTTCCCTGAAAAGCAATCCGCAAGTGGTTTCTTTTTAAACAATGGAGAACAGAGATTTGCAGGCGTGCAGGAAGCAATAATGCCGCCTCCTGGTGCCTGTCCTTTATTTTTTTTTTCACTACCGAACAGCAATTTTGTAATGTGTGACTGCGTCGCAACTAAGATCCCATGCATTCATATACAGGGAGGATTTAAAAGGTGATGCCACCTGTCAAACTTAGCATGTCGTATCAGTTGCTGTAATGTGATGCAAAACATGACACAAAAAATGTACTTACCAATACACGTCTGCTTGTACGTAGTCAGGGGTCAGGGGGAGGTAGAAACACAGAACAACCACCTGTTTTTACCATCCTCTGGCTACCTGTGTGAATAGAACCTTGTTGTTGGGTGGGAGGTGCAGGGGGAGCTAAACCAATAAAGTGTTAACAGTTTAGCGAAACAGTTAAAGTGGAGTTCCACCCTAAATTTATACTTACCTCCATTTTCTCGCTCCGGGTCACCTGAAAAACAAATGGATAATTGCATATTTTTTTTTTTTTTACTTACCTCGTAAAGAAGTAAATATACTCACCTTACTTCCTTCTTCCTCCCTCTGCGACCACGGCCCGTCGTCACTTCCTGGATTTGCAAGGATTCCTGGGAGCTGAACGTCATCGCTCCCAGGAATCATTGCGCCTTCACCGGCCCGCACGTCAGTTCCGGTGCGCGCGCGTCATCCCCTTCTAAACAGCTTCTGGGCATGCCCAGAAGCTGTGGAGGGATGACGCGCGCGCATCGGATGTGACAGCGGGGCCGGTGCAGTGCATCGTGGGACCGAAGAAGACGGAAGAGGACGCCGAAGAGGATTGCTCTGGCTTCAAGCTGCCCACATCTGAGATGGCAGCGCTGGACAATACTTTTTCAAGGTAAGTATTTCTCCTAAAAGGTAAGTGCAACCCGGGACAGATCAGAGGCTAGCCATTGTGGAATGTACTAGCCCTGACTGTCCCGGGGGTATTTTTATTAAAAAATGTATTCCCAGGGTGGAACTCCGCATTAAAGTTAAACCCACAACAGTAAAATCAGTCTGTATACAGTGCCTTGAAAAAGTATTCATACCCCTTGACATTTTCCACATTTTGTCATGTTACAACAAAAAACATAAATGTATTTTATTGGGATTTTATATGATAGACCAACACAAAGTGGCACATAATTGTGAAGTGGGAGGAAAAAAATAAATGGTTTTCATTTTTTTTTTTTTTTACAAATAAATATCTGAAAAGTGTGGAGTGCATTTGTATTCACCCACCTTTACTCTGATTCCCCTAACCAATTGCCTTCAGATTGGAACTGGAATTGGAACCAATGGCCTTCAGAAGTCACCTAATTAGTAAATATAGTCCACCTGTGTGTAATTTAATCTCAGTATAAATACAGCTGTTCTGTGAAGCCCTCAGAGGTTTGCTAGAGAACCTTAGTGAACAAACAGCATCATGAAGGCCAATGAACACACCAGGCAGGTCAGGGATAAAATTGTGGAGAATTTTAAAGCAGGGTTAAGGTATAAAAAATTATCTCAAGCTTTGAACATCTCACAGAGCGCTGTTTAATCCATCATCGGAAAATGGAAAGAGTATGGCACAACTACAAACCTACCAAGACATGGCCGTCCACCTCAACTGACAGGCTGGGCAAGGAGAGCATTAATCAGAGAAGCAGCCAAGAGGCCCATGGTAAATCTGGAGGAGCTGCAGAGATCCACAGCTCAGGTGGGAGAATCTGTCCACAGGACAACTATTAGTCGTGCACTCCACAAATCTGTCCTTTATGGAAGAGTGACAAGAAGAAAGCCATTGTTGAAAGAAAGCCATAAGAAGTCCAATTTACAGTTGTGAGAAGCCATGTGGGGGACACAGCAAACATGTGGAAGAAGGTGCTCTGGTCAGATGAGACCAAAATTAAACTTTTTGGCCTAAAAGCAAAACGCTGTGTGTGGCGGAAAAGTAACAACGCACATCACCCTGAACACACCATCCCCACTGTGAAATATGGTGGTGGCAACATCATGTTGTGGGGATGATTTTCTTCGACAGGGAAGCTGGTCAGAGTTGATGGGAAGATGGATTGAGCAAAATACAGGGCAATCTAAGAAGAAAACCTGTTAGAGTCTGCAAAAGACTTGAGACTGGGGCGGAGGTTCACCTTCCAGCAGGACAACGACCCTAAACATACAGCCAGAGCTACAATGGAATGGTTTAGATCAAAGCATATTTATGTGTTAGAATGGCCCAATCAAAATCCAGACCTAAATCCAATTAAGAATCTGTGGCAAGACTTAAAAATTGCTGTTCGCAGATGCTCTCCACCCAATCTGACAGAGATAGAGCTATTTTGCAAAGAAGAATGGGCAGAAATGTCACTCTCTAGCAGTGCAATGCTGGTAGAGACATCCCTAAAAATACTTGCAGCTGTAATTGCAGGGGAAGGTGGTTCTATAAAGTAAATACAAATGCACACCATACTTTTCACATATTTATTTGTAAAAGCAGCATGAGCTGAGCTGAAGAGTTGTTGCTAGGAGGGGAAACAGGGTGAGCTGAGCTGCTGAGTTATTGATGCGAGGGAAAGCAGGGTGAGCTGAGCTATTAAGTCATTGCTGGGAGGGGAAGCAGGGGGAGATGAGCTGCTGAGTTATTGCTGGGAGGGGAAGCAGGGCGAGCTGACCTGGTGAGTCTTTGCTTGGAGGTTTTTGCTGGAAGGGAAAGCAGGGTGAGCTGAGCTGCTGAGTTATTGCTTAGAGGGGAAGCAGGGTGAGCTGACTTGGTGAGTCATTGCTTGGAGGGGAAGCAGGATAAGCTGGGCTGCTGAGTTATTGCTGGGAGGGGAAGCAGGGTGAGCTGAGCTGCTGAGTCATTTCTGGGAGGGGAAGCAGGGTGAGCTGAGCTGCTGAGTCTTTGCTGGGAGGGAAAGAAGGGTGAGCTGTGCTGCTGAGTCATTGCTGGGAGGGAAAGAAGGGTGAGATGAGCTGCTGAGTCATTGTTGGGAGGGAAAGAAGGGTGAGATGAGCTGCTGAGTAATTGTTGGGGGGGAGCAGGGTGAGCTGAGCTGCTAGGTCATTGCTGGGAGGGGAAGCAGGGTGAGCTGAGCTGCTGAGTCCTTGTTGGGAGGGAAAGCAGGTTTAGCTGAGCTGCTGAGTTATTGCTGGGAAGGCAAGCAGGGTGAACTGAGCTGCTGAGTCATTGTTGGGAGGGGAAGCAGGGTGAGCTGAGCTGGTAAGTCATTGCTGGGAGGGAAGGCAGGGTGAGCTGAGCTGCTGAGTCATTGCAGGAGGGGAGAGCAAGGGGAGGCTTAGCTGCCGCCTTGATACAATTCTGTGTATTGTTGGTATTTGAGCCTAAATATCCCCACAATGTTTGCAGCTACAGAGGTCAGTGAGGGATTATATTAAAGCTCATTTGCTGCTTTTTAAGAATATTGTCCACAGCCTAGACACAGGTTCACTTTAAACTCATAACTTATGGTGCGCTTATCACTGAGAATTTAGAGATGGGTAAAATGACACTTTGCGAGAGGGGAAATAGAAGAGGCTAATCTGTAAGCAGAGGAGAGAGGCCTTTCATTTAATAAACCAGCCTTGTTGTGTGAGATGGAATTACTCTATTAAGATGCTGAGCTTGTCTCTGCCAAGTTCCTGCTCTGCTCCTTGTATTAGCATTGCAGTGCGCTGCCTAGACAGAGCCAAAGGTCTGCGCGGAATGACACAATTTAAAACGCCTTATCTCCAGATAGAAGGGAGATGGAGGTGCAATAGATCAGCTTGTTTTCTCTCCTAGCATGACGTCCGCCGAAGCATTTCAAACACATAGAACTCAGCGGCAGCCAAGGTTTTCATCTACAGGAATTAAGTCTAAAAAAGAGATGGCTGATGTATAGCTGTCATTTGTCAGAGGATTGTGTGATTACACTGTCCGCCATTCCATTATAGAAAAAGGACCCTTCTTTTTTTTTTTGGGTATATGTATCAATGCGTGTACTTGTGTCATTCAGAATCTTATCATTTCCAGATGGCGTACATATAGAAACATTTTGCTTTGAAACTGATTCAGGGACACTATAGCAGAACAACAGACATGCTCACAATGTTATTTCCAGCATAGAGAGGGTAGTGCTAGAGCCTTCATTTCTGGTAGATTTGAGACCACTCAGAAAATTAAGACTGACCTCTACCAGCTGTACAGTGGATCTTGATATTTAACACAAAATGAAATTCAAAATAAGTACTTTAATAAGAGTCGGTTCACACTGGGGCGACACGACTCCTTACTACTTCGGGGGCGACTTGTGCATTACAATGCACCACGACTTCGGAGTGACTTGCAGGGACTTCACATAATGGAAGTATATGCAAGTCGCTCCGAGGTCGCCCCGAAGTAGTACAGGACCCTTTTTCTAAGTCGGAGCGACTTGTGTCGCTCCTATTACAACGGGTCCTGTAGCGGTCAATGGACCGCGAGGGAGCGCGACTTGTCAGGCTGACAAGTCGCCTGACAAGTCGCGGCAATGTGAACCGGCTCTAAATGTGCTATAAGGAAAACAAATAAAGTTTACTACACACAACAAAAATATATTTCAATAAAAACGTGGGTTTTTACTTATACATACAATAAAAATCCTCATATAGCTGAGGTCACAGTTCCATAAAAACATATAAAAACAACTTATCAGGGTATCAGGTTGTGGGGAAAACGCCTGCTGATATTAAATCAACGCGTTTCGTCATTCACAATACTTAACTTCATCTACAAAGAAAACAATACAGTCATGGTATAAAGTTTGTTATACATAGATATACAATGAAATTGAAAAATTAGACGTATACACAAATCAGCTGTAATTTTATGACCCCTGGCAGGTAAAATTAATAACATTGATTATCTCATTACAAAGTCAGTGGGCAGAAAGTGGACATGTTGTCCCTAATGATGATGCATTTAAAACAGAAAAAAAGCAAGAGTAAGGATTTGAGAGTCTTTGACAAGGACTCAATTGTAATGGATAGATGACTGGGTCAGAGCAACTCAAAAAACCACAGCTCTTGTGGGATGTTCCCAGTCTTCAATGGTCAGGATCAACCAAAAATGCTTATTAATGTATGTGGGGAGAAAAGGCTGGCCCATGTAGTCCAATCCAATAGAAGACCTACTGTAGCTCAAATTGCTGAAAAAAGTTAATACTGGTTTCAGTAGAAAGGTGTCAGAACACACAGAGCATCCCAGTTTGTTGTGTATGGCTCTGCATAGCTGTAGACCAGTCAGGGTGCCCATGTTGACCCGTGTCCACAGCCAAAAGCTCCTACAACGGGCATGTTAGCATCAGAACTGAGACACAGGAGCAATGGAAGAAGGTGGCCTGGTCTGATGAGTTCAAGAATAGTTTGATGAACACAACAACATGTTCAAGATGTTGACCTGTCCTCCAGAGTCTCTATATCTCAATCCAATCGATCATCTGTGGGATACGCTGGAAAAACAAGTTCGATCCATGGAGGCCCAACCACGTCATGACAGCCTGGTGCCAAATACCACATCATACCTTCAGAGGTCTAGTAGAGGCCATGGCTGGACAGGTTTTGGTTGGTGGTCATAATGTTATCAATGATCATTGTATATATAGCTTACAATACTAGATTAATATGTTACATCAGCAACTTCTACAGTAGCCAAGTGTTTGTCAATGTGGATAAATGTGGACTGTAAATATGCTAGATATTTATCTGCACTTTTGCACGATTGCTACATTTTGCACTTCTGGTAGATGCCAAACTGCATCTCGTTGCTGTGTACCTGAACTATGCAATGACAATAAAGTTGTATCTATCTATCTATCTAAACCTACCGCACTATACCAAGATATGTTATTTTATATGTATTTTATATGTTTTATTGAGGCTGTGACCTCAGCTGTGAGGCTTTTTATCAGATGCATGAATAAAAATATTTTTTATTGAAATACATTTTTGGTGTTTGTAGTAAATCTTTGATGTTTTCCTGGTGGCACATTTAAAGTCCTTATTGTGGATTTATTTATTATATTTTTGTTGATTTCTTTATGTGGATGGTGCTTCCAGGGAAAGATATGATTTTTTTTATACTACAGATTCCACTTATTTGACTATTTACTATTCGCTCCTGATGTTCCTTTTCTCAAACTGGCTGCCTGTGGTATCCCCGTGGCTGCCAGTCTTGATTTTCTGAATGGATTTAAATCTTTTATATATATGCAGGCCAGTGTGTTCCCTGGTTCTAGTACCATCCTCTCTATGTATGGAATAAAAGTGCAAGTATAGCTCTTGCACCAATACAGCCAATAAGAAGCGAGCATTTATCCCCTGTACTGATACAGCTGGTAAAAAAGCATGCAAGTATCTCCGTGTGTGAATATATCTGGCAGTAAGAGTGCAAATATATTTGCTGTGCAGATACAGCCTATAATAGTGGTCTCCAAACTGCTGTCCTTTGCTTGCCTCTATGCAATCCTTGAAACACTGTTCTTCCAACTAATACAAGGCAATATTCCTCGCACTGACACCAACAATGAATTACCATTCCTCCTTCAGACAGTGGGGAACTATTCCTTCTGCCACTGACACCAATGATGGGGTGCTATTTTTCCCACTGACACAATGATGGGGCACTATTCCTCCCACTGAAACAATGATGGGGGTGCTATTTTTCCCACTGACACAATGATGGGGCACTATTCCTCCCACTGACACCAATAATGGGGCTCTATTCTTCCCACTGACACCAAAGATGGGGCTCTATTCTTCCCACTGAAACAATGATGAGGCACTATTCTTCCCACTGACACCAATGATGGGGCACTATTCCTCCCACTGACACCAATAATGGGGCTCTATTCTTCCCACTGACACCAATGATGGGGCGCTATTTTTCCCACTGACACAATGATGGGGCACTATTTTTCCCACTGACACCAATGATGGGGCGCTATTTTTCTCACTGACACAATGATGGGGCACTATTCCTTCCACTGACACAATGATGGGGCACTATTTTTCCCACTGGCACAATGATGGGGCACTATTTTTCCCACTGACACCAATGATGGGGCTCTATTCTTCCCACTGACACAATGATGAGGCACTATTCTTCCCACTGACACCAAAGATGATGCAGTATTCTCTCCACCGACACCAATGATAGAGCACTATTCTTCTCACTGACACCAATAATGCGGTACTTATTCCTCCTCCTACTGTACTGACCACAGGTACAATGTAATGTTTGTATTCCTATTGATCACCAAGCCCGAGACATTGTCTTTTCCCACACTGACACTGGGGAATTTTCTACTCCCACTGGTCACAGTCCGGCCCCTTTAAAGTCTGAGAAACGGTAAACCAGCCCTTTGTTTATAAAGTTTGGAGACCCCTGGCCTATAAGAATTGTGTAATAATTACTTGTACATGTCTAGCGGAAGCTAGCCACCACCACTGCCTGCGCTCTCTAATTTCCCCCCTCCTGCACGGCGAGGAGTGACAGCAGGGGAACCAAGCCGCTTGTCAGAGGGAGACATGGACAGCAGCTGTGGGCTTTTCTCTCTCCCCCTCCATCTCCTCCTCACGCCACTGTGCTGGAGAACAGAGCTGGACAGGACAGCCATCTGCTCTATTCCTCTCCCCATTGGCTGCAGCAAGGGGACCAATCACAAGAGGGAGAGGGGAGCATCATGGGACATGTAGCCCCAAGGACTGGCAGCCCCACTTGAAACTTCAGGGAGCAAAATACAGCCTCCAGCATGTCGGGGTGAACCAGGGAGGAGAGAGAACCAGGAGCCTGGGAAAAGGCTCCAGGTCAGAAGTGTAACCGGGGAGACCAGCTGTGGGAGAAGGAGTTTTTTCCCTTGCCTGCTGTGTGGGGATATTGAGGCCTGGACCAAGCGGAGGATCTTTTCCGTCACAAGGCTTCACCCCTGGACGCAGATCCACCGTTGTAGACACCCAATCGGCTGTATGGATAATTGTACAGACATCGTTGGGTCTTTGGGTTATCAGGTTGCCGGTTGGGCACCCTTCATCAAACGACAGATCCTTCAAGAGCCTGTTCCAGGACATTCTATTCTCTTGAGCCTTGGTATCATCAGGATTGGTGAGTATGCAAAAGCCCACCCTGTGTACACACTACAAGGACACTGCATGCAGACACCTTTATGCCCTTTCTTTGCACGAGAGCTTCCAAAGGAAACACTTTGCATAACCTATTCTTCATAGCTGGTTATCCTTGCACAGCAATTCCCTTGGGCCCTGGTGGAGATTGCTTAAGACTCTGCACATCTACACTACAAGGATTTCTCCACTTTCTTCTCCCTCCACTTAAAGGACTCAGGGTATAACATAAGTGCACATCAGGGGGATATCTTACTCAAAAGATGAATATTGCATTCTTTACAATTTTTTTTTTTTTAAACTGTGCTGTTTGCTTTCCGGGCACATGGCATCAGATTTTTAAGGGAGCCATTTGACTCAGAAAGGTCATTCTTTGTCACTGTTTTAGATACATAGATGATATCATCTGGGATGGTAATAGCGATTTCGTTGCTAAGTTTGCCTCCTACTGTAATGACAATCTGTTTGGACTGTCATTTACATATGTGCTGAGTCCTGAGTGCCTAGTTTTTGTAGATCTGGAGTTATATCATAATAATGATGTAATACATGCCAGGAATTATTTTAAACCCACGGCAGGTGATTCATTACCACACTTCAAAAGCTGTCACTATCCCAAATGGACTAATTCCAAAAGGCCAGTTTTGTCATCTTAGACATAACTGTACTACGAAAGAAGACTATATACAGCAAAGTACCATTATAGTTAACAGATTGAAGAAGAAGAAGGGGTACCCCAAATTCCTTATCCTCCAAGCTCAGAGCCATTACTTGGAAGGTTTACCTCCCAGAAAAGATAAGGAACCCTTTGACCAGTCAGTCCGTTTCCTTACTAAATTTCCCCCGGAACACAAAAAGATGGAACGGATTCTGGAAAAACACTGGAAAATATTATTAGAGGAGTCACACCTTCAGACTCTCCTGCCCAAAATACCTAGAGTTATTTATAAAAGAGTGCCTAACTTAAAAAATAAGATTGCACCCAGTAAATTAAAATTAGTCCAACATACTATCTTTCCACAGCTTTGTCTAATCCCTATAGTAGGCATGTATCAGTGTAAAAAAAGCTTGTGCAAAAGATGTGCCTTCCTTAAACATGGTAAAAAGACCTTTTCCACAAAACCTTACTTGAATTTTATAATTGCTCCTCTGAACATGTTGTCTATTGCATCACTTGCCCCTGTAAATTACTATATGTGGGCAGAACCATAAGCCTCCTTAGAAGTAGAGTTGGAGAATATCTTAGATTAGTTGAAGGGGGAAAAGATAAACATAGTGTTCCGCGTCATTTTCTTGAATATCACAATAAATCTACCCTCGGTTTGGAAGTTTGGGTGATAGAACAAATTTCTAAGAATCTATCAGAAGCTGAAAGATTCCATAAGTTATGCAAACGTGAAACCAATTGGATATATTCTTTAGATTCTTTGTCCCCAGGAGGTTTAAATGAGGAATTAGAAGTGGCTACTATTTATAATCATAAGATTATTTTATAATTATAAATAATAATTTTTTCTTTTTTCTTTTTTCTTTTTCTCCCTTTTTCCTCCCTAGGTTTTTTTTTTGCACACGTACATGTAATCTATACACATAGAGATATGCATATGTGTGACATATATCCAAAGGCTTCCCTTTAATTAGGAGGGTGGTGGTATCAACTTTGGACTCGGTAAGTGTTACAATTAGTCTTTGGAGATTGATAGGGATACAGAACTACCCAATTAGTTGGGATACAGTAATAGCATATTTACTGTTTATTAATTGGCACAATACACATAGTTATTTTTTTATGCAGATATGCTTATGGTGTTCTAATAATACTTTAATAATTTTCCATATATATCTATATACATTTTTCTATAAATATGATATATTGCTGCTCATTATATTTTAATTATTATTTTTTATCTTTATTTTGATATTTATATTTATTTTTATTTTCATTCCAATTTTTACTCTATTTTTATAACATGGTTCCCACAGGAACACATCTATAGAGATATATATATATATATATATATATATATATATATATATATATTATCATTCATTTATGGAGAGATATTTATCAATATTTGGTTTTTATTGTGTCTCAATACATCCCATTATTTATAATATTAATTGTTACTTGTTGGCATTAATATTGCTGGTTATTGCATCTACCAGTTTTTCTTGATATTTTTTTATTATTGACTGGCTTTATATTGTATTTACAAATGCCCATCAAATTGTCATGTCATTGGTTATTTATTTAAGTGCTGCCTATTGCATTTATAATTGTCTCTTCTCTGGCTATATCATCATACTACCACTTGGTGGTGCTCATACATGCCTATAAGTAGAGAAAGTGTCTCTTTTCCTTCCATCTGCTTGAAAAAGGAGCGCGCATTACCTTTTCCACCTAATGCGCATGCTCCGAAACGCGTTGCGGACCTGTGACGTCAGAGGAGCGACGCTACCTTCCCATCAGGCGTCTCAGCCCTCGCTTTCATCTCATTCCTCTTCCAGCGGGAGACAGCAGGACGCGAGAGGGAGACACCACACAGCATCCAGACAGGCACTTCTGCCCCCACTCCTCCAAACGTCCACTTAAGCATCCCATAACTCTACAGGCTTGTCTTCAAAAACTTCTAATGGGAATTTTTATGTATTGGAATACATTTTATTATACAGTCTACACTCAGAGGTGCCTTTTGTCTGTTTTTTCCTTACATGTATGGGGAAGCTGCTTTCACTTCCTCCCTCTGAAGGGCAACCCTGCACAGTGGACTTATCTCCTCCCTTGTCAAGGACTTTTAAAAAAGGACTTTTATATGGACTCACTATTTACATTTACAGTGCATTTTCGTATTTCAATGTTCATGTACTAGCGCCTAACTATCCATGTTTATTTTTGTCCCTTTTTTACCTGAGGTCATAGGTTCTTTCAGGGCCTACAGGTTATTACTGGTTGATTTATTGTGATCTTTCTTTGCATTGCATATCTTTTGTATACTTTCTAAGGTCAAAGTTGGGATTGAATATATCTGCCTTAAAATTCCTTAGTAAAATACTCATTTGTTTTGCTACAGTTTTCCTTTGCACTTGTGTCTGCAGTGATTTTATTTAACCAGGTGTGCCAGAGGGGCTGAGGTCGTTCTCAGGGTTTAGGCGCAGAACAGAGATCCCAAAATTACCAAGCGCTTCCTTCAGGGGTGGCGCTGCACTTATAAAGCAGACAATACATGTAATTTTCTCTCCTGTACTAATACAGTGGAAAACAAGAGTGTAAATGTCTCTACTGTACTGATGGAAGCCGGCAATAAGACTGTAATTACATCTCCTGTACAGATACAAGTGGTAAGAAGACTGTAATTGTATCTCCAGTAATGCTACAGCCTGTAAGAAAAGGCTATTTATTATAACTATTATACTTATGTAGCAAGATTTCCAGGCCTGTGGCCTGATGTGGGTCTGCCATTAGTACCGGTAATCCCTCCAGCCCATGTGAGCTGTGACCCTGGGTGTGACAACTGAAGCAGCGACAACTCCGGCATCTTTGTGTTTTTCTTTTATTGGAATTAGGGGATGGGAGAAGGTAGGGAATGAGTGGGATACTCCTTGAGGCTTAAACTAATTACAATTGGGACTTTTACTCCTGAAATGCCGTTGGCGCTTCTGTGACGCCAGCCTGCGCCAGCCAACGCTCACTGACACTGAGAACACTCTGTAGATCAGAAGAACTGCTGAATCCTCGACTTATAGTCCAGAAGATCAAAGACTGAGAACTGTAGAACTCCTGACACTGTTGTACTAAGAAAGTCACTGAATACTTTCCCCCCGCCGGACACAGCTTGAGGTAGTATATTGTAGAACTCTGTATAGCTTTCACTTTAACTGGAAAGCTCTGTGCAATTCAGGGCCCAGACTGCAGGTGCCCCCTTTAACCTTGAACTCTTCAGGGTCCACTGACTATGTACCCCCTCTGTATCTTCAGGGTCCTCAACCTAGGTACCCCCTTTACAGCTAGCTGACACTGGATCCCAGAACCTCTTCCGGAGTGGTCCCCTCTAACTTCAGGCAGACCCCAGGGGCAATCCTCAGTACTCACGACCTGTGTAGGCTTTCCTGGGACTGGACCCCTCTCTCTCTCCGCAGGCTCTCGGGACACCGGATCCCCTCAGCGCAACTCAGCACTCTCTGGACACTCAGGCGACACCCTAAGACATTCGCCTTCCTCAGACAGGAGGAGAGACAGCCGCACTCTCCTTCCTGGGTCTCTGCTCCCACCAAAGACACCAGGTCACGCACTTCCCCCAAACTAATACCCACTCCCAGAATCCTTTGCAGCATAATCTTCCTTCTGGGGTAGTTACAAGCTGGGATGTGTCCCCTGATTGGGCTTCCCACACTGCCCTATGAGAATCCCCTCACAGGAGCCAGTAGGGATACTTCTCCCCTCAGCAAGCACATCTGGAAGCCCTGACACCCTAGCTAAATAAATCACAGCCCTGCTGTTAGGTAGACAAGGCCCACTATACATTTACCTAGCACCTACCTGTAGGGTGCTACACCTATACAGTCAGTAAGAGGAGTGTATTTATGACTTGTAGCACCCTCTTAGACAGGTGCTAGGATTACTTAGATCTAGTGCTGGCTTACAGTCTGATGGCTCCTTCTCCTTTCCAGAGAGCTGTGAGAACATAGGAGTAGAGCTATGCAGATGGCTGTATGAATATGTATGCAGCCCCGGCCAATCCCTGGGAGCAGGGCTCTGAAAGCTGCTGGGAATCGGCATAAATACTCTGAGAGACTGTGTTTCTTCTACTGCAGAGGATTATTCTAGCCTGGAGGGCAGGCAACACTGCCATGTGCTTGCCTTTTCGAGAAGCCTTATGTGGGTGACCTGAGAACCTGGATGCTGAAGCTATAGAGAGCTGACTGAGGATCTGTCTGCTGAGGATCTAGTCTGGTATCACTGGAGAAAGGTGTCACTTGGAAGTTGGAAGGAGGCAACTAACTGTCCCTTGACATTTTGTAACTACAGACTTCAAGAGATCTTAGAGACTTTTGGGTTGCTGTCACCCCTCTTGTGATAGACACTGTGTGTTTGTTCAAAGGGGACATAGGCTGGTGTCCTGAAGAGCTAGTCAGTTCTCTCATAAATTTGTGCTTGATCCCCTAAAAATACAAAAGACTATTATGTGACCAATATCTATGTTAGGGTCTGTGGCTGTGGACCTGTTGGTGTTCTTATTGACTGTAAATAGTGAAAAAAGTGAGTAGATGGTACAGCGCTCCCCTATAGTCACAAATTTTAATTGCCATGATGAAAGCACACTATATATGAGGCCCTATAAAACACTTGAAACTAATGCAATGTATAAAACTGGGTAAATAAATGATACAGACCAAAACAATCAATACTATAAAGCAAGACACCACTGTGATGCAAATAACATTGATGTACACATCCAATGATGTTGTATATACTTGTTAAAACATAATGTGCAAAGTCCGAAATTTTGAAAAAACTATTCAGTGAATTTCATGTAGAGTCCACAAAAACCTCCAAATTATACGCTCACCTCCACTTGTGACCTTCCACAGGCCAACATGTGCCTTCCCTTTTAAAGAGCTTAAAAAACCTTTGGTGGGTAGATGAATCCTTAATTAGTATACCCACTGTGTCCTATGGCAATCCTTAATGGTGGTACTCATAAAGGAATCAGAATACTGACATAGTGCTAAATCATTTAAAACACTTTAATAAAAAAGTAACAACTCACATTTTTCAGTGCACTGGCTCTGGTGCACTCAGACAGCATGCATAGCACATTTAGGGTGTGCAGCCCCCTTAAAGATCACTTGGATGTTGTAATGGCAACAAACAAACAGGGTACAGTCTTCCTATGTGTGCACGCCAATGTCACTAGGCCCCGGCTTAACGTGTTTCGTCGCACATCCAGTGACGTCATGTGACGTGTGACGAAACGCATCAAGGCAGGGCTTAGTGACGTCAGCGTACACACGCACAGGAAGAATACCCTTTTTGTTGGTTGCCATTTCAACATCCAAGTGATCCTTAAGGGGGCTGCTCTTGGTGCAACAAAGAAAGAAGTCTGCTTCTTTTGCAAACCAAATCCACAGTTTGCTATATGCAAGGACATCTGCTTCAGCTTTACATTAAACTGGTTCCACTACAAAGCCAAATATACAGTTTTACTATATGCAAAAGCTTCTGCTTCAGCTTTTCAGAAAGGAGTTTATTGTCCTTAATCTGTACATAGTTTCTGTTTTTGGAGTTTAGCACTCAATTCCCTCAACCCTATCCAAGTTACTCCACAAAAACAACACCCCTTTACTGGTTTTTGAGGACAAGCGTGGCTGGAATCGTGGGTCTGGCTGTGGGCAATCCATCCAATTTCTAGCGGCTCCTATAGGTGTAAGTGCTACATACGGATACAACTAATAATATGAGTGTATTTTTACCACCTGTATTGCTACAGTTGATAATAGTAGAGTATTTGCTGTACCTCTCCTGTACTAATACCACTTATAATAACAGGGTAATTTTATCTCCTACACTGGTACAGCTAATACATGTGCCATTATCTCTTCTGTACTGATGCAGCCAGTAATTAGTGTGTAATTATAGCTTCTGTACTCATACAGCCGGTAATGAGTGTAATTGTATTTCCTGTAGTGGTACAGCCGGTAATAAGTGTTTAATTATCTCTCCTGAACTGATACAGCCACCAATAAGAGTGTTATTAAACCTCCTGTTCTCATTCAGCCAGTAATGAGTATAATTATGCCTCCTGTAGTAATACAGCCAGTATTAGAACTGTTCTATAGCACTGTACTCATACAGCCTGAAAGAACTTATCTCCTCTACTTATATAGCCGGTAATGAGTGTGTAGATGTACAATATCTCCTGTATTGATACAGCTAGTAACTAGAGAGTATATATGGGGCAATGTTCAGGCTCCCTGAGTTATCCACCCTGCAGGGCTTCCAGGGGTGGGAGCGGGTAGGAGTTCATACGTTTGCACAACTATATGAGAACAGCATACCTAAATAAATTGAGCAGCTGATAAGGGAGTTTTCTTTGAACCCTAGGAGGTTTTACCAATATTTGCAGCTACATCATGCCCTACATACTCAATTTTCTTCTTCCCCTGTTTTGTTTTCCTCTGTATTGGAGGCGACTTCCACCAAAGGCCTTACCTCAACTACCAAATCAGCCCTTTTTTTTTTTTTTTTTTTTTTACCAAACAAACGTTTATTGAGTTAAGCACCTCATGTAAACATACAATAAAAGCATTGTAAGACAGTTGCACAAATACAATATCGCAGAGCCAAATACATCAAACTGTACACCGGGCACGCAGCAAAAGAGAGTCAATGCATATAGAAAACAAAAAAGGGGAAAAAAAACAGAAAAAATACAATTAAAGATAATACAGCGAGGTACATGACATATCAAAATCAGGACAGGACTACGTGACCCAACTAAAACAAGATGGAGGCCAAGGGCACGGGCCCAGTAAGCATCCGCCACAGCAGGGCATAGGCATGGGGTATCCACCCGTCCCTAAGTTTCACAAGTGTCAGAGGCCTCCAGCCACCTATCCCATATTTTGTGGTATCTCTTAGGGCAGCCCCTATTTGCATACATAACTTTCTTAAAGGGGAGAGTGGCACCCACAGCTGCTTTCCAGGCCGAAAGGGAAGGGGATGTAGGCTGCATCCATTGCAGGGCTATCAGTTTTCTGGCAGCGAACAAAGTCTCCCGGAGAAATTGAATCGTGTGTTTGTCTCCGTCAACCTCAGGGAATATCCCAAGGAGACACAGTTTGGGGTCCAGGGTAGTCGGGCATCCCATGCGGTCATGCAGGAACCGGACGACCTGCGTCCAAAATCCCTGCACGTCTGAGCAGGACCAAATCATGTGGCCGAAGGTGCCCGGAGAGTGAGAACACCTAGGGCATGCCGAGGAGCGGGAGGAGTCAAAGCAGGCCAGCCTCACGGGAGTCAGATATGATCTGTGAACAACATAAATTTGAGTGAGCCGATCCGACAATTTGGGAGAAACTAGGGTACAGGCCTCCAGGGCCTCATCCCACTCCTCGTCCTCCAGCTCCCCAACATCGCCCACCCAGGACCCCCGCACCCCGTATGCCAGACCAACTCAGCCCTTTTAGAGATAAATTCCTTTTGCCTTCCAGGGCAAAGTGGGGACACGATATGAGGCCTATTCCGTATAAGGTTTGGAAAGAGATTCTTCAGGCTCTAACCCTTGTTTCCCTCCACCCTTCACATAGGGCAGTGTTTCTCAACCTTTTTTCAGTTGCGGCACCCTTTAAAATTCTGCACAATCTCACCCCATTCTAAAATGTACAAAAAAAAGAAACTAATAGTTTTACATATAGCAGCAACATCCATACACATGGGCCATCCAAAGTTAGAATTGATTTTTTTCCTCCACTAATACAAACTGGAACTGACTAGTATTCTAGCGTTTCTTTTCTCCCTTAGTTTCTCTTCTTCCACTTGCTAATGTGACCCCAGTGCTGATGTAGAGGGCAAGAGGAGGAGTAAACAAGGATTCTATGCAAGCATCTGTCATTCTCCTTGTCAACCAGTGATGTCATTGGTTGTCAGGATGTCAGTGGCTTGACCCGCATGGTGCCCAGGATTGTAATGCTGCAATGTAAAAACCTGTTTCAATTTGTTGTAATTTGTAGGCATTTTGCCGAGGCACCCCTGAAGAACCCAGGAGGCACACCAGGGTGCCACGGCACCCTGGTTCAAAAAGGCTGACATAGGGTAACCCAGATATTTATCCTACACAGTGGCCTATAGGACCCCTGACATTGTGTGCGCTATAGACCTAAGAGCTGACTTGATCTGTCCCAGATGCAGTGATTTGGGATGCCTGATACATTTTCTATGGTGCTGCCCTAATCAAGGGTAGGCAACCTTTCTGAGGTTGAGATCTACCTGGACAACATGGAGGAAAGCAAAGGGAGAGGGGCTTAGTACAAAGCGGCCCCCTTTTAAAAAAGATATATACAGTATCTCACAAAAGTGAGTACACCCCTCACAGTTTTGCAAATATTTTATTCTATCTTTTCATGTGACAACACTGAAGAAGTGACACTTTGCTACAATGTAAAGTAGTGAGTGTACAGTTTGTATAAAAGTGTAAATTTGCTATCCTCTCCTCTCAAAATAGCTCAACACACAGCCATTAATGTCTAAACCGCTGGCAACAAAAGTGAGTACACCCCTAAGTAAAAATGTCCGAATAGGGCCCAAAGTGTCAATATTTTGTGTGACCACCATTATTTTCCAGCACTGCCTTAACCTTCTTGGGCATGGAGTTCACCAGAGCTCCACAGGTTGCCACTGGTGTCCTCTTCCACTCCTCCATGATAACATCACGATCACGGAGCTGGAGGACATTAGAGACCTTGCGTTCCTCCACCTTCCATTTGAGGATGCCCCACAGATGCTCAATAGGGTTTAGGTCTAGATCCATCACCAGTCCATCACCTTTACCCTCAGCTTCTTTAGCAAGGCAGTGGTCATCTTGGAGGTGTGTTTGGGGTCATTATCATGTTGGAATACTTCCCTGCGACCCAGTCTTTGAAGGTAGGGGATCATGCTTTGCTTCAGTATGTCACAGTACATGTTGGCATTTATGGTTCCTCAACGAACTGTAGCTCCCCATTGCTGGCAGCACTCATGCAGCCCCAGACCATGACACTGCCACCACCATGCTTGACTGTAGGCAAGACACACTTGTCTTTATATACCTCACCTGGTTGCCGCCACACATTCTTGACACTATCTGAACCAAATAAGTTTATCTTGGTCTCATCAGACTACAGGACATGGTTCCAGTAATCCATGTCCTTAGTCAGCTTGTTCTCAGCAAATTGTTTGCAGGCTTTCTTGCGCATCATCTTGAGAAGAGGCTTCCTGACCAAGCCATGCAGACCAATTTGATGCAGTGTACGGCGTATGGTCTGAGCACTGACAGGCTGACCCCCCACCCCTTCAACCTCTGGAGCAATGCTGGCAGCACTCATACATCTATTTCCCAAAGACAACCTCTGGATATGATGATGAGCACGTGCACTCAACTTTTTTGGTCGACCATGGCAAAGCCTGTTATGAGTGGAACCTATCCTGTTAAACCGCTGTATGGCCACCGTGCTGCAGCTAAGTTTCAAGGTCTTGGCAATCTTCTTATAGCCTAGGCCATCTTTATGTAGAGCAACAATTCTTTTTTCAGATCCTCAGTTATTTACCATGTAGTACCATGATGAACTTTCAGTGACCAGTATGAGAGAGTGAGAGTGATAACACCAAATTTAACACACCTGCTCCCCATTTACACCAGGGAGGAAAAATGGCTAATTGGGCCCGATTTGGATAATTTCACTGAGGGGTGTACTCACTTTTGTTGCCAGCGGTTTAGGCATTAATGGCTGCGTGTTGAGTTATTTTGAGAGGACAGCAAATTTACACTGTTATACAAGCTGTACCCTCACTACTTTACATTGTAGCAAAGTGTCATTTCTTCTGGTCACATGAAAATATATAATAATGTGAGGGGTGTACTAATTTTTGTGAGATACGGTATATATCAAGCTACCAATAAAAAGAAGACATAGTGTTTCTGTACTCCTCAACGCAGTGTCCTCTGCTCCCTCTTACATCACCCTCCCCCTCATTGTAGAGTGTCCTCTGCCCCCATAGTGGTGTTCTCTGCTCCCCTCCCCCCAATGTAGCGTCTCCCCCCCCCACAGCAGTGTCCTCTGCCCCCCTTCACATCACCCCCCTACTGTAATGTTCTCTGCCACCTTCCCCCACAGTAGTGTCCTGCACCCTCCAATGCAGCGTCCTCTGCCCCCCTTCACATCATCCACTCCCGCCCTCCATTCACTATGCTGCCTCCCGCTCTCTGCTCTGGAGTGGACGTGAGCGGCTGAGGCTGTGGGGAGGCAGAGCCGTGGTTGTGATCCACCTGTCGGCTTCCCACAATCGACGGCTTGCTGATCCCCGCTCTAGAGGTATTGGGCGGAGGTTGTGGGATCACTTAATGGGCTTTTAGATGTAAACCTCACAGTGGCACCAGTTACGTGTTTATTGAGCTATGTGGACTTCTCCATGCTTAGGCCACCAGTGCGGATTACTGTTGGACGTGCTCTGTTTGTGTCTCGAAGACTAATTACCCTAAATTGGACTTCCTGGCACTCTTCGACCCTATCCGACCGGATATTTGATCTTAACAAATGTGTTTCTTATGAAAGACACACTTATTTTCTTAGAAACTCATTAAAGCAGTTTTATACAAATTGGTCACCTTGTCTAGACCATATGAGCTCTGTAGTGATTTAGGCTTTAGGCTCTTATCGGTTTAGCTGTATGGTTTATTTTATTAAAAGTGGAGCCCATTTGCAAAGCATGCTGGTATTATTATGCTATTTATGTGCGTATTGTTAGGATGTCTTTTACGTATGCTCTATTTGTTTGTAGGGCTTTTGTGTTTGTAGGATTTTTTTTTTCTTTGATGGTGTATTATGTTTAATTTGTTTATTCGTTTATCTCTTTAAAACTCAGAGAGTATACTGTATTTAATTGTATTTTAAGTGTAATTACACCTCCTGTACAGATATACAGTAGCTTGTAGTAAGGCTGCTGTACAGATACAATTGTTAGGCTAGGTTTACACTGCTGGAATCAGATTTTCATCTGACTTTTAGTACAATTATGTGATTCTACATGGATGTGGTTTGCAGATTTTGTGGGGCCGGAATTGTGCCAAAATAGCACAGGACCCTTTTGCTGTGTTGATGTGAACCAGCACCATTGAAAACAACGTGATTTCCACCGTCATGTAATTCTGTGCAACTCCAATTTCATCTGACGTTGCACTAATGTAAACCAGGCCCTAGAGTGATTCTTTAGTCACCTGTGGAAAAATTAAAGTCAGCAGCTACAAAAACTGTAGCTGCTCACTTTTAGTAAATAGCCACTCACCAGTCCCAAGTTCCAGCGCTGTCCTCACCCGGCCAGTTTCTTCACCGGTCTTCAGTTCCTGGAGCCAACATCTTAACTGTGGGCAGCAAGCAGGTGACTGCCAGTGCAAGGATCTTTGCCTACTCAAGTGAAGGTGCATTTTGCCTCACCACCCAGCCCCCCCATCCCACAATTGTCTGGTAAAATACAAAAGATGAGGTTGTGTCAAGTAAATAGATACCCAATATGTCAAACCTTAAAATTAGTGATCGACCGATATAGTTTTTTTAGTGCCCATATCGATATTTTGGTAATCGGATATCGGTATTGGCCGATATTTTCGGACATTTAAAAAAAAATGTTATTTTTTTATTTTTTATTTGTCACAGGTACTGTTGTGGAGGGATCTGGGGGTCTAAAAGACCCCAAAACCCTCCTCGTCACTTAAAAGCATTCAAAACAAACCAACCTTCTCCATCAGCATACGTTTAACAATGAATATAACCAAACATTCGAGTTGAAATGTGAGCAAGAATGGTAACAAAATGCCGCAAGACATCAGAGAGGCAGATTAGTAAAGAATATACGAAAGAGGGGAAAGGAGATGAGGAAGGAGAGGGTGGTGGGGGGGAGGGAGATAAGGGAAGAAAATACGAGAGGCGACCGGCTCCTATGGTTGTAGAAATAAAAAACATTAAAAGGTGAATAACCATCTAAGTATCATGACTTCAGCTCAGCACAAGAGGCAGAGTGAGTGAAGGAGATCCAACAGGCAAATGTCTTGTACGCCTTTTTAGGTTGATTTCTATATTCTAGGGTCATATCTTCCATGTGATAAAGGTGATCTACAGTTTGAAGCCAGAGAGAGTATCCAGTATCTAGGAATTAAAGACTTGGCAGCGTTCAACAAATAAGTCTGGCTGTTTTGAATGCTGTCATTTTTTGGAATCTGGCGCCGAGTACCCGGAAGTGATGTCACTTCTGGGTTTTTACATGGAGACCGGATCAGAGCCGAATTCGGCTTTGATGGGGTCTTCTCTTCGGCGGCCGTGGAGGTAGGATGCCCGGGTCTCCCAGTGGGACGGGAGACCCGGGCGAGCCGCGGAAGGCAGCGGGAGGGGGGGACATCCCCTCCCGCTCCTTGTAATAACAGCCGAGCGGCTTCTCAGCCGCATCGGTTGTCATTACAAGATAGCTGACTTTTGGCTATGGACGCCGGTACGGGAGTGATGCCTCCAGCTGCAGGCATCACTCCAGCACTTTCCTGGAATATCAGCAATATCGGTAACCTCAGGGGCCGATTCTGATATATCGGGGAAAGTGCATGTCGGCCCCCGATATATCGGCTTTGCCGATAATCGGTCGTTTCCTACTTAAAATGGCATGTGCCAGTGAAATGATGAAAAACTTCAGTATCCTGATCTTTAATGGTTTATGTTTTAAAAGCCTCCATTCAGAGTTACGGTGCTAATTATGATTGCCCTCACTCCAGTGTGCATGTTCATATACTCTAACATGTGTAGGGCAATCGCCATTTTCCTATGTAGGTGACCTAACACGCGTTTTTGTATGTGGAAAATAAGGGGGGGGGAGGTCTAAACATTTTTTTTTTTATTCTTTATGTGTCAATTTAAATGTTTAAAACTTTTTTTTTTTTTTTTTAAACTTTATTGCTATTACCTAGGGGACCAATAGCCCCTAAGTCAGGGGTCTTCAAACTATGGCCCTCCAGTTGTTCAGGAACAACAATTCCCATCATGCCAAGTCATGTCTGTGAATCTCAGAGTTTTGCAATGCCTCATGGGATGTGTAGTTCCACAACAGCTGGAGGGCCATCGTTTGAGGATCCCTGCCCTAAGTGATAGCATATAGGTGACAGGTACTCTTTATAAGACATCCAGGATCTATAAGTCATGCACCCCATTCCTGCTCATGACCTGTTGAGTTCCTGCCGCCCTTCCTAGTTACACCCAGCATAACTGCACCGGGCTCGCAGGTGGGACAGAGGAGCCCAGTGAACATGGTGCAGGGGAGGGACATTGTGGTGCTTGTGGAAGTGATCAGTGCAACTTGTATCACTTCCATGCTGAAAGCTGAGAGTCGGCTTGTTAAAAGCACATGTCTGCAGCATGCTAAAAATCCAAGTCCCAGCATTTGGCTGGGGATTCAGATTTTACTGCCCCCCCCCCCCCCCTCCACCACCACCCATCCTGACTTCCTGAGCTGCCCTTATGATTGCACCAGCTCTGTGCTCATGCACGACCCGCACTGCGCTACCTGAATGGTCTCGCAGCGATGTGTCCTAGAAGGAGGGAGGGGGGTAACTTATGATTGAATTGCTATGACACTCCAATCCCCCCCCCCCCCAAAAAAAATAATAATGTGCCAAAAGTAAAAGAGGAGGGGGAGGGGGAAGAGCAGAACTTCCCCTTTTGGGTAAAGTTTCCCTTTATTGTTAGAAATCTAATAGCTCATGTACAGATCAGCGTAAAATAACTGTAATTACATCTCCTGTATAGATACAGCCTCTATGAAGAGTGTAATTATATCTCCTGACTGATGAAGCCAATAATAAGAGTTTGATTATATCTCCAATACAGATACAGCTAAAAGTCTAATATCCCCTCTACAGGTACAATCTGTAATAACTCTGTAATTGAAGCTCCTGTACTGATACAACCGACAATAGGAAAGTAATTATATCTCCGGTAATGATACAGTCAGTAATAACTGTGTAATTACATCCCCTTTACAGATACAGTTTATAAGAAGTGTGTAATTAGATCTCCTGTACTGATAAAACCAACAATAAGAAAGTAATTATATTTCCTGTACTGATACAGTCGGTAATAAGATTGTAATTAGATCTCTTATACTGTAATTGAAGCTCTTATACTGATACAGCCGGTGATCAGAGTGTATTTCTAGCTCTTGTACTCATTCAGTTGTTAATAAGAATAATTAGATAAAATTGCTGTGCTATAAGCATAAATATAAAACCTAATATAAAAACAATATCTTCAGGTAACAATGTGGAAGATGGTGTCGCGCTAATCACAGCATAAAAGTAAAACTGACAGCATGAGTCCCATCAAAGTACTGATATAGATCAGAACAGGTAGGATCCAATAGCCCCAAACACCTCCTGCTGTTGCGGATGGAATCAACTCCAAACGGACCTTTGCTGCACTTAGAAGACACAAACAGAGGATCCCCTCATGGTGTAGTAACTCATGACAAATTTATTAGGGTAAAAAGAGAACAGCTTACATTAAGGAAGTCGGTTGTCAGCATTCAATATTGCAGTAAGAAGCGATCATTGGTTTCCCACCAACAAGATGGCCGCCGCGTCCCTCGTCTGCGCATGCGTCAGCCAATCCCGACACGTTTCGTCATACAGTGACGTCGTCAAGGGTGTGGCTTCGATGGAGACGCTATATGTATGCTATATGTGTATATGTATTGTCATTTTAATCTTTTGGTTGTGCATTATTGTTTCCCGCCACAAGATGGAGCCGCTTCCCGGTCTGAGCTATGTTATAATATACTTTTTAGGATGAGTATGACATGTATGTATTGCGGCCCATTGTCCATTTGAATATGAATTGGGCTTTATTTTTATTATAATATTTATTTGTTGCCGCTTAATGATCTCCTGTGTGAGGTATTGGTGGCTTCCGGTCGTCATCAAGCGTTCACTTCTGGGTTTCGTTTGGCTGCTCTGCCTCCCTCGGCTATATATTGGATAGCGTCTCAGTCGAAGCCACACCCTTGATGATGTCACTGTATGACGAAATGCGTCGGGGTTGGCTGACGGCTGACGCATGCGCAGACGAGGGACGCATCGGCCATCTTGTTGGTGGGAAACCAACGATCACTTCTTACTGCAATATTGAATTCTGACAACCGACTTCCTTAATGTAAGCTGCTCTCTTTTTACCCTAATAAATTTGTCATGAGTTACTAAACCATGAGGGGATCCTCTGTTTGTGTCTTCTAAGTGCAGCAAAGGTCCGTTTGGAGTTGATTCCAATCCGCAACAGCAGGAGGTGTTTGGGGCTATTGGATCCTACCTGTTCTGATCTACATCAGTACTTTGGGCGTTTTGTGACCCTGGCGGGTCTGAGTAGCTGTTAAGAGTATTCAGTGACTCTGTTTGGTGGTGGATCCTCCTCCCTCTGCACCTCTTTGGATTGATTTGGACTTTTTGTTGCACATGGGACTCATGCTGTCAGTTTTACTTTTTTGCCGTGATTAGCGCGACTCCATCTTCCACCAAGTTGTTAATAAGGGCTCATTCACAGGGGCACCAAAAATTCTGCGTTTAGATGCGTACAGCAGATAGTTTTGTAAGCCTCTAAATTCAGCTCATACACACAGTTGTGTCTACATACGAAAATATGCGCTGCATTTAGATGCGCAAAAAAAAAAAAAGATTAGACCAGCTTCAGATTTTACAGGTGTAGATGTGCAGATTTTATGCACGTACGTGAATAGTTTAGGCTTGTACTTTATACAGGATCTTTCTTTCATGCAGAAAAGATGTGTCTAAATGCAGAATTTGTTTTATCCTCGTGTGAATGATCCCCAACAGTGTATTTATATCTCTTATACAGATACAGTCGGTAACAAGAGTGTAATTGTATGTTCTACACTGATACAAATGTCAATAAGAGCGTAATTGTATTTTCTGTACAGGTACAACTGGTAATATGAGTGTTATTATACCTCCTGTTCAGATAGCAGTGTAATTATCTTTCCTTTACTGAAAAAGGATATAAGAATGTACTTTTCACTTCTATACATATACAGTCATTGATAGCATTGTTCTTATATCTCCTCTACAGATACAGTCAGTGATAAACATATTTATTTACTGTATTTTTTTTGTTCTAATACAGCCGATAATGAGAGTGTTATTCTATCTCCTGTACAGATATAGCCGATAATGAGAGTGTTATTCTATCTCCTGAACAGATACAGCCGATAATGAGAGTGTTATTCTACCTCCTGTACAGATACAGCCGATAATGAGAGTGTTATTCTACCTCCTGTACAGATACAGCCGATAATGAGAGTTTTATTCTATCTCCTGTACAGATACAGCCGATAATGAGAGTGTTATTCTATCTCCTGTGCTGATTCAGCCGATAATAAGAGTGTTAGTCTATCTCCTGTACAGATACAGCCGGTAATGAGAGTTTTATTCTATCTCCTGTACAGATACAGCCGATAATGAGAGTGTTATTCTATCTCCTGTGCTGATACAGCCGATAATGAGAGTGTTATTCTATCTCCTGTACAGATACAGCCTGTAATAGATCCCCAATACTTGGACCAAGTATTTCTGTCTTAGGTCTCCAGAATCTCACGTGATGCAGTGACCTGGCCCCTCAATTCCCCCCAAACATCAGCCTAAGCTCTATGAAGGGTAAAACAAAAGACCCTTTATTCAACAACTCACTTGCAATATATACAGTCTCATGTGTTTGATTTCATTATCATATGCAAATGCAATTGCGTACAGAACATAGTCAACATACCTTGGTCATCTGGAAAGAGACAATAGGTGAATGAGACTGCAACATTATCATAATTAACTCAACAAACAACAAGCCCAAAACATAGCCAAATATCCATTCCTAGAAGTGTGAACACACTCCACCTTTACACAGATGAAAGCAGAAGACATAGGCTCTCAGACTGCCCATCTCCATTTTCAACACCCCTTATTATAATTTAGGTGTCAATTCACATCCCCCCAGTATACCATAGCTGAGTCTTATGTCATTAGCATCTGTTTAGTCTCTCATGGTGTGAAGTCCTTTGTTGTAATGTGCAGCTTAGGCCCAAAGTCTGTGTCGCTTGGGGTGACTGGGACTTGAATTCAAAGTAACAGTACTCCAAGGGTCCCCCAGCATACACCCCCAACCAGAGCCGCACTCCCCTACAAGCCAGGGCCGTAGTCTGTGGGCAGGAGGCTCGCCTCCACACTCCTCCAGTGACCCGTGACGAACGTCCCAGCAAATGGGCGTTCGTCACACAGCCGATAATGAGAGTGTTATTCTATCTCCTGTACAGATACAGCCGATAATGAGAGTGTTATTCTATCTACTGTACAGATACAGCCGATAATGGGAGTTTTAATCTATCTCCTGTACAGATACAGCCGATAATGGGAGTTTTAATCTATCTCCTGTACAGATACAGCCGATAATGCACGTGTTATTCTACCTCCTGTACAGACACAGCCAAAAATGCGAGTAATATTCTACCTCCTGTACAGACACAGCCAAAAATGCAAGTAATATTTTATTTCCTGTACAGATACAGCCGATAATGAGAGTTTTATTATATCTCCTGTACAGATACAGCCGATAATGCAAGTGTTATTCTACCTCCTGTACAGATACAGCCGATAATGAGAGTGTTATTCTATCTCCTGTACAGATACAGCCGATAATGAGAGTGTTATTCCACCTCCTGTACTTCTACAACCGATAATGCTAGTGTTATTCTACCTCCTGTACAGATACAGTCGATAATGCGAGTGTTATTCTACCTCCTGTACAGATACAGCTGATAATGAGAGTGTTATTCTACCTCCTGTACAGATACAGCCAATAATGAGAGTGTTTTTCTATCTCCTGTACAGATACAGCCGATAATGAGAGTTTTATTCTATCTCCTGTACAGATACAGCCGATAATGAGAGTGTTATTCTATCTCCTGTACAGATACAGCCGATAATGAGAGTTTTATTCTATCTCCTGTACAGATACAGCCGATAATGCGGGTGTTATTCTACCTCCTGTACAGATACAGCCGATAATGATAGTGTTATTCTATCTCCTGTACTCATACAGCCGATAATGAGAGTGTTATTCTATCTCCTGTACTGATACAGCCGATAGTGAGAGTGTTATTCTATCTCCTGTACAGATACAGCCGATAATGAGAGTGTTATTCTATCTCCTGTACTACTACAGCCGATAATGAGAGTGTTATTCTAACTCCTGTACAGATACAGCCGATAATGAGAGTGTTATTCTACCTCCTGTACAGATACAGCCAATAGTGAGAGTGTTATTCTATCTCCTGTACTAATACAGCCGATAATGAGAGTGTTATTCTATCTCCTGTACTCATACAGCCGATAATGAGAGTGTTATTCTATCTCCTGTACTCATACAGCCGATAATGAGAGTGTTATTCTATCTCCTGTGCAGATACAGACGATAATGAGAGTTTTATTCTATCTCCTGTACAGATACAGCCGATAGTGAGAGTGTTATTCCATCTCCTGTACAGATACAGCCGATAATGAGAGTGTTATTCTATCTCCCGTACAGATACAGCCGATAATGAGAGTGTTATTCTAACTCCTGTACAGATACAGCCGATAATGAGAGTGTTATTCTATCTCCGGTACTGATACAGCCGATAATGAGAGTGTTATTCTATCTCCCGTACAGATACAGCCGATAATGAGAGTGTTATTCTAACTCCTGTACAGATACAGCCGATAGTGAGAGTGTTATTCTATCTCCTGTACTAATACAGCCGATAATGAGGGTGTTATTCCATCTCCTGTGCAGATACAGACGATAATGAGAGTTTTATTCTACCTCCTGTACAGATACAGCCGATAATGATAGTGTTATTCCATCTCCTGTACAGATACAACTAACAGAAAGAGTGTAGGAATAAAACGTTTTATTTTTGGAACGTTTAGATAGAACAGAGCGGGAGTAGAATCCCTGCATGGTTTTTTATTGCTGTTGATGTCCCCATTAGGGGAATTCGCCCTCTCTTTTTGTACTGTTTACTGTTGTCCCTGAGAGTAAAGGGAAAAGAAAATCTGAAGTTTTGGGTTGTCATCAGAACAGGAACAGAAAGGAAACCTTCCGATGGGAACACTAAGGCTGGCAATAGATGGATCGAAATTTGAGTGGTTTAGCAGGGCCTGGCTGAGATTTGATCCATGTATGGACAGGCTAAGTGTACCCAAGTCGTGTTCTGCTTGCACCCCACCCCGGGAGGTACAGTCAGTGTAGAAAGGGGAATAAAGTGATTTTCTGTCCTTCCAACCCTGGTGAAAGGAAAGAAAATTGAATCATCTATGGGCTGCCTAATTCTGATGACAACCGGGGATTACTTCACTTTAGAGAAGTTTCCGCTCACTTCCTGTTTTGACTTAAGGGACAGGAAGTGAAGATAAATCACCCAAATAGGACACAGATGGGAAAAGAAAAGGGGTTATATCCAAAATGAAAAAAAAAATGTTTTGCCTTTAGTTTTACTTTAAGAGGCGAGTCAGAACTGATCTACACTAAAGCCTTTGGATCAGCATCACAGTCTGGTGGTAGTTTCTCTCTCCTTTAGGCCTCATTCACATATGTGCATACGCATGTTGTGGGTAGAGCAGTCAATTCATTTTAATGGGCTGCCTAACCTGTAAGAAATGCTGGAAAAGAAGTCCCCGACCCATCTTATTAAAAATGGCGCCGCACCGAACTGTGTGGTAATGCAGACACTATGAGGTTTGCTGAGCGCTGAAATGCGTCGCAGGTGCTGATGCGCATGAGGGCCATTAACCACTTGCCAACCACCTGCAGGAGATAAACTGCGGCAGGCTGGCTCGGCTGCGTAAACCGCCGTACCTGTACGGCAGTTCGTGGTAGAGCTCCTGGGAGCGCGCGAGTACCACCGGAGGCGCGCGCCCGCCCCCACTAGGCAGCAGAGATGCCGATCCAAGGGGCCCGTGGCTGCGATTGCCGCCGGGCACCCGCGATCGCTCCACGCTGAGAGAGAGAATGACAGTCTGCTGTAAACACAGCAGACCATTGTTCTCTCTGAAATTATCACAAAGCTCCTGTGTTCCTCCCATTTAGGATTACAGGTCTCTGTGTTCATTTTACAAGTTCCTCCCCCATACAGTTAGAAAACACCCCCTAGGCTTACACTTAACCCTTTGATCACCCCGTGGTTAACCCCTTCCCTACCAGTGTCATTATTACAGTAACAGTGCACATTTTTAGCACTGATTACTGTAGTAATGTCACTGGTACCCCCAAAAGTGTCAAAAGTGTCAGTTAGGGGTCCGATCTGTCCGCCGCAATGTCACAGTCCCGCTAAAAATCGCAGATTGCCGCCATTACTAGTAATAAAAATAAAAAAATAAAAATGACATAAATCTTTCCCCTAGTTTGTAGACGCGATAACGCTTATTGGGATTTTTTTTACCAAAAATATGTAGCAGAATATAAATTGGCCTAAAAGGATGAACAAATTTGATTTTTAATTTTTTTTTTTTTTGGGAATGTTATGTAACAGAAAGTGAAAAATATTGTTTTTTTTTTTTTTCAGAATTATAGCTCTTTGTGTTTTAAAAAAATAAGCTGTTCTTTACCGGTTTTCAGAGTGCTGATCGCCGCTCACGTGACCCACCGGCTCTCTCCTCTCCCCATCTGACAGCTGCCTGCAGTGGGCGGGGCCGAGGATTCCCCACTGACGTCAGTCGGGAGGGGAGGAGGAGAGGCCGAGAAGAGGAGAGAGGCAGAAGCACTCTGAAAACTGGTAAAGAATTGCTTATTGGGGCACACAGGATTATTAAACAGATTGTAGACAGGATATGAAACTTTAAATGAAACTACAGCTGGAAGGGAGGATGCAGGCACTGACACAGGCGCAGACAGGCAGAGTGGGAGAGGGGAGAGAGAGGACAGAGGAGGACAGGAGAGCTGCAGATGATGGAGCCACGTAGACTGACCACGGTGTCAGGGCTCAGCAGCCTTGGTATACCGTAGTCAGTTTACAGAGGGGAGGACATACAGTCAGGTCCATAAATATTGGGACATCGGCACAATTCTAATCTTTTTGGCTCTATATACCACCCCAATGGATTTAAAATGAAACAAACATGGTGTGCTTTAACTGCAGACTTTCAGCTTTAATTTGAGGGTATTTACATCCAAAACAGGTGAACGGTGTAGGAATTACAACAGTTTGTATATGTGCCTCCCACTTTTTAAGAAACCAAAAGTAATGGGACAATTGGCTGCTCAGCTGTTCCATGGCCAAGTGTGTGTTATTCCCTCATTATCCCATTTACAAGGAGCAGATAAAAGGTCCAGAGTTCATTTCAAGTGTGCTATTTGCATTTGGAATCTGTTGCTGTCAACTCTCAATATGAGATCCAAAGAGCTGTCACTATCAATGAAGCAAGCCATCATTAGGCTGAAAAAACAAAACAAACCCATCAGAGAGATAGCAAAAACATTAGGTGTGGCCAAATCAACTGTTTGGAACATCCTTAAAAAGAAAGAACGCACCGGTGAGCTCAGCAACACCAAAAGACCCGGAAGACCACAGAAAACAACTGTGGTGGATGACTGAAGAATTCTTGGTACCTGGTGAAGAAAACACCCTTCACAACAGTTGGCCAGATCAAGAACACTCTCCAGGAGGAAGGTGTATGTGTGTCAGCTATCAAGAGAAAACTTCACCAGAGTGAATACAGAGGGTTCACTACAAGATGTAAACCAATGGTGAGCCTGAAAAACAGGAAGGCCAGATTAGAGTTTGCCAAACAACATCTAAAAAAGCCTTCACAGTTCTGGAACAACATCCTATGGACAGATGAGACCAAGATCAACTTGTATCAGAGTGATGGGAAGAGAAGAGTATGGAGAAGGAAAGGAGCTGCTCATGATCCAAAGCATACCACCTCATCAGTGAAGCATGGTGGTGGTAGTGTCATGGCATGGGCATGTATGGCTGCCAATGGAACTGGTTCTCTCGTATTTATTGATGATGTGACTGCTGACAAAAGCAGCAGGATGAATTCTGAAGTGTTTCGGGCAATATTATCTGCTCATATTCAGCCAAATGCTTCAGAACTCATTGGACGGCGCTTCACAGTGCAGATGGACAATAACCCGAAGCATACTGCGAAAGCAACCATAGAGTTTTTTAAGGTAAAGAAGTGGAATGTTATGCAATGGCCAAGTCAATCACCTGACCTGAATCCGATTGAGCATGCATTTCACTTGCTGAAGACAAAACTGAAGGGAAAATGCCGCAAGAACAAGCAGGAATTGAAGACAGTTGCAGTAGAGGCCTGGCAGAGCATCACCAGGGATGAAACCCAGTGTCTGGTGATGTCTATGCATTCCAGACTTCAGGCTGTAATTGATGGCAAAGGATTTGCAACCAAGTATTAAAAAGTGAAAGTTTTATTTATGATTGTTAATCTGTCCCATTAATTTTGGTCCCTTAAAAAGTGGGAGGCACATATACAAACTGTTGTAATTCCTACACCGTTTACCTGATTTGGATGTAAATACCCTCAAATTAAAGCTGAAAGTCTGCAGTTAATGCCCATCTTGTTTGTTTCATTTCAAATCCATTGTGGGGGTGTATAGAGCCAAAAAGATTAGAATTGTGTCGATGTCCCAATATTTATGGACCTGACTGTAGCAAGGCAGGATCAGCCAGGTATTTTAGGTGATAGAAGGGGCCAAATTACACAGCAAAAGCACTGTGCTGTATAACATGTTATAGGGGAACAGGATCAATATATATATTTTTTAGGTTAACAAATGCTTTTAAAAATAAATTCTGCTGTTTCACCTTTAAAAATAAATACTCACAAGACTCAGCTCGTGTGGTGACTGACTTCCCCTTCATGACATTGTCAAAAAGGGGCGAAGCAGAGGTGACCTTCAAATGATCCCCCCCCCCCCCCTGCAAAAAGTTCTGCGGACGCCCATGCCATTGGGCACAGGGCCTTAATGGCATCTGGTAAAGAACTGCACAAGTAAGAAACGCACGTGATTTTTCATGCATCAAGCTGCAGGGATGTGAACCTAACCTTAAAACTCTTCTATTAATACAATGTCAATCAGTGCTATGGTAGTATTATTCCTCATTTGTTAGCGGCGTGCTTGCACTGGAGTGCTATCAGTGCTCGCCATTAGCGGGGTCAGTGCTGTTTAATTCATCTCCTGTTAGCAGGGTATCAATAGCAAGGTAGGTATTAGTACTCTCCTATTATCATGGTGTCAGTGCCAGGTAGTAGGGTGTCAGTTGCTAGCTGGTGTTCGCGCTGTCATTTGCAGGTTGTCAGGACATGACGGTTCGCACATTGCTGCTAGTTAGTGCTCATGAATTAATGACACTCTCTAGCAGCGCACATGAATAATGGATCGCCAGGGCCGGTGTCTGTCATCATGAATAATGGATCAGTACTAGTACCGGGCTATTTGCAATGCTTCGCTGCTAGTCAGTGTTGTATAACCGGCCCCTCTTCCACTCCGGCGATCAGGTGGCACCCCCCCCCCCCCCAACAATTAACTCTTCCTTCTCCATCACTCTCCTTTAGGCCTAAGCCCTTCCCGGAGGCATTTTTTTTTTTTTGCAAAGCACTTAAAGTGAATCTGTCACCAGCGCTTAGGCTTACTTCCGTCTGCTAATTAGATCAAGCCTGACAGTGTTCAGATTAATATTACAAAGGAGTGTGAAATTCACTCTTTGTGTAACTGTAAGCAGAGCGTAGCTCCTGACTGCAGGCAGGGGAGGGTTAATCAGGAGGCAGCAAAAATTGCTTATTTTCCACTGCTGATTAATGGGCATCTTCAGCAATTTTAAAAAAGTAAACTGGTTCCTTTGTTGTCTCACAGCACTCTGCAGATTATATACCCCAGGTGTGTGCAATGTGCTGCAGCGCCAGTTCATAAATCAAGGTCACATGCATTTTTTATAGAGAATGTGTGCCTCTACTATGTATTAAAAAGCTACTCTACTTTGATTGATGGAAAAAAAAAACAATCCTTTCCCAGACTGCAGAACAGCTAGCAATGATTTGACTACATTGCCGATTCTTACCTGCTTCTGTTCTGACAAAATGGAGACAGGCTGCCAAAAGGGGGGTGTCTGCCTGCTGTCATCTTCATAGTGGAAACAAAGCATCCTTGCCACCCTTCAAGCATTAGTATTTACTGCAGTCATTTTATTTATTATTATTATTATTATTATTTTTTATATATTTACCTTCTCTTAAGCTTTTAGACTGGGAAAGAGGAAGAGGACCGGCTGCTCAGTCCTCTTCCTCTTTGCCTATTCTCCAGGCTGGATGGTCCTTATTGGTGCTGAAAGCAGCATTGATGTGATGAACATCAGCACCCCTCTCTGCATTTGTAGGCTCTAAATGCAGGATGCAGTGATGACTGCCCTTTAGGGGACGGAGCCATTTCACCCTGTACTCACAGTATGTCCCTAATCTTCTGGGTCGAGTGGTGCTGGGCATTATTCAACCAGGAAACTGAGGGCATCTTGTGGTGAAGAGGAGGTACTGCAGGTGACAGCTTCAAATATATACAGTAAACCCCCCTCCATTGCGGGGGTTACGTTCCGGACCCAGCCGCGAAAAGTGAAAATCCACGAAATAGAAAAACCCTATTAAAATGCATTGTAGGCATGTTTGTTTTTTACTGTCACTGTACGTGTAAAAGCATTTTCAGGTCTTTAAACATACTTTTAAAACAATAGAAACTCATTTAAACACTTTACCACCGGAGGATTTTGCTGTCTTACGTCCAGGCCACTTTTTGCGATTCGGCACTGTGCGACTTTAACTGACAATTGCGCGGTCGTGCGACACCGTACCCAAACAAAATTTACGTCCTTTTTTTCCCACAAACAGAGCTTTCTTTTGGTGGTATTTGATCACCTGTGCGATTTTGACTTTTTGCGCTATAAACAAAAAAAGAGCGTACATTTTGAAAAAACAACAATATTTTTCACATTTTTTTATATGAAATTCCCCCCCAAAAAAATGTAAAAATCAAAATTTTTTAAAATTTTTGGCCAATTTGTTTTCTGCTACCTATGTTTGGTAAAAAAAATTCACAATAAGTGTATTTTGATTGGTTTGCGCAAAAGTTATTGCGTTTACTAACAAAGGGAAAGATTTCTGTCATTTTTGGTGTTTTTTTTTTAACGCGTAATGGCGGCCATCTGCGTTTTTTTTTTTGCGTGACTGCGACATTGCGGCGGACAGATCGGACCCTTGACTGACATTTTTGACACTTTTGGGGGTACCAGTGACATTACTGCAGTAATCAGTGCTATATATATGCACTGTTACTGTAAAAATGACACTGGCAGGGAAGGGGTTAATTTTATTGGAGAGGGAGGGGTTAATGTATGCCTGGTGCTTACTAACGTGTGTGGGGGGAGGTGACTGAGTGACACAAGGACAGATCGAGGGTTCAGCTATGCTGACCCTGCCTGTCACTTAGGAGATCCGCCCGCTTGTGTTTACACAAGCGGGCGGATCTCCACACTAGATCCCCGACGATCGGGGAAGAGCGACGGCGATCGCCGCTGCTCCTCCCCTGGCCCGACTCCCGCTGTGACTGAATGCAGCGGGAGTGTCTGACGACGTAGTACTACGTCGTCAGACGATAACGAGCCCCTCTGCCGCAGTAATATTACTGCAGGCAGACGTAAAGTGGTTAAACGCATAAAAGATACTGAGAGACATAGCAAGAGCTATGGAAAACACAAAAATATTTCATGTTTAATGATTTATATAGAAAAATAACATTACAAAAAAAAACGCAATATACAGCGACCGCAAAAACTAAACCGCGATGGAGCGGGGGTTTACTGTAGTTGAGTATTGCAGCTAACTGTGGTCCTTTATTTATTTATTCATTTTTTTTTTTTACAACACCCGGGAGACCATTTTAAAGCCTGTGGTCAAAATAATAAAATCACAAATATTAATTTTCGCATTGCATACCAAGTATTTCCAGCCTACTCCTATTAATCTTAATGACCTTGAAGTTTGTAAACTTGCTTTAATTCCTTGAATTCTGTGACACGTAGTCACTATGCCGTGTGGGTAAGCACTGCTGTGTCACACATTTAACAGAGCCTGCCTTCTGAACTACAGATGTGCTGAGAGGAGGAGTTTCAGGAGGCGGAGTCAGCACAGGAATCACAGATTGCAGGCAGTAAGGTGCCATGGGATATGTAGTCCTTAGAAATTAAAAGTAAACAGCAGAGGAGAGGCTGCAAAGAATGCTCGTAATCCTGGATAAATATGACCAGCAGACAGTCAGTACTCTCAAATAGATAGGACATTTTTCAAGTTAGCTTATATTGGATTATTGAATATACAGTATATATATATATATATATTGTTTGCACTGTTATTACAAGGTTGATGTTATAAAATTAAAGTGTATGCTGTAGATATAGAACTCCTTAAGGGCTCATTCAGATGGTTGCTGAAACCTTATCCTCTGTGCTGAGACGCATTTTGCTGCATGTGCAGGCAGCCTATAGAAGTAGACGCAGCGGCTGCACGTTGTTTTTCAAAATCTGACATGCTGGTAGGAGCGGGTGCCTGGACCTGAGCGCACAGTGTCTGTAGCTGCTGACTTTTAAAAATCAGGCACTTACTAGTCCATGGAGACCAGCGCTGTCCATCCACAGCTGGTTCTTCTTACCACTGCGGGTCCCCAGCACCACCATCTTTGATATGGGAGCCAGCCGTGGCTTCTTGAGAAATCATTAAAAGTTCCTCACTACTCATGCACAAGCTTGCAAGGTGCTCTGTGAATGCTCCTTCAGCCTCCTGCTCCTGGGACATGTGATGTGTCCCAGGAGGCTGCAGTGGGGGGAGGCTAGGGATGGCAAAATTGTTGCTTGCTCCCCCCTGTAATTCAGCTACCAGCAGGACATTCCACTTTAAGTAATGGATGTGTATGGATTATTTTTGAAAAAAAAAAAAAAAGAATATAATTTTTGGTAAATTTAACCACTTGCCGACTGCCTAACGACGATTTACGTCGGCTGTCAGCCCCTCACAGGCAAAGTGACATAGGGCTATGTCGCTAGCCTGTGAGGCTCTAGAGAGCGAGCGCGCGCCGCCGGAGGCGCGCTCACGCTCGCTCACGGACCCCCCCCCCCCGCGCGTGTGCCCGGCGGACCCGATGTCCACCAGTCACTCGCGATTGTCCGTTACAGCGGGAGAAAGGCAGGCGGCTAATGTAAACACAGCCGCCTGTCATTCTTCCCTGTGTAAGAATTGAGATCATACGGTTCTGCTATGTAGGACCGTTGATCTCTGTTCTTACACCTCAAGCCACATCCAATCACAGTTAGAAGCACGCCCCTAGGGACACACTTAACCCCTCCCTCTCAAAAAAAGTTAACCCCTTCACTGCCAGTGTCATTTTTACAGTAACAGTGCATATGTATAGCACTGATTACTGTAGTAATGTCACTGGTAACCCCAAAAGTGTCAAAAATGTCAGTCAAGGGTCCGATCTGTCCGCCGCAATGTTGCAGTACCGCAAAAAAATCGCAGATCACCGCCATTATTGGTTAAAAAAAAAACAACAAAAATGACAAAAATCTTTCCCTTAGTTAGTAAACGCAATAATTTTTGCGCAAACCAATCAAAATAAGCTTTTTGCAATTTTTTTACCAAACATATGTAGCATAAAACAAACTGGCCTAAAATGTTAAAAAATTTAGATTTTTACATTTTTTTTGAGAATTTAATTAACAAAATATGAAAAATATTGTTATTTTTTCAAAATTGTCGCTCTTTTTTTGTATATAGCGCAAAAAATAAAAATCGCAGAGGTGATCAAATACCACCAAAAGAAAGCTCTGTTTGTGGGAAAAAAAAGGACGTCAATTTAATTTGGGTACAGCATCGCACGACCGCGCAACTGTCCGTTAAAATCACGCAGTGCCGAATCGCAAAATAGGCCCTGGTCTTTGAGCAGCCAAATCCTCCGGGGCTTAAGTGGTTAAGGAGATATTCAAAATCAGGAGATATTTAACATTTGACCTCAAACACTGCGCTGGCTTCTGGAGAAAACAGCCAATTTACAGAAGGAATCACAGCTAATTACAGATTGAGATTCCTAAAACCATGTCCACAAAGTACTGTTGCCATGGCTGCAAGGAGGGAAACTTTTTAATCCTTAGTTCTAGATAATCATGTGGCTGCAGGTTAAATTCCAAACAACACATATTTCAATTTTTTATGGGACTCCACGGTGCAGTGCAGTGTGTCAATCCCCTGAGAACATAAAAAGTGTTGTTGTAAAAAATAAAAAAAAATAAAAATAAAAAGTGAAAAGTGAAATCTCTGCACACAAAAAAGTGCATGAGGTGGCTTTGGCCAACTGATTTGCATAGGTATTATATTCATTATATTATTTGTTTTAACTAAGGTCTTTAAGAAAGCCAATTGGGCGTAACACGTCGGGTGGGCATTGACGTCATCACGTAGAGCAGAGCAGAGCAGAGCTGTTTGTATGGTGAAAAGACCGCTTTTACCTTTTCTACCATGTGAGTGTATTTTTACAATGAAATATTGGTTTGCGGTGTACACTATCTTGCCTTATTCTTTCCTATGATGTCTATATTGGAGAGACTGATGACCATTATGAAGAGTGGCCCTGGATGCAAGCCCAATCGGCTTTCTCTCTCTTTAATTTTCGCACTATTAGGCCCTTTTCACACGATCAGACCGATCGAGTCCGCCTGTTTGTTATTCAGCAGGACCCGATCGGGCCACCTATTGTCCTCTATGTGGAATCAGATGTCAGTGGACATGTGTCCGCTGACACCTGCCTAGCATCCGATCCGACAAAATCCCCTGAAAACAGATATATGGCGATACGTTCGCCCTCCGTCCAGCGGGTCGGATCGGATGAAAATCAGATGGAAACGGACATGCAGTCCATTTCCATTTGACTGCCCCAGAGAGGAAAGCGGGCTCTGTTGTTGTACTCTCTGCATAGCGGAAGGGACAGGACCGGTCCCCTGCTGAGCATGTGGACTCCTCTCTAACGGATCCGCCCCATGTGAAAGGGGCCTTAATAGCGTGGGGTTCTTTTATTCTACATTTTTGATTTTACAATAAAGTGGAACTTCACTTCCCCGATTGATTATTTTTAATCCTCATGCTGTTAGCATTAGTAAATAGATAGGAAAGTATATAAATTTTACTTGTTTTAAACTTTTTGTTTTTTTACATTTCTTCAATTACTTCCTGGTTTTATGCCTAGGCAAATGATGTCATAAATCCCAGGAGTCTTCAGGAGGGGAGGAGGGCTTTTCACAGCTCAGCACACTCTCCTGCATGCAGGGCTTTTTTTCAGCGGGAACGCGGGGGAACGCAGTTCCGGCACCTCCAGCGCTGACTGTATGTAATGGCAAGGGGTGCTGGAGTGTGCTGCAGGGTCTATTAATGCTGGCTGCTGGGGGATTTATTCCAGCTGGTGGTGGTCTATTTTTGCAGGGGGTTCTGTTGTTGCTGAGGGGGTCTATGGTTGCTGGTGGGGCCCCTACTGTTGCTGGGGGTGGGTCTTATATTTCAGGGGAGCTCAGTTCTTGCTGGGAGAGATCTACTGTTAAGGGAGGGATCTATTGTTGCTGGCTGTGGGGAGATCTGTTGTCGCTGCTGGGAGTCTATTGTTGCTAGGGGGAAAGTTTCTTGCGGGTGATCCATTGTTGTTAGAGGAATCTATTGTTGCTGGCGAGGGGCTATATTGTTGCCTACAGGGAATATATTTTACTGCTTTTCTTGTTATCATTACCATATTCCCAAATAATTACTTAAAGCGGAGTTCCAGCCTAACCGCACACTCACCTGTCCCACGGTCCAGCGATGCGCCGTCTTCTCCCTCTCTGCTCCGCGGCGCCGGCATCACTGATGTGGGCACCCGGCTGTGACAGTTTGCGGCTTCACAGCCGGGTACGCACTGCGCATGCGCGAGTTGCGCTATGCGTCGTGATTGGCCGGCAATCTTCTGGGACCTCTGACATGTCCCAGAAGATTGCAGGGAGGGAGGGAGAGAGGAGAACTTCCGCTCAGGGCGCCGCGGCGCTCCGAGCGGAAGTGGGAGCGGGTACATGTCAAATCTAGGTACCCGCTCCCCCCCCCCCAAAAATGACATGCCAAATGTGGCATGTCAGGGGGTTAGGACTATTTAAAGCGGAAGTTCCACTTTTGGGTGGAACTCCGCTTTAACACCACTAAATGATACTTGGTTCTGTATTCTCTAAAAGGGCAGTACTGGGAGGTAGGTAGGGGGTAGAACCATGGATAGGTGGGTAGGGTCCAAGAAAATGGGTGACTTGGAAACGGGTTCCTGCACCTATTTTGTGAGAAAAAAAGCCCTGCCTGCATGCATACTTGAGCTAAGGGCAAGAAGTAAATGCTATATAAATCATTTGCCTTTAAGCCCCGTACACACGTACCGATCGTCGGCGAACGATCGGCCGTCTTTTGTCCCCGGGCTGTCGGTGTCTGTTGAAAAGTGCAAAGACAGCACATGAATTTTGTCCACCGACTACAGCCGACTGCAGAAGTGATGTCATGTAATGGTTAACTTTCCCTGTGTTTTTTCTTTTCTGAGCATGCCCAGTCTTGCAAATCTGCGGTCTGTCGGCCGAATTCTGTACTGACTGGCGAACAATCGGCCGTTCTGGTGTCGGCATACAAAAATTTTAATGCTTGCATGACAGATTCTTGTCGGCAGAATGTGCGCTGACGGCTGTCGGAGGCATCATACTAACAAGCCTACAATCGGCAGATCGGTCGCCGGCCGGCGCTTTTCGGCCGACGATCGGTACATGTGTACGGGCCTTTACTCAAGATGGTCATGGCCAGAAATGCTAAGGGGATATTTTTCAAAGTGATTTCTCACCAAAATAAAGCATGGAGACATGGATAGATGGGGGGAGTTGGCTTTGACTATTAAAAATGAATGAGTGTTTTTGGTTTGTGGTGCTCAGATGCAGTGAAGATCCACTTTAACTAAAGCAGAGTTGACGTCCACGGCATTGGTTTCCATGCTCATTCATTGCTCGGAGAAGCCTCGTGCAGTGAACCTTTAGCTTAGATTACGAGCAGCCACTTTGGAAAGTTCTGCATTGCCGGAGAATTCCCATATAGATCCCGAGTTCCCTGTGGAAAGAAGAACGACTAAGAGATGTTCTTGCCAGTTAAATGAAGAGGAAATAAAGAATAGTGGAATGTGTTAAAAAGTTTCCAGACTCTGCAAAAAGTAGCAAAACTGTGTCAGCTCTCCAGTGGTTCCATGCTAGGGGATAATTAAGCTTCCGATGCCAACCGCCTGGACCTTTATCATTAGATGAGCCTCAGGGATAGATGCTGTGCCTGGGGATTAATATTATGTGGTGTGGGCAGGAGGGGAGGACTGTGAGAAACCACATAGGTATTAGCAGAGTCCTCGCATAGAGGGGGGAGGAGGAAGGACAGCTCCCAGCCTTGCCTTGAGAAGCAGCCAAGAGCTGTCCATGGTGCTGAAACCAGGCTCTTTATCGCATCATTGCACCTTACCAACTGCCAGGCTGCCCTTAGAATAAAGCTAAGAGCTTGGCATGGCCGCTTGGTATCCTCTAAGACCACAAGGTACTTTATGTCTCGTTAATGCTTTTGTAATGGCTGCCAGGCTCTTAATAGCTGTGGAAGAGGGGAGATATGGATATTGTTTGATGTATAATTCCACCTTTGAATACATTTTCAGTGATAAGTGGCTGCGCTAGATCAGAGAATATCAGTTTTCTGTGGACGACTTGATAACGTGCTGAGAGCAGCTATGAAAAATCTAGTGATTTGGTGGAGTGGAGCCCTTTCCTTGTTACCCCACATTATTAAATTTGCCCAGTGTTTTAGTGAATGGGTAATTAGGCTGGCAAAGGAACAATTACCAAAGTTTAAAAAATTCTCCTGCGCTCAAGTGGAAAGATAGGTGTTCAATGGTCTTTTGTTGGTGTCACTTATGGTCTTGCTGCCCCCTCAGGACCAATGGTATCCAAAACACACTAAAAAAACAACATGAGATGGGTGCACCGACCTAATGCATTACCACTAAAAAATGTTATTAAAATTTTAAAATGGTGTACATTATACTCACAAGACAATTGTAGATAGCACACACGTAAACACAACCAAACAAAGGATCTCCAAGGTAGCCAAGGCACTGCACGGTGCTGGATAGCGTGCAGATGTCTGCACGGATCTTCTAAGTCTGACGCGTTTCGAGGGCGAAAACTCTTCCTCAGAGCCAAAAAAGCACTTTTTGGCTCTGAGGAAGAGGGTTCGCCCTCGAAACGCGTCAGCCTTAGATCCGTTTATAGATCGTGTTTACATGTGTGCTATCTACAATTGTCTTGTGAGTATAATGTACACCATTTTAAAATTGTAATAAAACTTTTTAGTGGTAATGCACTAGGTCGGTGCGCCTTCTCTTGTTGTTTTTTAAGGACCAATTACCACCCGCCTCCCCCATTACCCAAATTTTCCTATAGAGGAAGCCCATGCTTACAGTGAACACTCCCCCATGGTGGTTTCCAGTATAGTTTTTATGGGGGTAGTGATGTCACACAGAGGGTTTCACCCCTTATGACATCACTGACATAAAGAACTTTAATACTTATTAGGTAAAAAGGCTAGAAAAGGACTTCTTACCACCCTTTCCCCTCTTTTCTCATAGATCAGGGGTGTCAAACTCAATTTTCAATCAGCATTATTATTGCCCTCAAAAGGGCCGGTTGTATCTGTAAGACTAGATGTCTTATGTAAGGGTAGCGGATGTTCTGGACATCAAGAGCCTCTTCGCCATCAGTGGTTGAACACCCTATCCTCTCTTACAACACAGTGCACCCCCTTACCTTGTGCTGCTTCTGGGAAGAAGCTGGAGGCATTGCTGGAAAGCAGAAAGTGTAGGTTTTGGAGGAAGACTGGAGCTCTCCTGCGGCTTCAGGAGAGGTGCAAGGGCCACATAAAATGGCCAGGAGGGCCGGATTTGGCCCGCGGGCCTTGTGTTTGCACGTGTCATAGATGAAGTCCATGTTCAAAGAGAATACGCTCCCTTAGTGATCTCCAGTATAGTTCTTTATGGGGCAGTGATGTCACACAGAGGGTTCTCCCCCTGTATGACATCACTGACATAAGAGGGAACTCCAATTCTTATTAGGTAAAAAGGTCAGCATGCCCCCGATGACGTCAATTCTGATGAGTTCACCTTCTTGACGTCATCACGCATGCTGAGTCCATGAGGTGGTCAGATTGGCTGCTGGGACCAGTATCTTTGTATACATGCTCAATTTTACCATTACTTTTTTGAGTAACTAGTGTTTCTTTGCTTTTATTATATATATCATATGGTTTTACATCTGAATACCTCTGATTCATCTTTTATAAATGTCATGATGGAGCAATTCCCGCCATTATTTGCGAGAGGAGGAAAAGGAGTACATGATTACCATATTAAGAGATGTTTACGCACACAGCGCTTTTGACTCTTTTTTTAAGAATTCAGTATTTCTGGTAAGAAGACATTTTTTACCTTTCGCTGGAGGCACACCTGGGTGATTCACCTGTTGGCTTGTTACCTACATCCATATTTGATGCACATGTTGGGAGTCTATATACAGTGGAGTTTTCACATTTGGAACTTTTTACGGGATGCCATAAATGGACTGCTCATCACGTCAGACCCACTTTCTTTGACACATTAGATTTGCTTTTCTATTTTTGTCACATTTTATTATAACTTGATTGTTAGCACCAGGGCCATCTTTATTATCGATTGGACCCTGAGCAAACATTTTCTTGGGCCCTCTCAAGTTAGTGTGCTTTCCGTCATTCCATACTACAGGTATAGGGTATGCTTTTTAATCTGCCTAGAATTTATAGCAATTGTTCACCCTTTGTGGATTATTTAGTTCTTACTTTGAACCAAACCTATTGTGAAGGACTGAAGTGGGTGTATTAAAGTGTTATTAACCACTTCCATACCGGGCTAATTCTGGCACTCCACTCCTACATGTACAAATCATCATTTTTTTGCTAAAAAAATTACTAAGAACCCCCAAACATTATATACATTTTTTTTTAGCAGAGACCCTAGAGAATAAAATGGCCATTATTGCAACTCTTTATGTCACATTGTATTTGCGCAGCAATTTTTTAAACACTTTTTGGGGAAAAAAAACAGATTCATGAATTAAAAAACAAAACACTAAAGTTAGCCCAATTGTTTTTGTATATTGGGAAAGATGATGTTACGCCGAGTAAATAGATACCTAACATGTCACGCTTTAAAATTGCGCACACTCGTGGAATGGCGCCACGTTTCGGTACTTGAAAATCTCCATAGGCAAAGCTTTAGCATTTTTGTACAGGCTACCAGTTTAGAGTTACAGAGGAGGTCTTGGGCTAGAATTGTTGCTCTTACTCTAACGTTCATGGCAACACCTCCCATGTGTGGATTGAATGCCGTTTACATATGTGGGCGTGACATACGTAGGCGTTGGCTTCTGCGTGCAAGCACGCAGGGACGGGGGCACTTTAATTTTTCTTTTTTTTATTGTTTATGTTATTTTTATTTTTTTATTTTTACACTTTTCCTAATTTTTTATTTTTTTTTTTATCTCTTTTATTCCTATTACAAGTAAACATCCCTTGTAATAGGAATAGTGCATGACAGGTCCTCTTTATGGAGAGATCTGGGGACAATAAGACTTCAGATCTCCCCTGCAGGCTAGAAAGCCTGTGAAAAGAAAATAAATAAAAAAAAAATGATCTTGGCTGTCCAGCCGAGGTCACGGCAGTGTTTACAACTGCTAGGCCAGGTGTGACATCAAAACGTCACAACCAGGCCTCCGAGAGTCATAGAGACTGCCGGGGACCATCTGATCCTCGGCAGTCTCTATGGTGTACTTCTGTCGGCGGCGGATTCCTTCTCTGGCTCGCCAATCACACAGGTGAAGCACCGGAGGGCGGCGGGAGGGGGACGACGCCTGTGAGAACAATCAAGCAGCTAAACAACTGCTATGATTGTTCTTACGGTGCAGGGATTCGCTGGGTAAAAAAAATGATATCCGAACAGCTGCACCCATTATAAAGATATCCCCACTCAAAGCCCAGGATGTCATATAACGTCCAGCAGTATGGAAGTGATTAAACCGGAGAGCAAAATTGTAATACTTTGCAACTTACCAATACTTAAAATGTAGTGGCTACATTAGCATTCCTTTTTATTTTAGTCTTCTTTTCCTTTATTTAAAGTTGGCCAGTAACACACTACCTGCCTTAGCATGGTTCCTCTATGGAGGAGCAACGGAGACACCCTTGGACAGCAGCATTGTCTGTAGAGAGTAGTGTTAGATGGACTACTAAATTTAGATCAACTTTACATAAGTGACTTATGGTGTGAATACACGATTAGAATATCGCTCGATCATTCGACCACCGACTTTTGAAAAAGTATTTGTCGGTCGAAAACATTGCCAACATACACGGTCCAAATATCACCCGACCGTTGCCCGCTGACCATCGAAACAGTGTTCGTCGGTCGAAAACGTTGCCAACATTAACGATCCAAAAAAATATTTCCGGGCATGAGTGATGAGGTTATACAGATTTCAAATGAACGACCTCAACACCAACGTATAGAATATCGTTCTTTCGCAAACGAGACGACAGAATTTTTCGCGTTTTTTAAACTGTATTTTTCGTTCTCAATATCGATATCGCTCATTGATGGCTGGACATTAACGAGTAGAACATCGGCCGATCACTCGCTGAATGGTAATTTTCGGCCGATTTTCTTATCGTGTATTCCAGCCATTAGTCTTATGGCCCGAATACACGATAAGAAAATCTTTCTATATTCTACTCGTTAATGTCCAGCCATCAATGAGCGATATCGATATTGTGAACGAAAAAATACCATTTGAAAAACCCGAAAAAAATTCTGTCGTCTCGTTTGCGAATGAACGATATTCTATACGTTGGTGTTGAGGTTGTTCATTTGAAATCTGTATAACCTCATCACTCATGCCCGGAAATATTTTTCGATTCGACTGTTTCGATGGTCGGCAGGCAACGGTCGGCCGATATTCGGACCGTGTATGTTGGCAACGTTTTCCACCAAGAAATACTTTTTCAAAAGTCGGTGGTCGAATGATCGGGCGATATTCTAATCGTGTATTCAGGCCATTAGTCCAGCTAATACATTTTAAGCCGTTACAGAAACAGTTTTTTTTTTTTTTTTTTGGGATAACGGTTTTACATATATAAATAAAAGCTGACCATGGTAAGCAGTGGCACCCCTGTCAGTGGTGAATGGCCTCAACCCTCTAGTTGACACTTTGTTGCAAAAAATAACAGATTTACTGGCAGGAAAAAAAAGTATTGCAACCATCACATCTAAGAATTGGCAAGCTGCAATATAATAAATGTTTGTTTTTGGGTTTAATACAGCTTTCAATTGTAAACTCCTTTAAGGGCAATGATTAATGCAAACAATTCATTGTTCTCCTGATGTGCAGGGGTTCTAATAGAGTACAGTAAATTGGGAATAAAGCAGAGATTTTACAGGCAGGAAAGGGTATAAAGGGGAACTTTTACTTTATACAAAGCCTTTACGTGCGGTGTGGGCTAAGTCAATACCATCAGCATGTGATTAATCAACTAAGGCTGAAACATTGTTCTTTTATGATCAATTTTCTTCAAGCCCTGCTCTGACAGTCAATGGCGCTCCACCCGCTGGGGAATGCGGGTAACTTGGACGCATTGCAGTAATGAAACACAATAGGGTAATGTATCTGTGATGGTAATGGTTAGGGAGGGGGAGGAGGACTCTGATTAAAGACTAGGGCACAGAAGAAGGTATTGTTACCAGCAAAGTGCACAGGTCTTGTAACCAAAGCAACGTAGCAACAATTGTTTCCCTCGTTCACTTTGATTCCAATCAATAAAGCTACGTGCTTGAAGGCTTGCATGGTTATTAAAAAAGTTCACTTTTTTTTTTTTTTTACAGTATTTAGTTCCCATTGGGACAAAGCATATGTAGTACTTTGTGCCATCTGGTACTGGCACAGGTTTGTCTAGCGACCAGGGCAGAACTGAACCCACTTCCCTACTGTTAATGCACGCCGTAGAATGGGTTTACTGCCCTGTGTCCATTCTCTGTCCCCTTGCTCTGCTGTGCCCGGGCAGCTGTTCCTCCTGCCCAGCCCCGGTCCCATATTCCTAGATGTCCTGTAATGTCCCCCGGGAGATGGCTGCTTTACTAGTGAGCGCCTGTCTCCAGCTCCCAGCTGACAGGACTCACCACCTTCTGCATTCCTCTTGCTGATATTGCCTCTTCATTCTTCTTGCCGATGCTTGCTGGGAGCCAGAGACAGCCATCTCCTTGTTAGCTGTGGTAATGGAAGACCCTACTCCAAGGATGCGATCCCTTGTCCAGCATGGCAGCTGCCATTACAGGACCCCTAGGAAGATTAGACAAAGTTCTAAATGTACTTAGTTCCAAAGGGAACTGAATATTATGAAAAAAAAAAAAAAAGTAATAGTGGGTGATAGCGGTTCTTCTCTGTTGGATTTCGGCCACTCAGAAGACAACATGGCAGGTGGTCTCACAGAATGGGAGTCCACCCCACTAGGGAAGGTTGCATGAATAAAAGAAACCAAAAACCAAACGATTGGTTCATGTAAATGTACTTAGCAGTGGCATCTTAAGAGCATTATAGGCCCCCGGGCAAGGCAGTGCACGCCTACACAATCACCCACAAGAATAAAAATGCAAATCATCGATAAGGCGATATTTATTGGTACAGAAGTGCCAGGCTAATGACAGCTTCCAAGTTGGGCGGCTGGGTCTGGTGAACACACACATGGACGGGGGTTTAGACTCGACTGTCCTGTGTGTGCCTGTTCCCGTGGAGGTGGACAGGAATTCCTGCAGTTGTGGGCTCCCCCTCCACGGGCCAAGTGGCCTGGCAGCAGCGCAGGGCCGACAGGGGGCAAGTGGGGCCCCCGGGCAACTGCCCAGCATGCCCATTCGGTAAGATGGCCCTGGTACTTAGTCCCGATGGGAACTGAAAGACAAAAAAAAAGTGATAGTGGTTCTTGTTGTTTTGATTTTGGCCACTATTAAAACAATATAAGGGGTGGTCTCACGAAATTGAAGCCCACCCCACTAGGGAAAGTGATGTGAACAAAAGAAGCCAAAAAGCAAATGATTTCTTCAAAGTCCATGTATTCTTGACATTGTAATTACAAGCAATGGGAAAGTGGTAGCCAATGAATATTGGCGGCCAAAGGGCCCCCCATCATCAGGGTTTAGAAATGCTTGCTAGAGTTTCAAAATTTACTGTCATCGAACCTTCTGTTATACTGTGGTGTTCCTGGGAACACCACCTCACAGCTATTAAGCTCTGCATAGCTTCCTAGGTTTCCATTTAAGATATCAGTTCAGAAGGTTTGATCGTCAAACATTTTGGAACTCTAGCAATCATTTCTTAGGCCTGATGAAGGGATATCTTTTGGCCCTCAAAACGCAATGGCTACAGTTTTCCCATTGGTAGGGATTTCATTGGAAAGAAGACACAAGGGACTTTTGAAACCAAATATTTGGCACTTTGATTCCTCTGCTCTCGTTATTTTCTCTACTGGGGCTACATTTTATCCTTAGACCTGCTAGACCTGCTTGAATAAAAGAACATACATTTATGTTTAATGAGGCAAAGTAAATCCTAACAACCGGAATTTTCATTTTACAGGTTTTCCTCAGGTACATTTGAAAAATTGATGTGATAGTCAGCTCTTTACCTCTATTATTGGAGTTTTTAAAAACCTGATAGAGAAAGCTAAGTGGTTGCTATGATCACTTTGTGCCTAAATCCTGGCAGTTCCTAACTGAAAAGTTGAACCCCCTCCCCCACCTCAAACCCCTTTAACTGAATAAGGGTCCATTTCCTTGCCAAGGCATGAGATAAGGTAAGAGCAATACTAACCTTAACCCGCAGTCCGGCAACATCTGGTGGTCCAGTCCTCTTCTCTCCAGCGCTGAGATGTGGATGAGCACTCCTGCGTCATCATGTACAATCCAGGACCAGTGTTGGCCTCTGGTCTAGTATAGCCCGAAGAAAAAATAAATAAATAGCTTAGGGCTAGCATGAGAAGGGGGACAGGGTAAGCAGGCAAATATAGGGTTAATGTAAGCAAAGGAAAGGTTTGGTCCTTTGAGATTGGTGGGCTTCAGTGGGGGGAAGAACTGCTGGATATCAAGTAGGAGGGCTAAAAGCTTCCTATATCCTGTAAAAAAGACATGTGGAGGGAGAACGTTCCAACCTACAAGCCCCTGTAATGGAGCAGTTATTTTTTAAGTGGCCATCTTGCCTTGGCGGTTGGGGTCTTTGGAGGCGTTTAAAATCTGCTGTGATTATCATATATGGGGACCCATCTGAGGCATGGAGTCCCCTGTGGAAGGACAGTTAACTGGTAAGCTAAACTGAGAGGTATCTGCAGAATGTTGAGGTTGTTCCTGAGCCGGTGCAGTGTAGCTGGGGACCGTGTAAGTAGTTACACAGATACCAAAGTGGATACTTGATAATAGGGGCCTCCAAAGATCAACAACCTCATGTATATTGTTATGTCTATTGGTATTGGATTATTTAACGTTGTTTCTGTTTTTAAGTAATGTTTGTTTTATTTGATTGGTTAATAAATGGCCACTACGGCCAAAAATGTTATTCCAAAATGGTGTCTGGGTGGTTATTTCGTTTAGTTGGGGTATTAGGGTTGGGATAGATCAGCGGCCTTTATTCTGGAGGGTGCTGATTACTACTGCGGTGCCTTAGCAATGCTTTGTACATGATGACAACAGAGAGAGGAGCAGTACCAGTCAGAGACAGGCAAGAAGAGAGGCTTTGGTGAACTACAACCAGAACTGGCAGGAAAGGAAGACTATGGGACTGTGGATTAATTACTTTGTGTATTGCATCCCCAAAAATAAGCAACGGGCCCTTTATCAGCTAAGGAGGGCCAGGCTAATGATTTTGTAACTGCTAGAAGAAAGGCTTTAGCACAGGGGTGTCCAACCTTTTGACCTTACTGGGCTAAATTGGAAGAAGAGGAATTGTATTGGGACACACATAAAATACACTAACAATAAGGATAGCTGATGAGCAGGAAAAAGTCGGGCAGACCACAAATTAACGATCACTGATATAGATAATGTACCTATCTGAGTAATAAAACTTCATTTTTATTGTAATATTTTTTATTAAAAAAGTAAAAGAGGGCAACATACAGCCGCATGGCTGTATCTAGGGGGGTGCTTCCCCCCCCCATAATTCTGTTGCTCCAACCCCCCACAACCTCCCCCTCTACCTCCACACACAGCACTATGTGCTGTGTAGAGAGGTTGTGGGTAGGGGCCCTCGGGCGGCGCAACTGAAATCTGGGGAGGTGCAGCCCATAACAGCACCCCCCTAGATACAGCCATGAGGCATTTACTTGCCTGGTGCTATCAGGAGTCTCTGTATTCACTGCTGTAAGTGCTATTACAAAACCAACAGCCATGCCTGTGCCTGGGTTCTCAGTGCCGGGGGTTCTGCCCAAAACTCCAACTCACCAAAATGTCCAACCACGTCACTTCCGGTGACTCTCCAGCAGCAATAGGAGATTTGGATAAGTTGGCTGCTTTCACAGAACACTGGCAACGTATACACTACGGTACATGCTATAATGAGTGGACATTGTTGGTCCACCCGCTAGTAACCAACAACATGGTCACCTCCAATGCAGCAACAACTTTTTTCCTCCTTAACCGGTGTTCTAGGAAAACAGCCAACTCGTCTAAATCTCCAATTATTGCCGCTGGAGAGTCAGGGGAAGTGACGTGGTTATAGATTTTGGCGGGTTGGAGTTTTTGGCAGAACACCTGCCACCACGGCTGCTATGCTTGCATGGCATTCCCGATGTCCCTCCATACGTGCCTGTGCCTAGCTCGTCCCTGCTGCCCGCCATGGCTTGTATGCTTGCACGGAGTCCCTCCGGACATGCCTGGGCTGCATGCTGAACTCTCTTGGCTTGAGGGTTGGCAGGGGCTGACTGGTAACTTTCGGCCCAGGGGGCAGGTACAAACCAGAGGCCTATGGTGCAGCAACTCATCCCCCCTCCCACTCTCCCTCTTCTCAGCCTCCTTCTGACCTCCATTCCAGGCTGAAGCTCCGCTCCAGATACTCTCTACTCGCTGGCTGAATCCGGGTTCCCGACCTGGCCAGCAGGGGGCAGATGGGGGGGAGCTGGGACAGCTCGGTCGGAGTTGCCTGGAGAAGGAGAGTCTCCAGTGGGGCATGGAACTGACACAGTTTACACCATCCATGTCTTCATGTCTTTACGGGGCATCAGAGCGGCCCGGGGGGCAATTGCCCCCCTGCCCCCTGGCCCAGTCCTCCCCTGAGGGTTGGACACCCCTGCTTTAACAAGTTGTTACAATTACTGCCTATATATACACCGGCAGCATAGCCTGGTGTCTGTTTGATTATACAATCAGTGCAACTGTTACAATGGGAAAATGGAGGTAAAGATTAAAAAAATACCAACTGTTAATACAATGTATGTCTGAATGAATATATACAGTATTTCTGTGACTTCAATTGGGCTTTAAATTACATTATGAACAAATACATGGGGGAGTGTTTCCCTCAGCATCCAGCCAACATTATCCTTGAATTTATGCACTAATAGAGATTGTTCTGAAGTTCAAGTTACAGATGATGCAGCTGCATGAATAATAGGATCGCACAATCTCCAATACAAATTATCAGCAGCTGCAGTCCATTGTCACTGCTGCCTTCCTGCTCTCCAGTTTTACCGGCTGTTAAGAGACACATCCTGAAACTGGAGGAGACTCCAGAGGACCGACAGGAGGTAGGGGATGGAGCTTATGGGTGTCCGGTGCCAGTTTCATAGCCGCAATATCTTTATTGAGGTCAGGCTTAAGGCTTTAGCACACCGCATGATGAATATGGGTTTTATCTTTGATAGGATGATGCAAAAAAAAAAAAAAATCCCAACCTGCTTAGGAGCTACAGTACATCCCCCCAAAAGGACTTTCCTGTACCCCAGTTGGACAGGCTGCCTGCTGCTGCATATGCCTACTTGCCAACTCTTTCTGTGGACACTTGAGGGAGATTTACTAAAACTGGAGAGTGCAAAATCTGGTGCAGCTCTGCATGGTAACCAATCAGCTTCTAACTTCAGCTTATTCAATTAAGCTTTGACTAAAAAAACCTGGAAGCTGATTGGTTTCTATTCAGAGCTACACCAGATTTTGCACTTTCCAATTTTAGTAAATCAACCCCTTGAAATTTTAGGCTGGGTTCACATATGTGTGAATTCCCCATCATCCAATTCACATGACATGCGAGTGTGACCTGCTCTCAATTGAGCTCTCAGTGGTTCACACTGGACCGGGATGGCCGTGGTCCACATTCCAAAGGGTACTGTGCGTGTTTGGGTCCAGTTCAGGTGTTAATTAAGGCAAAAATTGGGACCTGATTCGCATCTAAACCGGTGAACAGGAACCCAATGGACCCCATGCTGGGAACCATGGCCGCACATATGTGAATCTTGCGTTAAACTCTTCATACTCATTGCTCCCCAAACCCAAGGAGCCATCGTTTTCATGCACTGCTCTGACAATGGCTAACCAGCCTGAAACACCTCTATCAAATAAATAACCCTATAATATTAGGCTGTATCAGTGCTGGAAGCTGGTGATTCTGGATGCATCGTTGGCAAAGGAGCAAAAAGGAATTGACCCACCCACTATTCTAGACTAAGGAATTTGTGATGGGCACAACACCCACTGTTATAAGAAGGCTCCATTGTGCTTAAAACTCGTTGCAGAGCAGCACAGAACACCAAAGTCACAATGATCGGATTAGTATGTTGATACATGCATGTCCTTTTTTTAAAAATGGACTTCAGAACACATCCAAACTGCATCAAAAAAACTAGAAGTTTCCAGTCACAACAAAATTATTTGAAATCAGGGTCATGTTACAGTTCAGTGTATTTTTTCTGCATATTTTAGGAGCAATTTACAATGACTGGAAAAAAAAAAAAAACGACGACTTTAATATGGCATAATTACAGTATAAATTAAAAGCTGCCACTTGCTGTCGCTACACATATTTAATCCATGTTCCTATTATTTAACGTCCCCCTGGGCTTGACGGGTAAATAAATAAACAGGAGCCGGATGATTTATATTCTCCAAAGGCAAATTAGGTTGATGCGCGAGCTTGTTTATGAGGCTTCGTTCACTCAGATCAGACAGCTCGATTGGCTCCTGTGTTTGCTGCACTACAAGTGCCAACAAGTCCCTCAACTAAATGACCTCCTGGGTTACAACATGTAGCTGATTCAATATAACCAGAGGAGGACTGGGCCAGGGGGGCATTTGCCCCCTGGGCCGCTCTGATGCTTCTGCCACAGACATGCCTAAAGGATTCCCGTTGAAGAGAAGTAAAAGTCCCCGCCACTGACCTACTGAGTGAGGGTTGAAGTCAAAAACAAAGCGCAGGCCTCCCCCCCGCAATGGATGGTGTAAACTGTGTTTGAGCAGAGGCCGGTTCCATGCCCCACTGGAGACTCTTCTGCCCCGGTGAGCCCCGACCGAGCTGTCCCAGCTCCCCCAAACTCCCCCCTGCTGGCCAGGTTGGGAACCCAGATCCAGCCGGTAAGTAGAGAGTATCTGGAGCAGGGCTTCAGCCTAGATTGGGGGTCAGGACTCAGGAGGAGGATTGGGAGAGTGGGGGGGGTGAGGGAAAGTAAGAGGGGGTCGGTTTTTACTTGTCCCCTGGGCCGAAAGTATCCAATCTGCCCCTGAATATAACTAAATTCGGACAGTTTCAGTGAATCTCTAGGCAGACCTAGGAAATAAAATACACTATATTTTCAAAAGTATTGGGACGCACATGAACTTTCATTGCATCCCAGTCTTAGTCCGTGGGGTTCAATATTGAGTTGGCCCACCCTTTGCAGCTATAACAGCTTCAACTCTTCTGGGAAGGCTGTCCACAAGGTTTAGGAGTGTGTCTATGGGAATGTTCGACCATTCTTCCAGAAGCGTTTTTGTAAAGGTCAGGCACTGCTATTGGACGAGAAGGTCTGGCTCGCAGTCTCCGCTCTAAATCATCCCAAAGGTGTTCTATCGGGTTGAGGTCAGGACTCAATACTCTTGTAGACCGATAACATAGGGGTGATGGATACCGTCCTGGGCTGTAAGTTGGAACCCAAGTAGGTGTATACAGATCATGCAGGCACTTGGAAGGAGAGTCTTTTTCTTGACTCAAAGTAACGTGATTGGAATATGCGGAGAAGTGTAAGTAACCACACAGAATGTAACATTGTGCACACGTACCTGGCAGTTCCATGCACCCCCCTGAACCGTTAGTATTTCTCTCACAGAGAGGGTTTTGGCTTTTCTGCAGTTAGAATGGAGCCCTCTTATGTAGCTATATTCAAATTTAGCCGGTACATCTGATCACAAGGAATATTTTATTTCCTTAGAGTAAATCTCATTAGCTCGCCCAGTTCTATAAACCCCAGGATGTCAGGAAAAAAGGCAAATTAAGTTCATTTGTGAGTCCATTTGTGGAATTCATTTCTATTAACAGTTCAAGAGCAACTCCAGGCAACAAGTGATGCCAATCATTGAACTTTTAGGTCAATCAAAGGAACCCTGCAACTTAAAGAAGGATCAGGAAATTCATTCCGATAACTGATGACTCTTAACCTGAAGTTTATATACTGTAGTCTACTGCAGCCAGGATATGCTTCTAAGAGGGACTGCAGCTCCTTTCGACATGACTCTGCAACCTCCCTCCCATGCTCTAGGGCAGTGATGGCGAACCTTGGCACCCCACATGTTTTAGAACTACTATTTACAAATGTAGCTCCAAAACATCTGGGGTGCCAAGGTTTGCCATCACTGCTCTAGGGTGTAGGTGAGCATGCAGGTGGTTCAGAGAGGACATGCCTGGAACAGAAAACACATTGGCTTGTGTAGTGATCCAGCAGGGTGGCCAAGTGCATAAAAGTGATTCCATGCGGCAAAGGAGAGTCACCAGGCAAAGTCCTCACCTGTTAAATTGCTAATCATTATGTACAATACCCTCTAAGTACAAAATGACTGCTGTGACTTTTACAGGGCATATTCACATTTTGCCATACTGGTTAACATTGCTATGTTACCTGTTACTGTGCATTTCATTGCTGCAGCCCATTCAAAGGAATTGGCTGCCAAACCAGCAATACGGAAACAAAAATAAATAAAAAATGGACGCACCACAACACACAATAGTGCTTTCTTGTGTACTGTGGTGCCCTGATGTGCATGTGCATCAAAGATGGGTTACCACAGTGCAGGAGTCAGTAAACAAAGGGTCAGTTTACTGTCCTTCAGACTTTAGAGGGGCCGGACTGTGGCCATTGGGATTAAAAAAAGGCCTGGTATCAGTGGGAGTAAGCAATGCCTCATCATTGAAGTCAGTGGAAGGAAAAGTGCCCCATCATTGGTGCATTGGTGTCAGTGGGAGGAATAGTGCCCCATCATTGGTGTCAGTGGAAGGAATAGTGCCCCATCATTGGGGTCAGTGGAAGGAAAAGTGGCATATGGTTGGTGGGAGGCATAGTGCCACGTCCTTTGTATCAATAAAAGGAATAGTGCCTTATTAATGAAGTCAGTGGGAGGAATAGTGCCCCAATCCTTGGTGTCTGTGGAAGGAATAGTGTGCCATCGTTGGTGTCAGTGGAAGGAATAGGGCCCCATCATTGGGGTCAGTGGAAGCAATAGCGCCCCATCATCGGTGTCAGTGGAAGGAAAAGTGGCATATCGTAGGTGGGAGGCATAGTGCCACGTTCTTTGTATCAATAAAAGGAATAGTGCCTTATTATTGAAGTCAGTGGGAGGAATAGTGCCCCAATCCTTGGTGTCTGTGGAAGGAATAGTGCGCCATCATTGATGTCAGTGGGAGGAATAGTGCCCCATCATTGATGTCAGTGGGAGGAATAGTGCCCCATCACTGGTGTCAGTGGAAGGAATAGTGCCCCATCATTGTTGTCAGTGGAAGGAATAGTGCCCCATCATTGGTGTCAGTGGAAGGAATAGTGCCCCATCATTGGTGTCAGTGGGAGGAATAGTGCCCCATCATTGGTGTCAGTGGGAGGAATAGTGCCCCATCATTAATGTCAGTGGAAGGAATAGTGCCCCATCACTGGTGTAAGTGGAAGCAATAGAACCTATCGGTTGTGTCAGTACAAGGAATCGTGCCGCTTCATTGGTGTCAGTGAGAGGAATAGTGCCCCATCATTGGTGTCAGTGGAAGGAATAGTGCCCCATCACTGGTGTAAGGGGAAGCAATAGAACCTATCGGTTGTGTCAGTACAAGCAATCGTGCCGCTTCATTGGTGTCAGTAGAAGGAATCCTGCTGCAACGTTGGTGTCAGCACAAGGAATTGAGCCCCATGGTTGGTGTCAGTACAAGAAATCGTGCCCCATCATAGGAGTCAGTGCAAGGAATAGTGTCCCATTGTTGGTGTCAGTGCAAGGAATAGTGCCCCATCGTTGGTGTCAGTGGAAGGGAGTAGTGCCCCATCATTGGTGTCAGTGGAAGGAATAGTGCCCCATCGTTGGTGTCAGTGGAAGGAGTAGTGCCAGATTGTTGGTGTCAGTGGGAGAAATAGTGCCTTGTATCAGTGGGAAGAAAAGTGCCCCAAGGGGCAAGCAAAGCAAAGGCAAGTAAGGGGCCGCAGTTTTGGAGACCACTGCCATAGTCCATTGGGTTACCAGTGAAAGTAAACGACAACGCAATGCACTAACACATGCAAGGGGCATTGAGTTGCAGTAACATGCCCATTACCTCAAAGCACCAGAGCGGATAGGTGTAAACGGGCCCTGGTGTAGGGTGCAAAATTGGAGTTCCTAAAGGAAAAATATTTTGAGAGGCTTCTGTTGCTTCAATATTCAGCTTTGCACACCTTTCAGAGAGTCGGCAGTAGATGTTTGTGTCTTATTTCCCCCTCTCTTCAGGCCATAATAAAGGTTTTCTTATTGATTTACACTGCGGGAATTGTTATAGCAGCACTTGGCCTTGTAACAGCCACGAAAATTGAATGGAACTGGTAATTCTGGACTTTTCATCACTGGTTCTCCTGAAATATATGAAATACAATTCAACCTACCAGCAACCATGCAAAGCCAACATGCCAATTTCGAGATGTAGTTGGCCTTTAGTCCTTTCAAACAGCGAGAGGCCTCCTGCTTCACCGGACCTTTCCCAGTTCCACCAAGCTTTAATAAGATGAATGTGGAATTAACAACAGGTAGCTCTGGTTCTCAGGATCTCAATTACTAAACACAACAGCTTGGAACATGGTTGTCCAACACGAGTCCCTCACAGCAGACTGGCAGTCCTATAAGGCTTTTTTTTTTTGTTTTACCTCCATGAATCCTAATAATTTCCGGGTGTTTGTATCGGTTTAATATGGTATGAATATTATGCAGCATGCTAAGACACTTTATAAATAAATCATCACAACCAGAAGCGGGTTTGGAGTGACATTTCTTGGAAGCCACGTGCTGTTTCCTCCTCATTCTAGAATCAGCGAAATGTCACCGTGCCTATTTGCCCCTGCATTAGGGCCCCCCCCATTAATTGCGTTATTCAGTCACATGGCTGCGAGAGACTAGAGACAGAAAAGGTCAGAGAAAATTGCACAGCTGTACAATTCGTCCAGAACCATTACATGTTTATTACATATTTAACGGAACGATACAGGAGGGCGCCCCGACTGGCGCAGCCAGCGGCACCCCCATATTGATCCACGTACAGAACAATGCACCTGCATAGCAAGGAGAAAATAAGACAGCCCTTAGAATCACATAAGTGCAGTTTAGTAGATGTAGGATGAGCTAGGGATGGGATCTGCTTTCAGACTAAAGTGGTTATAAGGACCCTTTGGATACGAAGGTGAAGAGAGGGCATTGATCTTTAAAAGGTCATCCCATTCAAAACGAATAATGCAATTAGGAATGGATGCAGAGAGGGTGTATCACTGATTATATTTCTTGGGGACCCTCGCCCCTCCTAGTTCTTTTTTTTTTTCTACCAGATTGTAAATAAAAAATGGAAAATCCAAAGAACAGTTGAGTGTTTAAATGGGCAAACTAGGTAGGAGGAGCTTGGAACTCAAATGCAGAGATGTCACTTCCAGGGTTCCCAGGAGATGGTGGATGGTTTAACCTGCAATAATCCATCAAAGAATGTTTTGGGGGTCAACTGACGTCAACTAACCTGGCCCCAGTCATGCATTATTGCAGCCTTCCTCAACTTTTTTTTTCCCCTGAGGAACCCCTGAAATCGTTTTTAGATCTTGAGGATCACTGTTAATGCTAATTCATTAGTGGATTTTTTTTTTTTTTTTTTTTGGGCAAAATGCCCCTTGCATTGGTGGTTAATGGAAAGAATGCCTGCCTTACATTGGTGGTCAGAATGCAACCTCTACAGACAGACAGCTAAAAGGATTGGTTTCATGTAAATGGATCTGCCAAGTGGCATCGGCCTGAGATCTATGAAGGCACCATCAAATGGGAGGTCAAATACCCCTGCAGGAAATCTACAGTTCCACGGAACCCCATTTGGGAATGGCTGCATTATTGGCTCCTCTACCACTGCTGCCTGGATCTGCATGTTGAAACAATGGTCTTCAGTCTTATAATGGTATATATACACTGTCCTATAAATTTAGTGAAAATCATTATACTGACATAGTCTTCAAAGACAGTCATGGCGATTAAAGTCACACAGCCCTTTGACACCAGTCAGAACAGTCATTCAGCCCTGCAACTATAACCAGTCTCTGTATAGCTACACTTTATGAGTATAACAGACAGACCCCTAACAGTCGGAGAATTCTACAATTGTAGTCAGGCACAGTACAGTCACACAGCCCCCTAACTGCAGTCACACAAAGTACACTTACATGTTCCAGTAACTGTGTCGGAATCAGAAAAAAAGTCCTATAAATACCAATACCAAAAATACTGAAAAGTACTACAGTCGCATAGCCCTTTGTCAACTGTTGGAGTCAGAGTCCTGTAATTGTAATAAAAAAAAAAAACAATAAATGTATACAGTGCAGTCCTACAAGTCAGGCACCCTGTGGTCACACAGTCCTGTAACTGCAGTTGGGATAACTACAGGCACACAGGTCTATAACTTTACCCAGGCTGTCTTCAGTAACCAGGAATATAAATGCAGTCCCGCGCACACCACGACTGCCACACAGTCCTACATGACTACAGCCAATCATGCAGCCCTGTGATTACAGTTAGAATTAGTACAGTCCCAGAGCCTTTTATCTTAGTCAGTGTCAGGAAAGCAAAATTCATTCAAAAGCCCTGACCTCAGGAACCCTGACCATGGCCAGATTAGGGGTGCTAGCACAAGCACATGCAAGAGCGTGAATCGGCACCAGAAGGGCTCTTTAACCACTTTACCACTAGAGGATTTTTCTGTCTTACGTCCAGGCCACTTTTTGCGATTCGGCACTGTGCGAATTTAACTGACAATTGCGCAGTCGTGCGACGCCATACCCAAACAAAATTTACGTCCTTTTTTTCCCACAAACAGAGCTTTCTTTTGGTGGTATTTGATCACCTGTGCGATTTTTACTTTTTGCGCTATAAACAAAAAAAGAGCGTAAATTTTGAAAAAACAACAATATTTTTCATATTTTTTTATATGAAATTCCCCCCAAAAAAATGTAAAAATCAAATTTTTTTAAATTTTTGGCCAATTTGTTTTCTGCTACCTATGTTTGGTAAAAAAAATTCACAATAAGCGTATTTTGATTGGTTTGCGCAAAAGTTATTGCGTTTACTAACAAAGGGAATGATTTCTGTCATTTTTGGTGGGTTTTTTTAACGCGTAATGGCGGCGATCTACAATTTTTTTTGCGGGACTGCGACATTGCGGCAGACAGATCGGACCCTTGACTGACATTTTTGACACTTTTGGGGGTACGGTACCAGTGACATTACTGCAGTAATCAGTGCTATATATATGCACTGTTACTGTAAAAATGACACTGGCAGGGAAGGGGTTAATTTTATTGGAGAGGGAGGGGTTAATGTATGCCTGGTGCTTATTGACGTGTGTGGGGGGAGGTGACTGAGTGACACAAGGACAGATCCAGGGTTCAGCTATGCTGAACCCTGCAAACGACCCTGCCTGTCACTTGGGAGATCCGCCCGCTTGTGTTTACACAAGCAGGCAGATCTCCACACTAGATCCCCGACGATCGGGGAAGAGCAACGGCGATCGCCGCTGCTCCTCCCCTGGCCCGACTCCCGCTGTGACTGAATACAGCGGGAGCGGGCCTACGGCGGCGCGCGTGCTGCAGAGAAAGGGGAGTGTCTGACGACGTAGATCTACAGACGATAACGAGCCACTTTGCCGCAGTATTATTACCGTATGCAGCCGGCAAGTGGTTAAATTGCATTAGTGCAGTGTGTCAGTGCCATTTGGTCTACTACGTTTGTGTGTTCCTGTTGATCTTCTGTTGCTGACCTAATCTGCCTCTTACTCTGCCTGAACACCACCTGTACCAACCCCTGGCTTGTCCCTGGATTACGCTTCTGCTTGCTACTTGTGCTCATCCGTCCTGCTGTTACTGACCTTGGTCTGACTCCTGACTACCCTCCTGCCTGCCACCTGAACCTGATCTGCTTGCTGACCAGGACTGTCTGACTCTTCTGCCTATCCTGGACCTGCATCAGCCTATCTATGTTCTTCACTCTCTCCAGTCCTTCCGCCAGCATGTCTGGTCCTGCTGTCCCGGCGTTGCAGACGCACACCAGCACCTGCCAGCAGCAGACTTTCCAGGCAAACATGCCACTCATTACAGTAAGGCTCAGTACGGTCCAAAAATTACAGTCAGCGTCAATGCAATTACACAGAAATCTAACTAAAGTCACGAAAGCAACAGCTATATTTTGTAATTAACGTTGCTCTACAATACACAAACAGGATAACCACATAGTCATAGTCGGGCTTAGAACAAGGCCAACAATGTCACACAATCCTAAACCAACAGATGAGAGTGCCACAGCAAATAAATGTGTTCAGTAGAAGGTTTATTAAACAAAATTCAAAAGTGGAAAGCCAATGCATTTTTAGGGCTCAACCTTCCTTTTGCTCAGGGACTCCTCTTAGCAGTGCATTGTGCCTGATCCATAATATATAACCTCTGTCCTTTACTACCTCAGATGGGCCTGACAAAGATGGAGTTTGAGCTCCCTGAAATGTGTTAGATATCCATTTAGTTGTATAGAACTTTCTAAAGGACATATTCAGTTGTTGTGGCACTCTTGTCTTTCCTGTACTCTATAGACCTTTCATGGGGACCTTGTCCAATACCCCATGTTGATGAAGAGCAGCCCCAAAAGGTTTTACCCTTTGCATCACCGAATCCGGGTCTACATAGAGTCCAGCACTCCTACAACACACATCTGAACCTACAGATAGGGTCAGTACAAGGTCCATAAAGTCACACAGTCCTAAAACTACAGTCAAACTCAGTACAATTATAGTTACTACAGTTGAGATTATTATAGTCAAAAAGCCCTTTATCTGTAGTCAAGCTAGGTACGGTCCTGAAAATGTAGTCAGGGTGAGTATATCCGGATATTACATAGATACATAGTAGGTAAGGTTGAATAAAGACAATGATCCATCCAGTTCAACCCTATGTAGGTGTATGTGTGTGAGTGTTGATAATCATTTCCCATATCTCTGTATGTTGTGTTTTTTAAGATGCACGTCCAAGAGTCTTTTAAAGATATCAATACTCCCTGCTGACACCACCAACTGTGGAAGAGAGCTCCACATTCTTACCGCCCTGACAGTGAAAAAAAAACCCTGCCCAGCTTAAGGTTAGACCGCTTCTCCTCCAATCTCATTGTGTGGCCACGTGTCCTCTTACACTCCCTGAGACTGAATAGTTTTTTTCCTACAATGGGATCACCATTGAGGTATTTGTAAACCGCTATCATGTCTCCTCTCAAGCGTATATTCTCCAGGGAGAATACATTTATTATAACCATAATAAGAATATGTACAGTCATTAAGTCCCGTCACTACAGTCTCACAGAATGAGCACAATCACATATTTCTACAACTGCAATCAGACTTGGCACAAGGTCTGTGAAGCCACACAGTCCTAAAACCACAAACAAGTTAAATAAAATCACATCAGTCCTGTGATTACAATAAGAATTAGTACAGTCTTTATATGGGTTCATATGGGGCCACAAATTGCAGTCAGGGTCAGTGAAGTAATTTACAGTAGTAGTAGTACAACTACAGTCGCAATGTCCTGAAACTGCAGTCTTAGGACAGAAAAAGTAGAGTCATGCAGTCTTACAGCTACAGTCGCGCTCAGTAAAGCATCACAGGCCTAAAGCATCAGTCAGGTTAGGTTCAGTCACACAGCCCTTTGACAAGTATAATAACGGCATTGAGCTCACACTGCACAGCCCAGCAACTACAGCCAGGTATAGAACAATCACACAGTCCTGTGACCACAGTTAAGATTATTACAGTCACAGAGTCCTTTATCTGCAGTCAGGCTCAGCACAGTCCACCAATTGCAGTCAGCATCAGTACAGTCACATAGCATTAAAACTACAGTCTGGATAGTCCTGAAACTACAGTCGTACTTAGTATAGGACGAGTACAATCACACAGTCCTGTGACCACAGTTAGAATTATTACAGTCACAGAGCCCTTTTTTCGGCAGTCAGGCTCAGCACAGTCGACCAATTACAGTCAGCGTCAATACAGTCACAAAGCATTGAAACCACAGTCTGGATATTCCTGAAACTACAGTCGTATTCAGTACAGAAGGAGTATACCCACACAGACCTAAAACTGCAGTCAGGCTCAGTAAAAGGTCAGTAAAGCCACACAGTCCTAAAACTTCAGCCAAAGTAGGTTGAGTCACACAGTCCTATAACTACAGTCACACAGCCCTTTGACAAGTATGATAGTGGCATTTGAGCTCACACTACACAGCCCAACAAATACAGCCAAGTTCAGAACAATTATACAGTCCCGTGACCACCATCTGCAGTCAGGCTCAGCACAGTCCACAAGTTACAGTCATCCTCAGTACAGTCACATAGTATTAAAATGACAGTCTGGATAGTTGTACTCAGTACAGGAAGAGTATACCCACAAAGTCCTGTGACCACAGTTAGGATTATTACAGTCATAGAGCCATTTATCGGCAGTCAGGCTCAGCACAGTCCACCAATTACAGTCAGCGTCAGTACAGTCACAAAGCATTAAAACCACAGCCTGGATAGTCCTAAAACTACAGTCGTACTCAGCACAGGATGAGTAAAATCACACAGTCCTGCAACCACACCTGGGATTATTATAGTCACAGAACCCCTTATCTGCATTAAGCTCAGCACAGTCCACAAATTACCGTCAGCATCAGTACAGTCACAAAGCATTAAAACCACAGCCTGGATAGTCCTAAAACTACAGTCGTACTCAGCACAGGATGAGTAAAATCACACAGACCTGTGATTATTATAGTCACAGAACCCCTTATCTGCATTAAGCTCAGCACAGTCCACAAATTGTACGTTTAGCGTCAGTACAGTTACATAGCATTAAAACTACAGTTTGCATAGTCCCGAAACTACAGTCGTACTCAGTATAGGATGACACAGACCTAAAACTGCATTCAGGCTTAGTAAAAGGTCAGTAAAGCCACACAGTCCTAAAACTTCAGCCAGAGTAGGTTGAGTCACACAGTCCTATAACTACAGTCACACAGCCCTTTGACAAGTATGATAGTGGCATTTGAGCTCACACTACACAGCCCAACAAATACAGCCAAGTTCAGAACAATTATACAGTCCCGTGACCACCATCTGCAGTCAGGCTCAGCACAGTCCACAAGTTACAGTCATCCTCAGTACAGTCACATAGTATTAAAATGACAGTCTGGATAGTTGTACTCAGTACAGGAAGAGTATACCCACAAAGTCCTGTGACCACAGTTAGGATTATTACAGTCATAGAGCCCTTTATCGGCAGTCAGGCTCAGCACAGTCCACCAATTACAGTCAGCGTCAGTACAGTCACAAAGCATTAAAACCACAGCCTGGATAGTCCTAAAACTACAGTCGTACTCAGCACAGGATGAGTAAAATCACACAGTCCTGCAACCACACCTGGGATTATTATAGTCACAGAACCCCTTATCTGCATTAAGCTCAGCACAGTCCACAAATTACCGTCAGCATCAGTACAGTCACAAAGCATTAAAACCACAGCCTGGATAGTCCTAAAACTACAGTCGTACTCAGCACAGGATGAGTAAAATCACACAGACCTGTGATTATTATAGTCACAGAACCCCTTATCTGCATTAAGCTCAGCACAGTCCACAAATTGTACGTTTAGCGTCAGTACAGTTACATAGCATTAAAACTACAGTTTGCATAGTCCCGAAACTACAGTCGTACTCAGTATAGGATGACACAGACCTAAAACTGCATTCAGGCTTAGTAAAAGGTCAGTAAAGCCACACAGTCCTAAAACTTCAGCCAGAGTAGGTTCAGTCACACAGTCCTATAACTACAGTCACACAGCCCTTTGACAAGTATGATAGTGGCATTTGAGCTCACACTACACAGCCCAACAAATACAGCCAAGTTCAGAACAGTTATACAGTCCTGTGACCACTATCTGCAGTCAGGCTCAGCACAGTCCACAAATTACAGTCAGCATCAGTACAGTAATATAGGGTAAAAAATACGACAGTCTGGATAGTCCTGAAACGACAGTCGTACTCGGTATAGGAGGAGTATAATCACACAGTCCTGTGACAACAGTTAGGAATATTACAGTCATAGAGCCCTTTATTGGCAGTCAGGCTCAGCACAGTTCAATTACAGTCAGCATTAATACAGTCATATAGCATTAAAATGACAGTCTGGATAGTTAATACAGTCAAATAGCATTAATACGACAGTCTGTATAGTCCTGAAACTTCAGTCGTACTCAGTACAGGAAGAGTAAAATCACACAGTCCTGTAACCACAGTTACGATTATTACAGTCACAGAACCCCTTATCTGCATTAAGGCTCAGCACAGTCCACACATTACAGCCAGCATTATTACAGCAACATAGCATTAAAAGGACAGTCTGGATAGTCCTGAAACTACAGTTGTACTCAGTAAAAAGCAAGTATAATCACACTTACCTAAAACTACAATCAGGCTCAGTAAAAGGTCAGTAAAGCCACACAGTCCTAAAACTTCAGCCAGAGTAGGTTCAGTTGTACAGTCCTATAACTACAGTCAGCAGCCCTTTGACAAATATGAAAGTGGCATTTGAGCTCAAACAGCACAGCCCAACAAATACATCCAGGTTTAGAACAATTACCGTGACCAATATCTGCATTAAGGCTCAGCACAGTTCACAAAATACCAGTCAGCATTAATACAGTCACATAGCATTAGACAACTGTCTGGATGTTCCTGAAACTACAGCCGTACTCAGTATGGGATGAGAATAATCACACAGTCCTGTGACCACAGTTAGGATTATTACAGTCACAGAGCCCTTTTTGGCAGTCAGGCTCAGCACAGTCCACACCAATTACAGCCAGAGTCAATACAGTCACAAAGCATTAAAACCACAGTCTGGATATTCCTGAAACTACAGCCGTACTCAGTATAGGGCGAGTATAATCACACAGTCCTGTGACCACAGTTAGGATTATTACAGTCATAGAGTCCTTTACCTGCAGTCAGGCTCCGCACAGTCCACCAATTACAGTCAGCGTCAGTACAGTCACAAAGCATTAAAACCACAGTCTGGATATTCCTGAAACTACAGTCGTACTAAAACTCCAGCACAGGACGAATATAATCACACAGACCTAAAACTACAGTCAGGCTCAGTAAAAGGTCAGTAAAGCCACACAGTCCTAAAACATTGGCCAAAGTAAGTAGAGTCACACAGCCCTAAAACTACAGTCACACAGCCCTATAACTACAATCACACAGCCCTGTAACTACAGTCACACAACCCTGTTACTACAATCACACAGCCCTATAACTACAGTCATACAGCCCTATAACTACAGTCACACAGCCCTATAACTACAATCACACAGCCCTATAACTACAGTCACACAGCCCTATAACTACAGTCACACAGCCCTGTAACTACAGTCACATAGCCCTGTAACTACAGTCACACAACCCTATTACTACAATCACACAGCCCTATAACTACAGTCATACAGCCCTATAACTACAATCACACAGCCCTATAACTACAATCACACAGCCCTATAACTACAGTCATACAGCCCTATGACTACAGTCACACAGCCCTATAACTACAATCACACAGCCCTATAACTACAGTCACATAGCCCTGTAACTACAGTCACACAACCCTATTACTACAATCACACAGCCCTATAACTACAGTCATACAGCCCTATAACCACAGTCACACAGCCCTATAACTACAGTCACACAGCCCTATAACTACAATCACACAGCCCTATAACCACAGTCCCACAGCCCTATAACTACAATCACACAGCCCTATAACTACAGCCACACAGCCCTATAACTACAGTCACACATCCCTATAACTACAGTCCCACAGCCTTATAACTACAACCACACAGCCCTATAACTACAACCACACAGCCCTATAACTACAACCACACAGCCCTATAACCACAGTCACACAGCCCTATAACTACAACCACACAGCCCTATAAGTACAGTCACACAGCCCTATAACTACAATCACACAGCCCTATAACTACAGTCACACATCCCTATAACTACAGTCCCACAGCCTTATGACTACAATCAAACAGCCCTATAACTACAGCCACACAGCCCTATAACTACAGTCACACATACCTATAACTACAGTCCCACAGCCTTATAACTACAACCACACAGCCCTATAACCACATTCACACAGCCCTATAACTACAGTCACACAGCCCTATAACTACAACCACACAGCCCTATAACCACAGTCACACAGCCCTATAAGTACAGTCACACAGCCCTTTGACCAGACTGAGAACATTCACACACCTGTGTAGTATTAGAACGACCGTTCCCATTCAAATCAGCAGGGCATATCTATATCTGGTTTAATTTAATCTTCTGGTACGAGATTATATAATGCCTCTTGCGATATGAAAATGTATTAAAAAAGCAGCTGAATTAGCAACTGCAAAATGATTCTATTAACTTGCCTATACGGGAGCAGATTTGTGCAGTCTGCAGATAAATGGTTTCGGAATCTCAATAGCCTGGATTGTCCAATTCTCTGTAGATTGAATCTCAATGGACTGGATTGTCAAATTTTCTGTAGTTCGAATCTCAATATACTGGATTTTCCAATTCTCTGTAGAATAGATCTCAGTGGCCTGGATTGTCCAACTCTCTGTAGATCGAGTCTCAACGGCCTGGATTGTCCAATTATCCATGCAAACATATACATTTTTTTAATGCACGAATCTGCAGTTGATTGATTGATTTGGTCATGCATGACTACAACCTCACATCATTTTTTGGGGGTGGGGACGTTTTCCAGCCTCTACTAAAGTGCATTTATGGCAGCAGGGCACGCGTGCAGCATACACCTCCACCCCCCACAGACCCAGCATGCATGGGGAGTGCATCCACGGCACCAAGACTTGCCGTCGGACCCACAATCTTACAGTCTTCCCCACCTGAAGCGAATAGAAAAAAAGTGCTATGTTAAGATGTACAAGTTTAAAAATTTTTAAAAGTTCACAATAATAGTGTAGAGATCGGCTCTGTGCCGCCACATTCACCAACCAGGACTTGCTTGGATCTGAACCGTCATACGTGCTTGTGATGATGCAGCTGGGCGTTTAGGGGTGTGTGGAGGCCGGGTTCAATATGGAATGATGGGGTTACAATAGAACAAATTTCACGGCTGGTTTTGGCTCTGGAACCTTTTGAAACCTCAACTGAACAAAGTAATTTGCGCCAACTCTAATGTTACATAGTTACATAGTTAGTCAGGTGGAAAAAGACCATCTGGTTCAACCAATCAAAAACAGTAAAATTTAGTAAATGTAGAAAGGCTTAACCACCAAGGTACCAGTTTCACAGAATGGACTAGGTACAGTGATGGTGAAACTTGGCACTCCAGATGTTTTGGAACTACATTTCCCATGATGCATTTGCACTCTGCAGTGTAGTTGAGTAGACCAGTAATGGCGAACCTTGGCACCCCGGATGTTTTGGAACTACATTTCCCATGATGCTCATGCACTCTGCAGTGTAGTTGAGTAGACCAGTAATGGCGAACCTTGGCACCCCGGATGTTTTGGAACTACATTTCCCACGATGCTCATGCACTCTGTAGTGTAGTTGAGTAGACCAGTAATGGCGAACCTTGGCACTCCAGATGTATCGGAACTACATTTCCCATGATGGTCATGCACTCTGCAGTGTAGTTGAGTAGACCAGTAATGGCGAACCTTGGCACCCCAGATGTTTTAAAACTACATTTCCCATGATGCTCATGCACTCTGCAGTGTAGTTGAGCATCATGGGAAATGTAGTTCCAAAACATCTGGGGTGCCAAGGTTCATCATTACTGGACTAGGATATCTTTCTTCAGAGAGTTCAAAATGTGATTGGAAGTGTGAGTTATGTGGGTCAGTCACATGCGCTGAAGCTGCACCCCCAACTCCACCCAAAAAATCCATCATGTCCTTTAAAATTAATTGAAAGCCTAACTAGGCCCCCCCGCTCACAACAGGGCGATTTGAGATGTAATTTTGCATGCCAAATCCCCACCTATTGCCGGCAACGGCACCATCCAAATCAGTGCGACGCCGACTTTGCGCTGCACAGATTCCCAAAAGTAGTTCCTGCACTACTTTTGGCGACTTCGAGGTTTTTAATAGACATTTTAATAGACATCTGTGCATGAACCCGCATAGATGTCTCTCAAACCGGTTTCGAAATCATCTGAGTTCAGCAGATTTCAAACCTGGAACCTAAACTAAGCTTTGTATTTACAGTATCTTCAGTTATACAGTCCTGTAACATCGCTGTAACATCGCGCAAACAGAATCGCGGGACGCATGACGCACAAAAGAAGCTCTTGTACCTTTTTTGGGCGTCATGCATCCCGCGATTCTGTTTGCGCAATGTTACCGCGATTCGGCAGGCGGAAATCGTGGCAACATCGCACAGCGTTTGGGGTGCCACTGCAAATCACGGGCATCGCATAGGCGTCCCGCGATTTGCAATGATTTCCGGATCGCGGGCAGAATCGCGGTGATTCTGCCTGTGATACGCTGCGCCCACATGTGAACGTAGCCTAAGTGTTTGGAAGGTCTGGCTCTCATGACTAGGAAGTATGACGCCGTTTCTGCCTCTTCCCTTCACTGAACCTCATTTATCATTTATTTTGTTCTTGCTTTTTATTGTGTAAACAAGAGGCAAAACAATTGCCTACGCAAACTGTCCAACCCAAAGCCCGTGACCGCGGTCTCCACAGTAGGACTAATTGCCTACTGACGTGCGGGTAATTTGAGGACCCGCGGGAACTGGCACAGATCGCTGGTCGTGGTTGGGAGCTGCCATCGTACCGGCCAAGGAAATGTGGTCTATCAATTTAACGAAAATAACTTTTAATTAAGCCCTTGGCCTAATTAGGTTTAATAACGTATGATTATCGCGGCGCGTAGACCTGTTACCGCCAAAGGTCTACAGATGTATCTCTTGACGGTGGAGAGGAAGTGACTACATGGACTCTTGACAAGGTGAGCAGGCGGGAGGGAGGAGGACTGCGGCAGACTAATCAGTGCAAGGTAATAAGGGTCGAGGGACTAGGGAGCAGCGATTGGGTTCGATCTCACAGTCAGCGCTCTGTTTCCGGACTTAATTAGCACGAACAACATTATCTGGCTCATCTGCCACGCTGTACAGCTGAGAAACCTGACATCCGTCTCCTACAACCAGAGCTCAAGATGAAATTAGCTTTCTACCCAGATGTTCGGGGGTCAGCAGCTACTCGGGGGCTTTCCATGACTACGGCCGCTGTGACTTAATTAACAGCCGTCAACTTATAGAGCTATTCCTGGCAGCAAAAATGATTCAGTGTAACGCTAATGCTATCTAGCAAAACAGTCCCATTATAACAAGGGCCCATTCACACAAGGGTGAGCCATTGCCGTGCATGGAAGCATGTGTAATAAAGCAAGCTCTTACATGTGATAATGTGCATTGTATTAAGGTACCCCAGTCCTTATGAATGGGTTGTCGTTATAAATTGGTGCCCGTTATGAATGGGCTGTCGTAATGAATGGACACCGATATGAATGAGCTGCCAATGTGAATGGGCTGCCGATATGAATGGGATGCCGATATGAATGGGATGCCGAAATGAATAGGATGCCGATGTGAATGGGCTGCCGATATGATTGGGCTGTTGATATGAATGGGATGCCGATATGAATGGGCTGCCGATATGAATGAGATGCCGATATGAATGGGTTGCCGATATGATTGGGATGTCGATATGAATGGGCTGTTGATTTGAAGGGGCTGTTGATATGAATGAGCTGCCGACATGAATGGGCTGCCATTATAAATGGGCTACCTTTATGAATGGGCTGCCAACATGAATGAGCTGTTGATATGAATGGGCTGTTGATATGAATGGGCTGCCGTTATGAATGGGCTGCCATTATGAATGGGCTGCCATTATGTATGGGCTGCCATTATGAATGGGCTGTCATTATGAATGGGCTGCCGTTATGAATAGGCTGCCATTTTTAATGGGCTGCCAAGGGACCACAATGAATAACAAAATGCATAAACCTTTACTTAAGTGTAACAAGTGCACTGCACACGACTGTACCGTGCATTGGGGTCTCATTCACAATGAATAGCAATGCAACACATCCCACATAGAAAACAGGTGCATTGGCATGCACTGTAGCAATGCATGTTAATGCATGTATTTTGGCGCCACTAAGCCAAGGGCCTATTCACACTACAGTGATCAATTGCAGTATATTTTTAAATGGGACTTGCATTAAGGCAGCCCGTTCATTATGAATGGTCTATCATTCTGAATGGGCTGCCAAGGGACCACAATGGATAAAAAAAAGTGCCTCAACCTTTACTAAAGTGTAACAAATGCGTTACATGCTACTGTACAGTGTGTTGGGTTCTCATTCACAATGAAAGTCAATGCAACACACTCTAAATAGAACAGGTGCATTGGCATGCATTCTGGCAATAAGTGGTAATGTGTTTGTTTTAGCACCACTATGCCAAGGGCCTATTTAACTACAGTGATCCATTGTGAATTTAAGCATGTGCGTTAACATGGGTTCTTACACAGGATAATATGACTTGCATTAAGGCAGCCCATTCATTAGGAATGGCCTTTTGTTATGAATGGGTTTCTTTTATGAATGGGCTGCCAAAGGACCACAATGGGTAAAAAAAAAAAAATGCATGACCCCTTACTAAGCATTGCATGCAGAGGGTGGATTTGATTTAAATCACGATCTAAATCACTAGTAAAAAGGCTTGATTTAAATCAACTCAATTTAAATCATCATTTTTAAAGAGAAACTGTCATCATTCTCCCGCAACGGCTCCTCTTTTGACCCACCAAGAGTCCCATTCACTTTAATGGGATGGCTGGTGATGCGGCAGTGACCAGTGGTGTATTTAGGTTTTGTGCTGCCCTAGGCCTGACTAAACTTGTGCAGCCCCTAATTTAAATACGACCCACCTCTTCCTGTAAAGGCCACACCCCTTCCTGTTTATGACCCGCCCTGTCATCTGTAAACCACAGACCACAACCAGTCTATCAGTGCCCATCAGTCAAACCTCATCAGTGCCGCTTTATCAGTGCCCATCAGTGCAGCCTCATCAGTGCGGCCTCATCAGTACAGCCCGATCAGTGGCCACCAGTGCAGCCTATCAGTGCCCATTAATGCAGCCTATCAGTGCCCATCAGTGCAGATTATCAGTGCCACCTCATCAGTGGCCATCAGTGAAGCCTATTAGTGCCCATCAGTACCAGCAGGTAGCAGTGTGACCGCTTTATGGCGGTGCCAGACTGATTTGCCCCATAGGACTGGCACTATACTAAAAGTGTCGTGCAAGCTGGTGGGGACCCTTTTCATGCGGGAGCCAGGAGGAAGCTGTTTTTTTTCCATGTGGGGTGCAGCTTTTTTGCTGCCCCCCTGCAAAGTGCTGCCCTAGGCCTTGTTGGCCTAGGCCAAGATACAGCACTGGCAGTGACACAACATGGTGAGGGACGTGGCGGCAGCAGCTAATTGGATGCCCACTAACAGGCACTGCCATGATGGATCTGAAATGACAGGTGCTCTTTAAATGTAAGGACTCATTCTTGATGGTAGTTAGTGTGAAATTGTGTGGATGCGTCAATGCAGTGCATGTTATCTCACTCTCCTCAGCTGCATCAGTCGCAAATGGACACCGGTACCGGGGTGATACCTCTAGCTGCAGGCATCACCCAGATACAAGCACTTTCCCGAAATATCGGCAATATCAGTCACCTTGGTGGCCGATTCCGATATATCGGGGAAAGTGCATATCGACCCTTAATATATCGGCTTTGCTGATAATCGGTCGATCCCTAATGGAAACCACCAAAAACAATGGAATTCTTCTTGTTGAGGGCTGTCGGGGATTGTGCAACAAAAAACTCAGGTGTGATTGGGGCCCAAACATTTCCTAATTTAAAAAAAAAAAAAAAGGTTGTGACAATAGAGACACTTTAATTCTCCAAGATCTGCCAAAAACAGAAATGAATGTTGGCGGACTGACCCTTTAAAAAAAAAAGAAGAAATGTTAACGGCTACAAAATCTCTTGGAGGGTCTCCTGTGGCTCGCTGCCATAGTGGCGGAGAAGTCTCTGCAAGCTCTGAACTGTAAACTGCTGCCAATTAGGAGGAAGCCGAAGCCCCAGAGCTGCGGAGAATGCACTTAGTGGTGGCAGGGGAAGAGAAGCCCTTCCAAATACAGGGCGGCTTTCCTCCAGAAGACGATCCGATTTCACCCAAAGCCCTCCAATTGAATTTTTCAGCAGATATTGTCAGCTAATGGGATTAGGGAGACCTGCCGTGCGGTTTATGAAGAAATAAAAAGAAGGGAAGTGATTATTATTATGTCTCCTTCATGGCTGTTGGTGTTCCCTGCACTTTGTCTCTCTCACCCTGACCATAATCACTGAAGCAGCATTTCATTCTCTGCAACTCACCCCGTACCTGAACTGCGTGCTGCAAGAAGTAAACCAATAAAATCTCAGAAAAGCTTAACCACTTTACCACCGGGGATTTTGCTGTCTTACGTCCAGGCCACTTTTTGCGATTCGGCACTGTGCGACTTTAACTGACAATTGCACGGTCATGCGACGCTGTACCCAAACGAAATTTACGTCCTTTTTTTCCCACAAACAGAGCTTTCTTTTGGTGGTATTTGATCACCTGTGCGATTTTTACTTTTTACGCTATAAACAAAAAAAAAAGCGACAATTTTGAAAAAATAACAATATTTTTCACATTTTTTTATATGAAATTCCCCCCCAAAAAAATGTAAAAAACAAAATTTTTTATCATTTTAGGCCATTTTGTTTTCTGCCACATATTTTTGGTAAAAAAAAATTGCAATAATGGTTTGCGCAAAAGTTAAAGATTTTTGTCATTTTTGGTGTTTATTTTTTTAACGAGTAATGGCGCTTTTTTTTGCGGGACTGCGACATTGCGGCGGACAGATCGGACCCTTGACTGACATTTTTGACACTTTTGGGGGTACCAGTGACATCACTACAGTAATCAGTGCTATAAATATGCACTGTTACTGTAAAAATGACACTGGCAGGGAAGGGGTTAACTTTTATTGGAGAGGGAGGGGTTAATGTATGCCTGGTGCTTACTGACATGTGTTGGGGGGAGGTGACTGAGTGACACAGGGACAGATCACAGGTTCAGCTATGCTGAACCCTGCAATCTGACCCTGCGTGTCACTTAGGAGATCCTGCCTGTCACTTAGGAGATCCGTTTACACAAGCGGGCGGATCTCCAGACTCGATTCCCCGACGATCGGGAAAAAGCGGCGGTAATCACCGCCGCTCCTCCCCTGGCCCGACTCCCGCTGTAACTGAATACAGCGGGAGCGAGCCTCCGGCGGCGCGCGCGCGCCGCCCACGAGGGGAGAAGTCCAGCGACGTAGGTCTACATCGCTGGACGGGAACGAGCCACTTTGCCGCAGTACAGTCAATGTGACTGGTCGGCAAGTGGTTAAACTTGTTTCCAAAGCCTTTTGCAATATCATCCCCTGGAAGGATTTACCCCCCAATGACCAGGCCATTTTTTGCTATACGGCATTGCGTTACTTTAACTGACAATTGCGCGGTCTTGCGGCCCTGCGCCCAAACACAATTGATGTCCTTTTTTCCCCACAAATAGAGCTTTGCTTTTGATGGTTTTGATCACCTCTGCGTTTTTTTGTTTTTACGCTATAAACAAAAAAAGAGCGTCAATTTTGAAAAAACACCAATATTTTCTACTTTCTGCTATAAAACATTCCCAATAAAAAAAATTTAAAAAATCTAATTTTTTTTTATCAGTTTAGGCCAATTTATATTCTGCTACATATTTTTGGTAAAAAAAAAATCCCAAAAAGCGTATAATAATTGGTTTGCGCAAAAGTTATAGCGTTTACAAACTACAGGATAGATTTATGGACTTTTTATTTATTTATTTAATAATTTTTTTTTTTAGTAATGGAGGTGATCAGCAATTTTTATCGGGACTGTGACATTGCGGCGGACAAATCTGACACTAAAGTGGGGTACACACTAGTAGAAAATCTGCCGAAAATTCCCCTCCGAGGTAAAATCGTACGATTTTCGGCTAGTGTGTACACAACTTTCAGCAGCCGATGCCAACATTTTCAACGAAAAAAAAAAACGGAGGGACAAACACCAAATTTTTATCATCCTCCCCCAGACGACCAATTTTCGTTTAAATGTGTATGCAGTACGTCTGTGAAAAATCGGATACGAAAGACTGCGCATGACAACCCGGAAGTCTAGGTACAAATGTCCCAAAAAAAAAAAAAATCGGACGAGAAATTTCGTGAACATTTATGCAACTAAAAACGGTTATGAACGATGAGCAAGAGAGAGAAAAATCGGAGAATATTTCGTCCGATTTCCATCAAGTGTGTACGAGCCTTTAGTGACATTTTTTGGGGACCAGTGACATTAATACAGAGATCAGTGCTAAATAATATCCACGGTTATTGTATAAATGACACTGGCAGGGAAGGGGATAACACTGGGGGTGATCAAGGGGTTAAATGTGTTCCCTATATGTGCTTTCTAACTGTTTTTGGGGATGGATTGAACAGAGGCAGAGAGAGATCGGTGATTCAGCTTAGTTTACATACCAGACGGCTCTCTTGTCAGTTTTGCCGAAGATTGCGGGAGGCCGGCGGCGATCGAGCCCGCTTCTCCCGCAGTCTGCCTCCCGCTGTGTCTAATCACAGCGGGAGCGTGACTCTGGCGGCGCGTGCGCCGCCAAAACTGCTTGCTCATAATCACGTAGATCTACGTGATTATACGCAGCCGAGCCGCCCTACCACAGTATATCTGTGTGGGGTGGTCGGCAAGTGGTTAATGACCAGGCCATTTTTTGTGATACGGCACTGCGTTACATTATCTAACAATTGCGCCGACACTGTATCCAAATAAAATGTATGTCCTTTTTTTCCCCTCAAATAGAGCTTTTGATCACCTCGTTTTTACTTTTTGTACTATAAAAAAGAAAAGACCGACAATTTTGAAAAAAAAAAAGAAAAAAATGTTAACATTCGGCTATAAAACATATCTATGGAAGAGCCCTGGGGCCATCATAAAAAAAATGTCAAAGATTTCTCAGTTTGAAATTTTTTTTATTTTTTTTTACAGAATTCTGAGTTTGAAAGTCAGAATTCTGACTTTGCAAGGCAGAATTCTGAGATTAAAAGTTTGAACCATGCTAAAATTTATTAAACACAATTTTGAGATTAAAAGTCAGAATTCTGAGTTTCAAAGTCAGAATTCTAAGTTTGAAAGTTAGATATCTGAGTTTGAAAGTATTAAATATCCAATAAAAAAAAAATGAAAAATATATACATTTTTCATCAATTTAAGCCAATATGTATTCTGCTACATACAGTATTTTTGGTAAAAAAAAATCCCAATAAGCGTATATTGATTGGTTTGCGCAAAAGTTATTGCGTCTACAAACTATGGAATATATTTATGGAATTTTTTTTTTTTTTTACGAGTACTGGGGGGCAATCAGCGACTTATAGCGGGTCTGCCATATTGTGGTGGATGAATCGGACAATAATGCCTCAATCAGATAATCGTACGAAAAAAATCGCTTTCGAATTGATCACATGATCACCTGATCGTTAGTACACAGCTTTCGACAGCCAATCGCGACAGTTCGTCCAACAAAATCCGAAGGGACAAACACAAAAACTTTTGTTGTACGATAGCCTAGCGAGCGACAATCGTTTAATCAGTACAGTATGCGTCCGCTAATAATCTATAGACAAAGACCACGCATGATCAGAAACACTAAAATGACCTGGAAGAAGCCTGGCCGCCATTGTTTTTGTTTTGCACTATCCGATACGTAGCTACGCAACCAGGACGCTTTTCCAGAATTGAACGGAAAAAAAAAATCATATTTTTAGTACGCATTGTTGAATTCGATATTAGTATCATGTAACAAAATGCGAACGATAAGTCATCCGATTATCTGATCGTGTGTACGAGGCATTAGTGACACTTTTTTTGGGAACCAGTGACACCAATACAGTGATCAGTGCTAAAAAATATGCACTGTCACTGTACTAACGACAGTGGCTGGAAAGAGGTTAACATCAGAGGCGATCAAAGTGTTAAATGTGTTCCTAAAATGTGCTTGTACTGTGGGAAGGCAGAGATCCATGTTCCTGCTTTGCAGAAACACAGAATCACTACCTTCCCTACTGACAAAACTGCTATCTGCCTGGTTTCATAGACAGACTGCCGTTCTGCTTCTCTCCCAAACGACCAGTGGGTGCCGGCGGGCATTGAGTCTGCCGGTCCCGCTGTTTGGCTCCCACTCTGTCCAATCACAGCGGGAGTGGGTCGCTGGCGGTGCGCATGTGCGCCCCAGACCCAGAAGTGCAGGATCATGTACAGGTACGTGATTCTGCGCAGAGCAGCCCTGCTGCAGTAAATGTACGCAGGGCAGTTGGCAGCCTGCTACATTTATTGGAATAATCCCTGGTGATCCTGCCATGAAGGTACCTTTCAGACACTTCCTGGTATAGGGTGACGACACGCTGTCCCTGCCTACCGCTGGTGCTCCCGTGTTGTCACTCAGGCTCCCAATGGAAACTACAAGCATGCAATGGCATATCTCCCGATTTTTGAGATGGGAATAAGGGACATCTATTAGCAAAAGTATGTAGGCATAGGACACACCCTCTGCCACGCCTCCTTAAAGGAGAATTTAAAAAAAAATGTATAGTTAAAGGAGAATTAAAAAAAAAATGAGGGACAAATAAGGAGGAATGAGGGACAGAGGGACTTTGTTCCAAATCATGGACAGTCCCTCGAAATCAGGGACAGTTGGGAGCTATGCAATGGGAGGAGATTTACTAAAACCGAAGCACTCAGAATCTGGTGCAGCTGTACTTGGTAGCCAATCAGGAAGTCCCCCCTCTCTGTAATAATATAGTAATGTATAATTGCATTTTTACCCGGATCTACTAAGGACTTACAGTCCAGAACCCAGCCTGTGCCTTGAAGGTGAGCGTCCTTCACTGCACGTCCGTAACCGCGCTGAAGTCTAGACGCAGGATTTTACCGCTGCTCATAATCCGTTGAACGGCTGCGGGAAAGGCGGAGGAGGGGAGTGGGGGGGAAAGAGGAGACGGCGAGGGGGAACAAGACGTGTTGAAAAGATTAATGGCTTCTGTGAATTTTACACATGAAGCATCAGTAATTCTATTAACAAGAAAACAGCATAATTGCATTCATTTGTTCTGCATAACATTAGCTTGATACATGTGCTCGATAATTGGAGGAAAATTATTCCAGCGAGAGCCCGGCGCTTTAAAGCGTTATTGTGGAAAGGGTGACCTTGGTGGGTGAATGAAGTGGAAGCTCTCAGTAAAGGCAGAGGATGGGTACAAAAAAATATATAATCATTTTATCTGTACAAATAGCTTATGTAATATAAGATATATTATGTAGGCTGCAATCACCTACACATACCCTATCGCAGACTTTCTCAATGTTCTCAACACAGAGGAACCCTAGAAATAACTTTCCAGTCTCCAGGAACTTCTGCTAAAAATGACTAGATCTACAACTCATGATACAATAGTGTGACAGTCAGTGGGAAGAATGCTCCTTACACTTGTGGTCATTCGGAAGAATTGCCCCCTTACATTAGCTAAACAGATCAATGGTGTCAGTGAGAACTTATCTGAGAGGCAGGGATTGCTCATTGCTCAAGGAACCCCATAGGGCTCCATTGAACTCTGGTTGAGAAACCCTTCATCAGTGCGGTGGTCAGTGGGAAGAATGCTCCTTTACATTTGTGATCATTGGGAAGAAATCCCCCTTAAAATAGCTAAACAGCTCAATGGTGTCTGAGAACTTATCTGAGAGGCAGAAAATGCCCAGGAAACCTCTGGAGGAACCCTGACCTATAGTGTTCTGAGCTCTGCATGAAGTTCTCTTCATCCATTCTAGCTCAGCTTCCTCCAGGCTCCATCACCGCATGTCCTACAGGTGAGAGTCAGAAATTGCTCATTGCTCAAGGAACCTCTGGAGAAACCCTGGGGATCCATTGAACTCCGTCTGAGAAACCCTACATTAGTGTAATGGTCTTTCGGAAGAATGGTCCTTACACTTGTGGTCATTGAGAAGAATTACCCCCTTACAATAGCTAAAAAGATCAATGGTGTCTGAGAACTTATCTGCGAGGCAGAAAATGCCCAGGAAACCTCTGGAGGAACCTTAGGATTCCATGGAACCCTGATCTATAGTGTTCTGAGCTCTGCATGAAGTTCTCTTCATCCATTCTAGCTCAGCTACTTCCAGGCTCCATCAATGCATGTCCTACAGGTGAGAGGCAGAAATTTCTCGTTGCTCAAGGAACCTCTGGAGGAACCCTGGGGCTCCATGGAACTCCGGCTGGGAAACCCTGCATTAGTGTAATGGTCTTTGGGAAGAATGGTCCTTACACTTGTGGTCATTGGGAAGAATTACCCCCTTACAATAGCTAAACAGCTCAATGGTGTCTGAGAATTTATCTGAGAGGCAGAAAATGCTCAGGAAACCTCTGGAGGAACCTTAGGATTCCATGGAACCCTGATCTATAGTGTTCTGAGCTCTGTATGAAGTCCTCTTCATCCATTCTAGCTCAGCTTCCTCCAGGCTCCATCACCGCATGTTCTATAGGTGAGAGGCAGAAATTGCTTATTGCTCAAGGAACCTCTGGGGGAACCCTGGGGCTCCATGGAACTCTGGCTGAGAAACCCTGCATTAGTGTAATGGTCATTGGGAAGAATTACCCCCTTACAATAGCTAAACAGCTCAATGGTGTCAGTGAGAAATTATCGGAGAAGCAGGAAATGCTCAGGAAACCTCTGGAGGAATCTTAGGATTCCATCGAACCCTGATCTATAGTGTTCTGAGCTCTGCATGAAGTTCTCTTCATCCATTCTAGCTCAGCTTCCTCCAGGCTCCATCACTGCATGTCCTACAGGTGAGAGTCAGAAATTGCTTATTGCTCAAGGAACTTCTGGAGGAACCCTGGGGCTCCACGGAACTCCGGCTGAGAAACTCTACATTAGTGTAATGGTCTTTGGGAAGAATGGTCCTTACACTTGTGGTCATTGGGAAGAATTACCCCCTTATACTAGCTAAACAGATCAATGGCATCTGAGAGCTTATCCGAGAGGCAGAAAATGCCCAGGGAACCTCTGGAGGAACCTTAGGATTCCATGGAACCCTGATCTATAGTGTTCTGAGCTCTGCATGAAGTTCTCTTCATCCATTCTAGCTCAGCTTCCTCCAGGCTCCATCACTGCATGTTCTACAGGTGAGATATCAAATGTGCTTCTTAGTTCACTAATTAATGCAACTGTGCCTCTACCTGGCAATGGGGAAAACATGCAGTGGAATGCTTTCCCACACATGAGACAAATTTATGACAACTTTGAGGTTTTAAATCAGCTTTCTACAGCAGTGAGCTGCCAACATGACCCAATGGTGCAGAATACTCTGCATATGTCTTTCTGATTTATAATGCATGTCAGGACAAAAGAAAAGCATCTCAGAAATGCATGCATTTTCCTGTATTTTAATTCTCATCCAGATGGGAGAATGAGGGCAGATAGACTGCTGCGTTCAGATGCTAAATGCCACACTGTGTGCTATGGCCGCATGCAAACTGGGTGATTAGCTGCATCCGGAAATATCATCCCTGAATGCAAATATATATAGATAGATATCTAAATATATATATATATATATAGGTACACTGGATTGAGGGTGGGGGTTGGGGGCTGCCTCCCCCCGGGGGCGCAGTGTGTTCCCGTAGGGGCGCCCGGGGGGGGGGGACCCGGACCGTCCACTCCTTAGTGTTATGGAGCGGGGGCTCTGTACCCACTTTAACTTGGTCGATCTACTATTGTTCCTGTTGTTATGTTCCTCTGACTCCTGCTGTTACCAATATCTGTATATGCGTATTTCATGTTTTATGTTTCCTATGTTCTATACTGCCTTCAATTTATACGGTTGAGCCGAGTTGGCTCATTATGCACTGTTATACCTTTTCTGAAAACTCAATAAAAATTATTGAAAATTAAATATATATATATATATATATATATATATATATACATACACTGTATATAGATTAACATTTTTTTTTATAATATATTATAAAAGTATATATTATTAAGTATATAGATCTATCTATATATATATATATATATATATATATATATATATATATATAGAGATAGATAGATAGATAGATAGATAGATAGATAGATAGATAGATAGATAGATAGATAGATAGATAGATAGATAGATAGATAGATAGATAGATAGATATAGATAGATATCTAAATATATATATATTTATATATACATACACACACGGCAGGTTACTGTATATAGATTTAAAAATATATTTAGTAGTATCCATAACAGTAATAAAAGCTAATTTCTGGCACAGATCATGCTCATTGTGCTCCTGAGAATTGGCACAAATTTGTGGCTTCATGTGGGAACTTTCTGACTCTTAAACAACTTTCTGAATTTCCCTCAACAAATCAGCTTCTCCTATTCCTTCTGCTGGGGCGGGTTAGAACACGAAAGGCAGACACTGATTGGCTGCTGGGGCTGGTTAGAACACGAAAGGCAGACACTGATTGGCTGCTGGGGCAGGTTAGAACACGAAAGGCAGACACTGATTGGCTGCTGGGGCAGGTTAGAACACGAAAGGCAGACACTGATTGGCTCCTGGGGCAGGTTAGAACACGAAAGGCAGACACTGATTGGCTGCCGGGAGGGAAAGACAGACTGGTTTTCAATCAAGTACTTTAGTGTAGCAGCTCTTGACGCTGCATTTCATCAACAAAGGAGGGGGGAGAAATAAACAGCTTATATCTGCCTTGAAAAAGGTGTATTTGTGACTGTACCAACGCAGTAACTGAGCTTCGCTACATAAGCTTCCACCAATATTGCAAGATGGGTCCAATTTACAGGGCCAGTTCATCTAAAACTAATATCTTAGATTTGGGTTGGATAATTACAAGTATTTGTATCACACAAAAAATGTTAAGCGGTGCTTTTACATATTGTACCTTCAAGGAACTAACAATCTAAGGTCACTATCTTAAATACTTTGGCCAGTTAACCTATCAATGTGTCTTTGGGATGTGGGGTGAGTTCCCAGATGAAACCCATGTGAGCACATGCAAACTCTGTACGGGTAATGTCCTGGTTGGAAATCAAACCATGGACCCTACTACTGGAAGGCATGAGTGCTAACCACTAGACCTACAGTACATGCTTCCCCACCATGGATGTCTGCATTACCCTCTAACTCATTACATCTCAAGGGGAGAATTTCCTTCATCTTACAAGGTGTTTACCTTTGCCATGATGGATTTTTCAGCAAATGGAGTAAGACTCTACTGAACTGATCTGCGTGCAAAGTACAGTAAACCATGGCAGCAGGGCCGTCCTTAACACAGGGCAAAAGGGGCAGCTGCCCTGGGCCCAGTCATTGTTGTGGGGTACGAAGCAGCTGCCCCTTGAGCCGGCACTGCCTGCAAATAGGTAATCAGTGGATTTTGGAGGGCCAAAGAAAATATTTGCCCAGGGTCCAATCAATATTTAAGATGGCTCTGCATGGCAGCTAAACTGTCATATGGGAAAAAAAATAAAAGTTGCTTGGCTGATAGGTCAGTTTACTTATCACAGGTCAATTGACCATGTAATGTGCACTAACCTACATCAGCTAACTAACATTCAACTTTATAAAAAGGAGTCCATGTAGTTGTGCGTGGAGTTGGCCTTTAAAGTTTTAGGAATCTGTAACTCCCACCTGTTTCCAGAGCCAACATAGCACACTAGGAAAATAGCCCTTTGCTGCAGTGATAAGCACAACGACAGTGTAGACCCAAGCAGAACGGCACAGGTGAGTGACAACACCCAGAACCTCCCAGTGCAGGGCAGACATTCAGCGAGTCGTGATTACAGGAAACACATGAGACAAGAGCTTGCTTCCCACAAAGCAGCATGTTACAGTCACAGAACACTGGAGCAAGCAGAAAGGGTCTGTACAGAAGTTGGAAGGTCACAAAATTTCCAGTGGGAGCCACTGACGTCCAAAGCTGACCAAAGAGGTATCCCCCACAGTAGGGTCCTTCCGTCCAACTCCTTCTTCATACGAAAGTTCACAAAATTGTCCATACTGGTCCAACTAATTAGAAAACAAATGTAGTTTGCAGTAAGGCACTACTGCACGCAGATTGCACTGTTCCCCTTGAAGATAAAGACAATGTTTCTCCAAAAAAAATGAAAGATTATTTCCAGCAAAAATAAATAATTGCCATCACTTCTTGATTTTATTTTGATATTCCCCAGAGCCAAAAACGAAGGAAAAAAACTGAAACTGAACATTTAGAACATTTCTAGGTAGAATTGAGCTGCTCATGGGTGGGGTTTGTACATTTCTAGGTGGGGCTTGGCTGCTAGTGGGCAGAGTTTAGGTTAATTCCATCACAGGATGGCTATTGACAACAGCATTAAATATAGATGGTGTAGAGCTCAGCACCACCATATTGTTATTGAAGAGACAAGAACTCACTGCTCAAGGTGGTGTAATTGCCTGATGACTCACACCGGTGCATGCCCCGGCTCGCCTCCGTGAAAACTTGATAAAGGAAAAGGAATTGGCAGCACTCCAGGTTGAGTCAAAATCCAGATTTATTGACTGGACATCCAAATATGACAATCGTGACAAGGTAGACGCGTTTCACACACTGACTGTGTGCTTAATCATTACCTCGAATTTCTTTTGTCATGGACTTCTCAAGCTTGCGGAATAGTGCTCCCACCGATCCTTTGTCTCCATTAGTGGTATCATTCAGGGTATTACTGGTATTAGTTCTCAGTGGATTATCTTTAATGATTAAGCACACAGTCAGTGTGTGAAACGCATCTACCTTGTCACGATTGTCATATTTGGATGTCCAGTCAATAAATCTGGATTTTGACTCAACCTGGAGTGCTGCCAATTCCTTTTCCTTTACCACCATATTGTTGTTCTAACTAAAGGCAAATGACACCTCAGTATTAAAATCCTGCTTGTTATTTTAGAAGATACCTGCCATAAAGGAAATACTTGGACTGCCATTGTTGGCTTACATTTGGAAATGTTAGTTGCCTGACTATCATGCTGATCCTCTAGCTGTAAGACTTTTTGAGTCACAGACCTTTAATAAGTATGCAGCAAGTAAATTCAGATGTCCTGATCTACACCAAGGTTAGTCATTTAGAAGCCACTGAAGCGCAATGATTAGCATGACAACCAGGCAACTATTTGTTTCAGAAGTGTCAGCCTACATATTTCTCTTATAAGATTTCTTCAATGTCATCACGGGCAGGGATACACTGCATGACAGGCTGAAGAGAGTGAAACATGACTAAATGTGACCCATGGACTGTGCCACATGACCAGTTTCCATCCAATCACATGCCAAGCTTCCCATCTAAGACTGGCATGCAGACATTTCAATGTGGCCAACCCCAATGGGTATAAAATGCAACCCTTGGGATCAGCTCAGTGCTTTTCTAATTACACTCAGATTGGTCAACAAACTCTTGCATGGGGATTTCTATAAAGCCCATCATACACATTACAATATGACTGTAGACCCACCAAAATCTGTGCAAGGGCCTTCCTCATTGGACATTATTGAAATATATGTACAGAGGTTCAACAATCAAACTTTAATGTGTATGGCCAGCTCTAATGTCCAGTGAGTAGTAGTATGGATGAAAGATGAACAAAAAGTAGAGTATTTTCTATCTCTGGAATGAGTCATGCATTAGGGTTTGTAAGACTTTGAAGTTGAACTATGACTAGCCTATGGACGTTCAACTCTTTACTTTTTCTTTACAAGCAGCAAATAAATAAATAAGTCCTTTCTGATCTCAGTAGCTGCAGGCAGTGTGGAGCAATTTATCCTCAAATTTCACAAGAGGAATGCTGAAGTCGCCCAAGTCGCGACTAATGAAGGTATTCTTGTTTAAGAAATGTAAGGATGAATTACTCCATGGTGCCTGCAGTTACATAGGTCAATAAAGTCTTGTTGTAAAGCATTTATACTGCTTGTTTAGAAGATGTAAACAATTGAATGTCCATTTTGAAATAGCACAGAATCTTCTGTAGTAAGTGCAGTTTTATATGTTTACCATTTCATGTCAACCTCAAAAGGAGTCCTCTGTGGCTTGGGTACTACAAATGCCTAAATAAATATTTCTCTCATTATGCATATCTGTACAGATTATGAACATACGCCCACGGTCTCCAATTAGATCACCTCCCACACGTGAGAATAAACATAACCGGTTCTGTTTATTCTCTAGTGTGGGAGGTTGTGTAATTGGAAACCGTGGGAGTATCTTCATACTATAAATTTTAATTCACAGAAAGCTTCCTCTACCTCTAGTAAAGGCTCTGAAATCAAAACAGAATGGAGACATTGCTTGCCCTAAGACCCACTTCGTTTTCAAGAAGCGTGATGGCACTAATACCCCTTTGCATACCTTTTCAAGCTGTGTGATGGCACCGATACCCCTTCTCATCCAGTCAGCTGTTCAGCAAGAGTCCAGGGGAAATAAACTGAGCATTAGTCCATCCTTGAAAAGGTTTTCAGCTTTTTACATTACAGTGGACAAGGGGAAGAGATGGGCCTTTGAAAGGCTTATTCAAGGCTAATAAGTGACCAATGCACTCCCTACGTAAAACCAACTAACTACACATTTGCAGTTAAAAGGTTTGTCCAAATGGATTATATCATTGCATTTGTGGTATGATTCTGATGTATTGTAATTGGCAGGCATCCATATCACAGTTGCAATAATATCGCACACAAGGCAATACACTCAAGAGCTCTCGGTAAAGCTTGAAAGGTTTTTCTACCCTACCAATAAGATTTATCCAATTTACTTACGGTTGGAAAAAAAACAACACTTTGGCTGTAAAGCTGGCATAATGTACATAGCTGCTCCACATAAATCTAATTTCCTGCTCTGATTGGTTTTTCTGTTATTCAATCAAGGTCTACACAGAACCTCAGGTTAAATTACCCGAAGACATTTTTTTTACATTTTGGATAGAGTGGGAAGGGGCTAAACCCATCTGTATCTCATTAGGGAGATTTCCCTTCTGTTCAGTAGACTCAACAGGAAGTCAGAGGATATCTTTCCAAAATGAGAAAAATCACCTCTTAGATAGCTTTTCAAAATGTTTAATTTGCACTCACTATCATTCCTGGTGACATGGTGATCAAGGCAATCTCGCTATCTCAGATAAAGACAGCGATAGTTATAACCCATTACCACCATATCCAAATCTACAAAAAAGTTTTTGCCTTTACCTATGCTACTCTTCTCCCCACTGTCAAATAGGATAGCCTTAGTGGCAACTCAACCCATCTCATTGGACAACAGAATGGCAATTGAGGAAGCTTTGCCTTCAATCAAGGGAACACTCCTACCTGGTAACACTGATAAACTAAATCAGAAAGGGCACAGCAGGGATTTTAAATTTTGAATGTCAAAATAGGGTATACGTCAATTTTAAGCAAGTTAAAATGGAACTTTACCAACTTTCTCCAATTTTAAGCAAGCTACATGGAACTTTGCCCAATTTCTCCAATTATAACCAAGCTACATGGAACTTTGCCCACTTCTTCTAATTTTAGGCAAGCTACTTTGAACTTTGTCCACTTCCTCCCATTTTATGCAAGCTACATGGAACTGTGTCCACTTTCTTCAATTTTAAGCAGGCTAAATGGAACTTTGCCCACTTCCTCCAATTTTAAGCAAGCTCCATCAAACTTTGCCAACTTCCTCCAATTTTAGGCGAGATACATGGAAATTTGCCAGCTTCCTCCAATTTTAGGAAAGCTACATGGAACTTTGCCTGCTTCCTCCAGTTTTAGGCAAGCTGCATGGAAATTTGCCAACTTCCTCCAATTTTAGGAAAGCTACATGGAACTTTGCCAGCTTCCTCCAGTTTTAGGCAAGCTACATGGCAATTTGCCAACTTCCTCCAATTTTAGGAAAGCTACATGGAACTTTGCCAGTTTCCTCCCGTTTTAGGCAAGCTACATGAAACTTTGTCCACTGCCTTCTTTTCAGTTACCATCCATGCTTTTGTGTATATTGCCATTTGTACTTTTACAAGCCTTAAAGAGCAGTGCCCACTGATTACCAGTCCCAAATTAAGATCTAAATGGTCGGCCCACATAACCCTGACTGAGTAAATTATCATTTGTAGTTCTAATCAACAAAGTAACCACAAGCACCTACTGACCTACATTCGACACTAAATGTTATTTTTGCAGAGTATTACTATCCCTAATGGTTACCCTTTCAGCATTTACACACTTACTAAAGACCAGCAGTACTATAGAATGGTTAAGGCTACATATTCCCCCATCCCCCCCCCCTGGGACACCATGATGGCATTAACATCTAGTGCTGTATTGTGATCCATACAGCAATTCATAGGGTAGGGATGCATTGAAAAACACCGGAGCTTCTCAGAATAATTTGCTGTCTTTCAGGCTGAATCATATCCTCTTCTCCATCAATGGATTCAGTTTTGTTCATGTTGGCCAAAATGCTGGCCGATACAAGATTCTCTAAACCTGGGTTACCTCCAGGTCCAAGCGCGGCATTGCCTTGCCTCTTAAATACCCCCCTCCCCCCTTAAAGTCACAATTTGCCTTTGGCTGCTGAATGTGTTTGATTCCTCACTTGCTGGAGCAAAGCTTAGCATATCCCCAGTGAAGAAAGGCTTTATTTTTTTCTCTTTTTGAGGCTTCAATAACATGTGCGTGTGAATATATATATATATATAAATATATAATATATGTCTATATACACTGTATATACACGACTGGGTCTCTTTTTTGTATAGGTCAGAAGGCTTTAAAGAAGGAATGATGCCAGGGAGAAAAGAAATAAGGCTGCATAAGTATTTTCTTATCTCAGTAACAGCCACGCAGACAATGGGCAGGACCTATTGTGGGCCATTCATCGAGAAAATGGACAGAACAGATCTGTTTGATGATTTCTGGATTCACTAATACAGAAAAAGAGGCTTCTTGGGAATACCAATTGGATTTCTGTTGTCTTTTGTGTCTTCCTATAATAATTGTTAGACAGTAGCCAAAAAATAAATAAATTTGAGGTTTATAATATTGACCAGTTTTTGGATCTTTTTAGGTAAGTTCAATTTGTGGGAAAGAAGCCAAAAATAAAGTTTGAGGACTGAAACTAGAACTGTCCATATTTCCGACCTTTTGAGGTTGGTCGGCACTTTATTGGAACGGCATCACCACAATGTAGCTGAAGTGAAATCGGCAGGAGGGAGCTCCATCTCTAAAAAGGCTGTTTTGGGTGGCACCAGAGTTCGTGATTGAGGCTTTTAATACTAGCCATGACCAATCAATTTCACATTCATCTTTTTGTTAAGGTTCACAAGTTCCAGCTGTCACGGGCCCCTTGTGTGCATGTGGCCGTAGCAGAAAAGACTTGCTGGCATTGCCCATCAGCGTAGAAGGGCCCCTAGGCTAGCAAGTAATTAATATGGTTTTGGTCATAAATCCTGAATAATTGTTTTCCTGTCTAAAATAATTAGATCTCTCCATGTGTACTAGTTGAAAAAATATAAATGCACACATAGATACTTGTCTCTCGGATATGCTCAAGGCATGTTCTTTCTTAGTGGGACAGTATGTAGAGTTTAACCACTGTAAGTTTAGCTCCTATGGAGCAAATAGGTTTAAGACTGTATAAAAATTGTATTATTCCTGTACAAATTCAGTATACTTGTAGGGAATGAAGGAAATCTTCACTTCGCCAAGGAGCTCAAAAAGCTTTCAAAGAAGATGCGGACCTCTTGTTGGGTCTTTAGTAACTTGAGCTGAGATTGCAGAAACCTTTTAATTTCTCTAGCTCTAAAGGAGTTGCTGGGTTCCATTTGAAACAACCAATGGAATTCAGTAGTAATTTCCATTACGCGCATAAATTCCTGCATTATAAGGAGGTGTCTGTTCTGACACCCCTGTCATCTTGGTCACAAAGCAGTTATTTGCGTCAGTTCTGCTTGCGGGTTAGTCCCTACTTGCTCTGCTTCCCCGCCCATCATGGGCAGCTCCATGCCTAGTCATGCTGGATTGTTCGGACCGTCTGAGTTCTTGCAGGCATAAGCAACATCTTTGGCAATGCTGCACATGCGGTTGGACATCTGCAGCTCGGGGCGGAAGGCGGCGGGGAAGCAGAACTTTTTGAAGCAGGCCTTGAAGTTCTCATCTAAGAAGGCATAGAGCACTGGATTAAGGCTGCTGTTGATGTAGCCCAGGGCAATACAGAAGAGGAGGATGGCCACCTTGACATCGCTGTCCGGCTTGGCTCCAAGGTTCTGAACCAACACGAAGATCTGGACGGGGGTCCAGCAGATAATAAACACGGCAACGACCACCAAGACCAGACGGGTGATCCTTCGCAGGTTCCGGTCCTTCTCCCTTGACCCGGACAAAACACGGACTTTCTTCAGGCGTCTTATCATCAGGCTATAGCAGATGGTGATAATCAAGACCGGAATGACAAAGGAAAACATGAACACGCAGGTGCCGAAGACTGGTTCCCAATAATGTTCAGGATCTGGCAACTGAACCATACACTCAATACCTGCAAGAACAAAGAAAAAAATGATAAAGGGTTTTATTTTTTTTTTACCCATACCTGTAAACTTAAATATAAAGTTGCACATTTTCTTTGTTACATAGTTAGTTACATAGTTAGTGAGGTTGAAAAAAGACATCAGTCCATCCAGTTTAACCTATGATGAGTGTGCGTCATTGCTGTTAACCGTACATTGTATACCCCTTTATGTTGTGGTCTTTAAGGTGCCCATCTAAAAGTTTTTGAAATTATCGATGCTCCCTGCTGATACTACTGCTTGAGAAAGAGAATTCCACATGCTTACTGCTCTGACAGTAAAGAACCCCTTACGTATTTTAGGGGAAACCGTTTTTCCTCTAGTTTTAGTGAGTGGCCACGTGTCTTATTGTATTCCCTTTCTCTGAAAAGTTTGTTCCTTATGCTAGGGTCATCACCAGTAGGGATGATCGAACTTTTGAAAAGTTCGGTTCGACCAGAACACCCAAACTTCCCGAAAGTTCGGCCCGGATTTCAGAACCCTATTGAAATCAATGGGACCCAAACTTTGGTAATCAAAAAACCCAATTTTGAAGCCCTAAAACCCAATAAATGCCCCTAAAAAGTGCCTAGGGTTCTGGGTCATGCCCCAGGGACTATTAATAACACAAAAAAAAAGTTCTTAAAAATTGTCATTTTTGATAGAGAGCCAATTATTGAAAAAAGAAAAATTAGATTTCTTTGGATTTAGTGTCTGGGGGATCTAAAAAGTGTACCTGTGAAGTTTCAGCTCTGTAGCATGTCCAGAACCAGAAAAAAAAAGTTTGTTTGTATTAGAATTGCAGTAGAGCAGGATAGTGGCTTCGCTATTTTCACACCCGGCTTTTTGTTGCAGGCGTTTATAGGGCTTTTTTGTGGACGTGTTTGGAGGCAGGCATGACATCTGAACTTCTGTGTAGGGGTATATATACACACACACATGTATGTATATATACACATACACATATATAGGTGTGAAAGTAGCAGAACCCTATGGCTGCGCTAATGAAATTATTAACAGCCATAGGACTTCACCCCTTTCACACCTATATATGTGTATGTGTATAAATACATATAAGTGTGTGTGTATATATACCCCCATACACAAGTTCAGATGTTATGCCTGCCTCCAAAGACGCCCAAAAAATGCCCAAAAAAAACACGCCTGCAACAACACACCTGGGTGTTTTTGTAGCAGGCGTTTTTTTGGGCATTTTTTGGGCGTCTTTGGAGGCAGGCATAACATATGAACTTCTGTGTAGGGGTATATATACACACACACTTATATGTATTTATACACATACACACATATAGGTGTGAAAGGAGCGAAGTCCTATGGCTGTTAATAATTTCATTAGCTCAGCCATAGGGTTCTGCTACTTTCACACCTTTATATGTGTATGTGTATATATACATATAAGTGTGTGTGTTTATATACCCCTATACACAAGTTCAGATGTTATGCCTGCCTCCAAAGACGCCCAAAAAATGCCCAAAAAAACGCCTGCTACAAAAACGCCCAGGTGTGTTGTTGCAGGCGTTTTTTTTGGGCATTTTTTGGGCGTCTTTGGAGGCAGGCATAACATCTGAACTTGTGTTTATATACACACACACATATGTATTTATACACATACACACATATAGGTGTGAAAGGAGCGAAGTCCTATGGCTGTTAATAATTTCATTAGCTCAGCCATAGGGTTCTGCTACTTTCACACCTACAGTATATATGTGTATGTGTATATATACATACATGTGTGTGTGTGTATATATACCCCTACGCAGAAGTTCAGATGTCATGCCTGCCTCCAAACACGTCCACAAAAAAGCCCAATAAAACGCCTGCAACAAAACGGCCAGGTGTGAAAGGAGCGAAGCCACTATCCTGCTCTAATGCAATTCTAATAGAAACAATCTTTTTTCTATGGCGGTCACCCTGAAATGGAAGGGTTTGGTCACCCTGCCATAGCAGTCAGAGTCAGTTAACCCTACACTACACTACAGTCCCCTGACACTTAACACTTTCCCTACAGAAACTAGATTATTAAATCTAACTATAGTGGAAAATAGTACCCTAACTACACTTGATATCTCTTTCCTCACCACACTAATAATTGCTAAATGACACTTTGAAACAGGAGTAACAGAACTGCTTCCACTCTCTTCCACAGCTCCAGTATTAAAGTGCTAGAGATTTGGCGGGGCTATCTTATATACTGGGGGCATATTCACTACTGATTGGCCTCTGGACCCCCTTGTCACTCCAATCACATTCCTAGCATCCTCCTGCCCCCTCAATTGGCTTTTACTGATGGTTCTGGTCCAATCACAGGCTTTTAAAGCCCAGTTCCTGTCCCATTGCATTTTGGTCGGTTCTGGTTGCCGAATTCCAAACTATTTCAGCAAAAAGTTCGAAATTCGGCCGAATTTCGAACAGTCAATGTTCGGGTCGAACCGATGGTCGACCCGAACCATTCGATCATCCCTAATCACCAGTACAGTATTTGTACATTGATATCATATCCCCTCTCATGCGTCTCTGCTCCAGAAAGAATAAGTTCAATGCTTGTAGTCTTTCCTCATAGCTGATGTCCTCCATTCCCCTAATTTTTTCTGTTGCCCTTCTCTGGACTCTCTCCAGTTCTAGCACATCCTTTCTGAGGACCGGTGCCCAGAACTGGACAGAATACTCCAGATGTGGCCGGATCAGAGTCTTGTAGAATGAGAGAATAATCTCTTTATTTCTGGAGTGAATCCCTTTTTTATACATCCCAGTATTTTGTTGGCTTTGCTTGCAGCGGCTTGGCATTGCATGCCACTGCTAAGCCTGTTGTCCACAGAGGTTCCCCACCTAGTGAGTAGCTTGCTTTGGTGTTTCTGATGCCCAAGTGCATTACTTTACATTCTTCAACATTAAACCTCATCTGTCATGTAGTTACCCACCCCATTATTTTGTTCAGGTCTGCTTGTAAGGTTTCCACATCCTGCATAGAAGATATTGGCATGCTTAGTTTAGAATCATCCGCAAATACCGAGATTGTGCTGGATATCCCCCCCTCTAGATCGTTAATGAATAATTTTAACAGGATTGGTCCCAGGACAGAACCCTGGGGGACCCCACTTTCCACACCCGCCCAATCCGAGTACTCCCCATTTATCACCACCCTCTGGACTCTCCCCTGGTGCCAGTTCTCTATCCAGGTACTCACCCTATGGTCCATACCTACGTACCTTAGTTTGTACAGTAAGGGTTTGTGGGGAACTTTGTCAAATGCCTTTGCAAAGTCCAGATACACCACATCCACAGGCTTTCCTTTATCTAGATGGCAACTCACTTCATCATAGAAGGTTAATAGATTGGTCTGGCAAGAACGATTTTTCATGAATCCATGCTGATTACTACTAATAATATAGTTTCATTACTAAAATCTTGTATGTAGTCTCTTAACATCCCCTCCAAAATCTTGCAGACTACTGATGATAGGCTGACCGGCCTATAGTTTCCCGGGATATATCTCGACCCTTTTTTAAATATTGGTACCACATTGGCTTTTTTCCAATCAGCTGGCACCATTCCCATCTGTAGCCTATCCTTAAAGATCAAGAATAATGGTCTGGCTATCACCTGGCTGAGCTCTTTAAGAACCCTTGGGTGTAAGCCATCCGGTCCTGGTGATTTATTTACCGTATATACTCGAGTATAAGCCGAGTTTTTCAGCACATTTTTTTGTGCTGAAAATGTCCCCCTCGGCTTATACTCGAGTCAAGGAAAAAAATGTCCTCTCCGACGGGTTTAAGGTTTAAAAATGGCGCCGCCCGTCGCATACATGTTACCGCGCACGCGCCGCTCGTGTAATTTCGGCTATTGCCGGCGCCGCTCGGGAGAGGCCGGGAATAGCCGAAAGTATACGAGCGGCGGCGGCGCGTGCGCAATGACGTGTCAGCGCCGGGCGGCGCCATTTTTAAAATGAAGGCGCCTCTGGAACAGGTAAGTGAAACAGCTTCACTACCTGCCATGGGCTGCGGGCACACTACAAGGGATGCAGTGCTGCGGGCATGGTCCACATGTACCATGCCCACAGCACTGCATCTCCTGTAGTATGCCCACAACCCCGGATCCTCTAGTACCATGCCAGTACCCTGCAATCTCCTGCACCATGCCAGTACATGCATTCTCCTTCACCATGCCAGTACCCTGCAATCTCCTGCACCATGCCAGTACATGCATTCTCCTGCACCATGCCAGTACCCTGCAATCTCCTGCACCATGCCAGTACCCTGCAATCTCCTGCACCATGCCAGTACCCTGCAATCTCCTGCACCATGCCAGTACCCTGCATTCTCCTGTACCATGCCAGTACCCTGCATTCTCCTGCACCATGCCAGTACCCTGCATTCTCCTGCACCATGCCAGTACCCTGCATTCTCCTGCACCATGCCAGTACCCTGCATTCTCCTGCACCATGCCAGTACCCTGCATTCTCCTGCACCATGCCAGTACCCTGCATTCTCCTGTACCATGCCAGTACCCTGCATTCTCCTGTACCATGCCAGTACCCTGCATTCTCCTGCACCATGCCAGTACCCTGCATTCTCCTGTACCATGCCAGTACCCTGCATTCTCCTGCACCATGCCAGTACCCTGCATTCTCCTGCACCATGCCAGTCACCCTGCATTCTCCTGCACCATGCCCGCCACCCTGCATTCTCACCCTAGGCTTATACTCGAGTCAATGATTTTTCCCATCTTTTTGTGGTAAAAGTAGGGGTCTCGGCTTATACTCGGGTCGGCTTATACTCGAGTATATACGGTATGTTAAGTTTCTCTAGTTTAGTTTTAAGTCTATCTTCTGTTAGCCATGGGGGTACTTCCTGAGGTGTATTATTTAATTTAGCATTACAAGCTGAGTTAGTGTAGCCCCCCAATTCTTTTGTGAAGACTGAAGAGAAGAAATGATTTAACACTTTTGCCTTCTCTCTGTCCTCTGTGGCCAGATTCCCTTTGTCGTCTTTTATGGGGCCAATGTGTTCTTGCCTCGCTTTCTTACTATTTATATACTTAAAGAATTTCTTGTTTTTTTTTTTACTATCTTCCGCTATATGTCTCTCGTTTTCTATTTTCGCCACCTTGATTTCGCCTTTACATTTCTTATTGCACTCTTTGTAATGCTTGAATGCTGCCAATGACCCCTCAGCCTTGTATTTTTTGAAGGCCCTTTCTTTAGTGTTAATATGCATTTGTATGTTGGAGTTTAGCCACCCAGGGTTTAGTTTTGCGCTTTTAAATTTATTCCCCTTTGGAATGCACTGGCCAATCCCTTTGTTTAGTATGCTCTTGAACCACTCCCATTTTTCCTCCGTGTTCTTTGTTCCTAGGGTTCTATCCCATTTGATATTTTCTAGCAGAGAGCGCAGTTTTGGGAAATTGGCTCTTTTGAAATTCAGTGTCCTTATATTACCCTTGTGTTTCCTATTACTATGATTAATACTAAAACTAATTGACCTATGGTCACTTTTCCTAAGTTGCCCCGTATTTCTATATCCACGAGCAGGTCTGTATTGTTGGTAATCAGTAGGTCAAGTACAGCTTTGTTTCTTGTCACAGCGTGCACCATCTGACCCATGAAATTGTCCTGCAAAACATTTAGGAAATGCCGAGCTTTGGATGAATGCGCTGCGCCTTCTGCCCAGTCTATATCTGGATAATTAAAGTCCCCCATTATAATGACATTTCCCATCCTTGCTGCCAATCCAATCTGTGAAAGGAGGTCCGCCTCCCCCTCCTCCCTCTGGTTGGGGGGCCTATAGCATACGCCCAATATTACCTTCCAGACAGTGCCTTCCCTTTGAAGTTCTACCCATAGGGATTCTACATCATCCATAGCTCCATTATTAATATCATCCCTCATATTTACCTGTACACTGTTCTTAATATACAGACATACCCCTCCCCCTTTTTTACCTTCTCTATCTCTGCGATAAAGGGAATACCCCTGAATGGTCGCCAGCCAATCATGAGAGCTGTCAAACCAAGTCTCTGAAATCCCCACAAAATCTAAGTCCTCCTCATACATCAGCAGCTCCAGCTCTCCCATCTTGCTGGCCTGGCTTCTAGCATTGGTATACAAACCTCGTAATTTTGACCAGGTGCATACTATATCCTCATTTGATGTTGGTTTTAGGCTGCTCTTGCGATTTTTCCCCATACCCGCCTTGGAATTAGGAGCTCTGAACACCCTACTAATGTCCCCATTGGTGCCTGCTGGACCTTGCTCCCCGCTGGCTAATTCTACACCTGTACCCTCCCCTCTAACTTGTTGGCCATCTTCTCACCCAGAATGGTTGCACCCTCCTCATTAAGGTGCAATCCGTCCCTACTAAAGAGCCGGTAGCCGACTGAGAAGTCGGCCCAGTTCTCCAGGAACCCAAAACCCTCCTTACTACACCAGCTCCTCAGCCACTTGTTAACTTCCCTAATCTCCCGCTGCCTCTCTGGTGTGGCTCGAGGTACAGGTAAACTGTTTGTTTCATGCAGTCACCCTAAATGCTCCCCCTTTCATGTATTTCCTCCATGGGCAGACAGATTAAGCCAGGTACATAATGGATTTTGGCTATTAAATAGTAACTCTAGACAAAATATATTTTATTGTGAATAGAGTAGGAAAGATTTTGAACCTCTGTCATTTTTTAAAGCTACCTCTTGCCCAGTTAGAAAGCATCTCCCTTACTTCCTGCCCCAGTGATGTGGTTGTCACCAAACAGGAAGTGAAGAAAAAGCCCCAGCAGGGACACATACAGCCAAGAAAAAAAGCTCTAGCCTTCTCCAACTCTACTGATCTGTTTTTTATAGATATCCGTGTACCTATTGCAGAATTTCCTCCACTTCCTGTCCTAGTAACACACTGTCTAGGTCGGGAAGTAAAAGAAAATCTACCAATGGGCCCCCATTCTGTCCAAAAACAAAACGTGGAGATGCAATTTAACCACTTAAGCCCCGGAAGATTTTACCCCCTTCCTGACCAGGGGGTATTTTGCGATTCGGCACTGCGTGACTTTAACGGACAATTGCGCGGTCGTGCGACGCTGTACCTAAACGAATTTGACGTCCTTTTTATCCCACAAACAGAGCTTTCTTTTGGTGGTCTTTTTGGTGGTTTTTTGATCACCTGTGCGATTTTTTGATCATGTGCTATAAACAAAAAAAGAGCGACAATTTTGCAAAAATAACAATATTTTTCACATTTTTTTATATGAAATTCCCCAAAAAAAAATTTAAAAATCAAAATTTTTTAACATTTTCGGCCAATTTGTTTTATGCTACATATGTGTGACAATAGTGAATGAAAATTCGCTATTGTCACACCGATCCTCCTCCTGGCCAATCAGGAAGCGCGTCCGATACGCGCTTCCTGATTGGCCGCTAGGCAAACCCCATGCCATTGGCCGAGGAGGAGGCGGTAGAGGGAGGACTGGAGGAGAAGCGCCGCCGGGACTGAGGAGATGCCGTGCCGGGGGACTGAGGAGAAGCCGCCCGCCGCCGCTGCTGCTCCAGGTAAGTAAGTGGGCAGGCATGCTGATCTCTGCATTGGGGGAATGTATGCTGGTCACTGCATTGAAGGGGGCACGCACGCTGATCTCTGCATTGAGGGAATGTATGCTGGTCACTGCATTGAAGGGGGCACGCACACTGATCTCTGCATTGGGGGAATGTATGCTGGTCACTGCATTGAAGGGGGCACGCACGCTGATCTCTGCATTGAGGGAATGTATGCTGGTCACTGCATTGAAGGGGGCATGCACGCTGATCTCTGCATTGAAAGGGGGCATGTATGCTGGTCACTGCATTGAAAGGGGGCATGTATGCTGGTCACTGCACTGAAAGGGGGCATGTACGCTGGTCACTGCATTGAAAGGTGCATGTATGCTTGTCACTGCATTGAAAGGGGCATGTACGCTTGTCACTGCATTGAAAGGGGCATGTACGCTTGTCACTGCATTGAAAGGGGCATGTACGCTGGTCACTGCATTGAAAGGGGGCATGTACGCTGGTCACTGCATTGAAAGGGGGCATGTATGCTGGTCACTGCATTGAAAGGGGGCATGTACGCTGGTCACTGCATTAAAAGGGGGCATGTACGCTGGTCACTGCATTGAAAGGGGAATGTACGCTGGTCACTGCATAGAAGGGGGCATGTATGCTGGTCACTGCATTGAAAGGGGCATGTACGCTGGTCACTGCATTGAAAGGGGGCATGTACGCTGGTCACTGCATTGAAGGGGCACGCTGGTCACTGCATTGAAAGGGGGCATGTACGCTGGTCACTGTTTTGAAGGGGGCACGCTGGTCACTGTTTAGAAAGGGTGCACGCTGATCACTGTGCATTGAAAGGGGGGGTCACTGTGCATTGAAAGAAACTTGGAAGTCATCTGTGCGGCTTCAGGCACAGATGTCTATGCAAGTAACACCCAAAACCCAGAACTACTTTTTCAAATCGATGCGGCACTGCAAAGTCAGCGTTGCACCGATTTGAACAGTGTGATTGCCACTGATAGGATGCGACTTTACCTGTCATATCACTTGACAAGTCGTTCCAATGTAAATGAGGGCTTATAATCCTTTTACCCTGCATATAATGGCTTTTGCCAGATTTATGCTCAAAATGCCTTTTATTTAGGTGAAAATGCTGCTTCCTGCCCTCACACTGCAATGGTCAATGCTGGTATAGCTGAGTAACAGTCACACCCTTCAGCACCCTACAAGTCTGTCCTTACACAGACTTGTACTGCAGAGAAAAAGAGGGGGCATGTTTGACCAAAAAGGAGGCTTCTCTGACCAGGATCAATGGGGCTGTTTTACACTGGTGGCTGGAGGAGGGTGGAGTAAAAACAGGTGAGTGAGCTGCGGTTTTACCACTACAATCCCCCCCCCCTCCCCCCCAGCTACCCACCAGAATTCTAACATTACAGCCTGACAGGGCTGTACACAAGTTGCGGCCACAGCTGTAGAGTTTGACAAACTTGCCCATTCAGATCAATTTGCAGTTGCAGCATGGTCCCGCATTGTAAAATTGCCATCTAGCAGTTTAACCACTTAAGCCCCGGAAGATTTTACCCCCATTCCAACCAGGGGGTTTTTTGCGATTCAGCACTGCGTGATTTTAACGGACAATTGCGTGGTCGTGCGACGCTGTACCTAAAAAAATTTGACGTACTTTTTTCCCCACAAACAGAGCTTTCTTTTGGTGGTATTTGATCACCTGTGCGATTTTTACTTTTTGCGCTATAACCACTTACCGCATACTAACGTAGGTCTACGTCGGTAAACTTTGCGGTAGTGTACCGGGATGATGCCTCTAGCTAGAGACACCATCCCGGTACCGTGGTTTGAAGCCGACGGTTGGCTTTCCATCGGTACCGACCGATGCGGCTCGGGAGCCGCTCGATCGGTACCCGGGGGGGCGGGACGGGACGTCCCCCCCTCCCGCCGCCTTCCGTGGCTTTGCTCGGGGCTCCCGTCCCACCGGGAGCCCCGAGCACCCAGTCGGCGCGTCCGCCGGCTGGATGGAGTCCCGATGAATGCCGGAAACGGCATCGATCGGGTCTCCGTTGACGTAACCCGGAGGCGGCGTCCATGACGTCACTTCCGGGTTACTGTGCTGCAAAAGGCGGCAAATTTGAAAATCGGTTGTATGCAAAAACGCCGTTTTTGGCGTTTTGGAGTTTTGCATACAGGGAAGTGTAGTGGAGGGGTCTAGGGTCTTTTAGACCCTCGATCCCTCCATAAAGTGTACCTGTCACACATATTGCTGTCACAAGGGATGTTTACATTGCTTGTGACAGCAATAAAAGTGATCAGATTTTTTATTTTTTTTTTTAAACTGTAATAAAGTTAAAAAAATAAATAAAATAAATGGGAAAAAAAAAAAATTTAGCCGCCCCCGTCACCGTTAGCTCGCGCACAAAAAAAAACGTATACGCAAGTCGAGCCGCAAATGAAATCGCTGTTCAAACCACACATGTGAGGTATCGCCGCGATCGCCAGAGCGTGGGCAATAATTTTAAAAAAAGAGCTACACTCTAACTCTAAACTGGTAACCGTTAAATAAATTTAAAGCGTCGCAGATTGAGATCTCTATTGACCGTAGTTTGTCGCCATCCCACGGGGGGGCGCAATTTTAAACCGTAACATGTTGGGTATCTATTTACTCGGCGTGACATGTTCTTTCACAATATACAAAAAAATGGGCTAACTTTACTGTTTAGTATTTTTTAAATGCAGTGAAATGTGATTTTTCAAAATTTTTCCAAAAAAATGGCGCTTTAAAGACCGCTGCGCAAATACCGCGTGACAAAAATTATTGCAATGACCGACATTTTATTCTCCAGAGTCTTTGCTAAAATAATATATATAATGTTTGGGGGTTCTAAGTAGTTTTCTAGGAAAAAATACTGGTTTTAACGTGTGAACAAAAAGTGTCCGAAATAGGGCTGGGGCTTAAGTGGTTAAACAAAAAAAGCGTCAATTTTGCAAAAATAACAATATTTTTCACATTTTTTTATATGAAATTCCCCAAAAAAAATGTAAAAATCAAAATTTTTTAACATTTTAGGCCAATTTGTTTTATGCTACATATGTTTGGTAAAAAAAAAAATCGCAAAAAGCGTATTTTGATTGGTTTGCGCAAAAGTTATTGCGTTTACTAACTAAGGGAAAGATTTTTGTCATTTTTGGTGTTTTTTTTTAACGCGTAATGGCGGCGATCTGCGATTTTTTTTGCGGTACTGCGACATTGCGGCGGACAGATCGGACCCTTGACTGACATTTTTGACACTTTTGGGGCTACCAGTGACATTTCTACAGTAATCAGTGCTATATATATGCACTGTTACTGCAAAATGACACTGGCAGGGAAGGGGTTAACTTTACTGGGGAAGGAGGGCTTAAGTGTGTCCCTAGGGGCGTGATTCTAACTGTGATTGGACATGGCTACTGGTGTAGGAACAGTGATCAACGGTCCTACATAGTAGAACCGTGTGATCACTATTACTACACAGGGGAGAATGACAAGCGGCTTGTTTACATTAGCCGCCTGCCTTTCTCCCTCTCCACCGATCGCCGAGTGACCGGCGGACATCGGGTCCGCCGGTCACACGCACGGACTTCCTAGGGAACGAGCCGGGGAGCGCGCGCTCGCCCGCTATTGGCTCACAAGCAACTGACAGGCAAGTGACGTACCCATGCGTCACTCTGCCTGGCCGGGGCTGACCGCCGCAGTATATGTACTTGCAGCGGTCGGCAACCGGTTAGAAATTTAAAAAAATTAGAAAAAAAAAAAAAAAAGACTGCTATACTGACCTCTGAAAAACAATCCACTGTACATTGCTTTTTAGAGCAAGGTAAGCTTACCGCCTGTCTGAAAGAGCCCTTACTGAGTGCTGATAACTGAGAGTACTGGGCCTACATCTGGTGTCTATTGGACTGCACAATCGTATTTTAGGCACCATGCACAACTGCCCATTTAGTACATTTAGAATGTTTTTTCTGTTATTTTAATTAGAGCTTTATTTTTCAATATTATTAATGAAAAGATCTGGTATTGACAGAAATACCAGAGAAAATACACTACTCTAGGAGGGTGCTACAATAAATTTTTTAGATAAAGTTGGTTTCGGGTGGACTAAATCCTCCACTGCGAGGATTCCAAAGTTCCCGACTTAGCTTCACTCACTATGGTGTCCCACTCCTCCTTGACTAAGGCACAACGTATGTCATCAACCCCACGATAACCACTATGCATACTTATCTACATCAAACACCAGGACACCATTTTGGAGTAAAATTGGCCATAGCGGCCATTTAATAACAAATAACCAAATATACCAAAAATTCCTTAAAACAGAAACAATATTAATAATACAGTAACCATAAACATAAGGTTGCCGATCTTTGGAGGCACACAGTATGAAACATCCACATTGTATCTGCGTAACTACTTACACAGACCCCAGCCGCACCACACTGGCTCGGAGACAACCCCAACTCTCTGCAGATACCTCACAGCTCAACCTACCAGTTAAACCACCATTAACTGGTATTCCACATGGGACTCCATACCTTAGATGTGTCCCGAATATGATTAATCACAGCAGATTTTACAATGCCTCCAAAGACCCCAACCGCCATGCCACAATAGCCATAAAAAGGGGATTAATCCAGAGTAGGGACGGGAGGGCGGGAACTTTCTTCATCCACGTTCTTCCTCCAATGCCTGAACTTTGATATACTGCCTTGACGACCTCTTGGAGTCCCTCCTTCCACCATGTACCCACCCATTACTGTACATGTATCCTTCTATCTTCATCTTATAAAATTAACCAGTGGCGGCCCATTCATTGGGGGCACAGGGGTGCTACCCCCCCCCCTAATCCATGCATCCGGACCCTAATCTTCATGCAGGGCGCCAGACTCATGGATTCCAATGGGGGTTTTTTTTTAAGCACATGATTAGAGCCAGATGCTCTAATAGGCTTCAAAAAAGGGTGGGCTCTGGGCGCAGAGCACTGCGCCCTGAGCCCACCCAGTTGTGTGACAATAGCGGATGAATATTCACTATTGTCACATGGATTCTCCTCCTGGCCAATCAGGAAGCGGGTCCCGAGACCCTTATTCAGATTGGCGAAAGAAGCCATGCTATTGGCCAGGGAGGAGGGAGGAGACGCAGGGGAAGCACTATCCAGGGAGGAGACTGAGAGGGAAGCCGCCAGCCGCCACTGAAATTAAAGCAGAGTTCCGGCCTCGAACATGCTTTTTTAATAAAAATACCCCCGGGACAGTCAGGGCTGGTACATTCCACAATGGATAACCTCTGAACTGTCCCGGGTCGCACTTACCTATTAGAAGAAATACTTACCTTGAAAATTTCTTCTCCAGCGCTGCCATCTCAGGTGTGGGCAGCTGAAGCCAGCGGGACCTCTTCTGCGTCCTCTTCCGTCCCACAATGCACTGCACCAGCCCCGCCGTCACTTCCGGGGCATGCGCGTCATCCCTGCACAGCTTCTGCAAAGCTGTTTAGCAGGGAATGATGCACCTGCACCGGAAGTGAGGAGCGGGGCCGGTGCAGGCGCATTGATTCCTGGGAGCGATGGCGTTCAGCTCCCAGGAATCAATGCAAGGAGGAAGTGACGGCGCGGGCCGCGGCAGCAGAGGGAGGAAGAGGAAGAAAGGTGAGTATATTTTCTTCAATATCAAGGTAAGTAAACAAAAAAAAAAATAGTGATTATCCATTTCTTTTTCAGGTGACACTCACCAAGCGGATGGCCCAAAGTCGATTTTGAGGCCGGAACTCCGCTTTAACCCTTTCTATTCCTGATACCCATGTTTGCCTAGTCATGTTAGCCCTTCGCTCATTTTTTTTTTTTTTTTTTTGCTTCGGGCTTCTCTTTAGTTGCTGGAGTTCCTACCAGATATAATATTCTTGCGGGTGATTCAGCGCATCAACATCCACCCGAAGCCTAAACCTGACTTTTGGGTGGACTGACCCCTTGTTTAACCATACACATTCCGTGATAGTTTTGACCCTTTTGTATTGTCAGATAAAAATATGGTATAAGTGAGAATTCCCCTTCAAGTATACATCAGGCAATGTTCCGTTACAGGAAACTGCCTAGCTACACAGAACTTGCAAATAATCCAATCACATCAGGAGCAGGAAAATTATAGGTTCATTCCTACACCGCCACACAAACACAATGTATCTAACATGTCACTATAATTTGCTTCTTTAGAAATAGTGTTTCTGTAGAAAGTCCCAGAGCTTGCTTGATTTATACGCTCAAAGGAACGCAATATCCTTTGCAATTCTACCAGAACCTCGCGCATTCCAATTCACCCTTTTATTTATTAGCCTGCCTTGTGACAGCCTGATATATACTCCAGATAAAACACGCCACAGAAAGCAAGAAGGCAGCATGGAAAATGCACAAGCCGCAAGGAATGCACACTGATAAAACGGGTATCTTTCTGTAGGTTGTATAAAGCTGTGATTGGCAACCAGAAAAACATGGCCTCCAATGCTTCCCACACTTCTATTTAACTCAATCATAATTAATAGGGTTGCAATGATACCCTTTTTTTATTGGCGAGTACGAATACCGATACTTTCAGACAAGTAGTCACTGATTACGAGTACCGATGCTTTCAGTCAAGTAGTCACCGATACCGAGTACCGATACTGTGCTGTGTGATTTCCGTCCATACAAAATGAATAGGCTTAAATCGCGTTGCAAAGAATTGCATGCAATTTGAACAGGGCAGAGGTGCGATTCCTGTCCCAAAACACATGCAGATTCCTGCCCCGCTCCTGTGTGATCTCAGGCTTGTCATAGTGATTCTGAGCTTGAGTTCACACAGGAGCGAGAGCAGCTCTCTACCCCCAGCCTCCAGTTGCTCTCTCCCCCCAGCCTCCAGTTGCCCTCTCCCCCCAGCCTCCAGTTGCTCTCTCCCCCCAGCCTCCAGTTGCTCTCTCCCCCCAGCCTCCAGTTGCTCTCTCCCCCCAGCCTCCAGTTGCCCTCTCCCCCCAGCCTCCAGTTGCTCTCTCCCCCCAGCCTCCAGTTGCTCTCTCCCCCCAGCCTCCAGTTGCTCTCTCCCCCCAGCCTCCAGCAGCTCTCTACCCCCCAGCCTTCAGCAGCTCTCTACCCCCATTCTCCAGTGGCTCTCTCCCCCTCAGCCTCCAGCGGCTCTCTCCCCTCAGCCTGCAGCGGCTCTCAACCCCCATTCTCTAGTGGCTCTCTCCCCCCCCAACCTCCAGCAGCTCTCCCCCCCAGGGTCTCTCTCCCCCCCAGCCTTCAGCAGCTCTCTCCCCCAAGCGGCTCTCTCCCCCCAGCGGCTCTCTCCCCCCAGCCTCCAGCAGCTTTCTACCTCCATTTTCCAGCAGCTCTCTCCCCCCAGCCTCCAGCAGCTCTCTCCCCCCAGCGGCTCTCTCCCCCCAGCCTCCAGCAGCTTTCTACCTCCATTTTCCAGCAGCTCTCTCCCCCCAGCCTCCAGCAGCTCTCTCCCCCCAGCGGCTCTCTCCCCCCAGCCTCCAGCAGCTTTCTACCTCCATTTTCCAGGAGCTCTCTCCCCCCCAGCCTTCAGCAGCTCTCTACCCCCATTCTCCAGTGGCTCTCTCCTCCTCAGCCTCCAGTGGCTCTCTCCCCTCAGCCTGCAGCGGCTCTCTACCCCCATTCTCTAGTGGCTCTCCCCCCCCCACCTCCAGCAGCTCTCCCCCCCAGGGTCTCTCTCCCCCCAGCCTTCAGCAGCTCTCTCCCCCAAGCGGCTCTCTCCCCCCAGCGGCTCTCTCCCCCCAGCCTCCAGCAGCTTTCTACCTCCATTTTCCAGCTGCTCTCTCCCACCAGCCTCCAGCAGCTCTCTCCCCCCAGCAGCTCTCTCCCCCCAGCCTCCAACGGCTCTCTACCCCCATTCTGATTGGTTAGTGCCACCCATGTGACGGTGCTGACCAATTAGAATCCCTGTAGTCTGTATTTAATTCTTTTCAGTGCCATTTGCGCCCATTCATTTTGTATGGACACAATTTGCACTGCAAAATGTCAGTTTCGGGAACATTTATACAAGTACGAGTGGAAATACTCGGTATTGGCAGTGATACCGGTATTGGTGCATCCCTAATAACCTATCATTACATTTTTTAAAAGACACTTCTGTAAGCTCTGTCTTTGGTTTAGATCACTTTTTGTTTTCATTTTTATTTCTCCATTACACCAAAAAGAAACATCATTTCATACATACACATTAAAAAGTTTGTAAGCAGGTTGAACTAGTCAGTTAGGCGCTGTCCTGAACGGGAGGGTAGGAGTTATTGCCTTTCCCGGTTCTTTGGCCTTTTTTGTAGGGTTCTTCTCTGGATCCAGCCCACTAATCCTGTGATATAAATTGGGACAGTGGTCCTGTACAGATAGCTGGAAAGTGCGGAGCCCAGAGTCCCTGAGGCAGAAGACTGAGGCTGGTTTGGATTCGACTTATCTCCAGAAGCATGTTCCTGACAAAGGTCTAATCTAGAGCTAAAATTGATGCCTGTAAGGGAGAGAAACAGCGAATGACACCCACCAGGAGCAGAAGGATGATGCTTGCTTATCACCATTGGGGTGTAAAGTAATCAGAATCTAGGGTTCACCCTGAAGACACCAGCCCTGGAGAAATGCCTTTGATGGACTTTGCATTGCACACATACTACCTTTGCAGGTATGCCAGGGAAGCACACGGCCTGTAGTTAGAGTTAGGGAATATAGGAAGGATTATGTCTGTGAATGTTGGGCTCTGCAATTATCTTTTGCACTTTTATAAGTAAAGCGTTTAAAACATTGGCCCTGCCTGGTCTGAAGTTACTGTGATGTAATGAGAGTAACTGGCACACGTAGTCTACTGAGTGGGTCTTAACACATTGGGATATAAAGACATTGATGTGGAGTGGAGTAGTAACATAGGTTTTAAAGCAGCCTGTCAATAGCGTGTACCTGTTATAGGTGGAGTGGCCCCATAGCAACGGGAGAAGATTTGCACCAAAGAGTTTGTGGAAACCCCTCATAGCAGCAGGTGTTTAGACCCCGGAACTCAGGATAGGGATGGTGTGGAAGCCCCTCATAATGGGCAAAGCAGGTCTTCAGATCTGGGACCTCAGTGCAGAGATGGTGGGAACCTCTTAAATAGACACATCAGGTGTACAGACCCAGGAACTCAGAACAGGGATGATGAGATCCCCTCACAATGGGCACAGTAGGTGTACAGACCTGGGAACTCAGCACAGGGATAGTGGAACCTCTCATAATGGACACAGTAGGTGTATAGACCTGGGAACTCAGCTCAAGGGTAGTGAGAGCCCCTTATAATGGGCACAGCAGGTGTACAGATCCAAGAACTCTGCTGAAAGATGGTGCAAGCCCCTTATAATGGGCAGTGTAGATGTACAGACCCGGGAACTGATCACAGGGATAGTGGGAACCCCTCATAATGGGCACAGCAGGTTACAGACCTGGGAACTTAGTGCAGAGGTGGTGGGAACCCCTCATAATGGACACAGCAGGTGTACAGACCCAGGAACTCTGGTCAAAGATGGTGTGAGCCCCTTATAATGGGCACAGCAGTTGTTCAGACCTGGGAATTCAGCACAGGGATAGTGAGAACCTCTCATAATGGACAGAGTAGGTGTACAGACCCAGGAACTTAGGACAGGGATGGTGGGGACCCATCATAATGAGCACAGCAGGAGTACAGACCCGGGAACTCAGCACAGGGATGGTGGGAACCCCTCATAATGGACACAGCAGATGTACAGACCTGGGAATTAAGCACAGGGGTGGTGGGAACCCCTCATAATGGGCACAGCAGGAGTACAGACATGGTAACTCAGCACAGGGATGAAAGGAACCCCTCATAATGGACACAGCAGATGTACCAACCAGGGAATTCAGCACAGGGATGGTAGGAATCTCTCATAATGGGCACAGCAGATGTACCAACCAGGGAATTCAGCACAGGGATGGTAGGAATCTCTCATAATGGGTACAGCAGGTGTACAGATCTGGGAACTTAGAGCAGGGATTGTGGGAATCCCTCATAATGTCCACAGCAGGTTTTTAGACCCAGGAACTCAGCACAGGGATAGTGGGAACCCTTTATAATGGACACAGCAGGTGTACAGATCCGGGAAATCAGCACAGGGATGGTGGTAACCCTTCATAATGACCACAATAGGTGTGCAGAGGTGGGAATGCAGCACAGAGATCTTACCAATACAGTATCCAAGAACAATGGCGTACCATGAGCGGAAGAAGGGAGCAGGTATGTGGAAGAGGACACCTTTCCCAATCATTACCAGTATAAACAAATAGGGAGGTGACCAATCTGTGTTGCTAAAAGAAATAAGAAATAACTTCAGGTCACCAACTGCCTTGGCAGGGTTCTGCCAATCTCAGGACTCGATGGATAATATTACAAATATTTTGGCAAATAAAACAGTCCCAATGTATGTAATTCCACTGTGTGCTTAGCTGTTTGTCCAATGCTCTGCTAAAAATATCCAGGCTCTGCCTGTAGAGCGTAGTGACTGTGCTTTACTGCTCTTTCCTCATAGTATTAAGCCTAGTACACACGCAACGATTATCGGCCGACCGATCGTCCGTCTTTTGTCCAGAGTGGTGTTTGTTGGTTGAAATGTGCTCTAGACTGCACACAAATTTTCTCTCCCGACAGAATTCTACTTCAGAAGTGATGTCATGTGTTGGGTTGCTTTCTATGTGTTCTTTCATCTCTGAGTATGCCTAGTCTTGCTCATAAGATTTTTCCCCATCTAAATCTGTACTAACGAGACGAAAATCGGACGTGTTTTGACGGTCAACAAAAATTTTATAGCCTGCACACCAGATTTTTTTCGGCCGAAAAGTCGGAGTCGGTTGTCGGAAGCATCATACTAACAAGCCGGAAATCGGCAGATCGGTCGTTGGACGAAAATTCCCGGCCGATTTTCGACGTGTGTGTACGAGGCTTAAGTCTACCAGTTGAGGCTGACTGATTGAAAACAATGCGCTCTCCATGTGACTGACATTTTATCTTAGCAGGCATCAATCTGGAATTCCAGTAAAATTTACGCAGCCATTAGACGAAGTGTCTGCCAGCCTGTGTTGTAGAACATTCATAAAGATATTTTTATGAAAATGTAGAAATGTGAAAGCAGCATTAAAAAAAAAACGAGCTAAACATTCGAATAATAACTCAAAATATGCGCTCACCGAGCCTTTCCTTTGCATGCGTCCTTGTCAGAACTCCAAGGCAGAAAGAGCTAGACATTAATTCTAAGGTAATTAAGCCCAGCGCTACTTATTCCCCCTCTAAAAGGCAAAGCCGCTGGCGATCAGCGGAGATATATAACTTTAATAACATTCCCCAGTAGTAGCAGGTAAACCCCCCAGAGAAGACAAGACTGAGGCAAAGGCTGAGCAAACGGAAAAGAGCTGCCGAGGCTAAAGGGTCGGTAGTCAGGAGAAAAGTGCTGAGCCAGGTTACCAGGCCCGGCCGGCATGATCCGTCTGGGCAATTACCGGTACAAAAAGGACAGCTCAACGGCGGAAGAGCGGCAAGAGGTGGCTTTTTATTGGAGCCCCCCTCCTTGGTCTCGTTATGTTGATCGCAGCAAGATACCGCTTTACAACAACCACAACTTAATCAGATCTTATTTCTCCAGAGAGACCCTCCGCCTCCCCACTTCTTGCCCACCAAAGGCTGTTGTAACTAAAGACAAGTTCCCATGATTTATGGCCGCTCCAACCTTCCGCAACAATATTTGTGTAGCGGAAACTCATAAAAATAAAAAACAAGCAGCGCTTTGCTGTCTTTATTGCAACCATGCAGATAAAACCGTGTAAAGGTTTAAAGCGGAACTCTAAACTGGCCAACAACAAATATTATCAGTGGCAGAAGCCTCATTTCCCTCCATACATGGGGTGTAATACTTGATTAGTCTTAGGGGGTCCTAATAGAGAGCAATGCATATTTTTACGGTTAGATTTACATTGTTTTACATGTTGTGTTGCAGCAACACACAGGATACTGCAACGTGCTGCACTGCGTTTTATTTGCGTTGGCAAGCTGCAGCGACTTTCATTCTTAAAGGCTAATGCTTGATTAGTTCTCGGGGGGTCCTAATAGAGAGCATTACTTACTTTAAGGCTGGATTTACATTCTTTTACATGGTTGTGTTGCAGAAACACGGAGGATACTGCAACTTGCTGCGCTGCATGTTATTTGCGTTGGCATGCTGCATCGACGTTCATTCTTAAAGGCTAATGCTTTATTAGCTCTGGGGGGTCCTAATAGAGAGCAATATTTATTTTTACGGTAAGATTTGCATGGTTGTGTTGCAGCAACACACAGAATACTGCAATGTGCTGCACTGCATGTTATTTGCATTGGCATGCTGCAGCGAAATTCATTCTTAAAGGCTAATGCTTGATTAGTTCTCGGGGGTCCTAATAGAGAGCATTACTTACTTTAAGGGCTCTTTCACAAAAAAATAGGATGATTTGCGGACATACGGAGCGCCCGTGTGAAAGGGCCCTAAGGCTTGATTTACATTGTTTTACATGGTTGTGTTGCAGCAACACACAGGCAGCGGCGTAGCGTGGGTTGTCAGCACCCGGGGCAAAGAAAGTAATTTGCGCCCCCTAACCCGCGGGATTTTAGCACTCGAGTCTCTTCCACTAGATTAGTTAAAGATACCCTTACCCCCTAAGCACATGTATTGTTTGTTATGAAAATACTGATGTAATTAAAGTAAAATGCATCTAAATACAAGTTTGAATGACCAGCGTGCCCCCTTTCAATGCAGAATGACCAGCGTGCCCCCTTCAATGCAGAATGACCAGCATGCCCCCTTTCAATGCAGAATGACCAGCGTGCCCCCTTTCAATGCAGAATGACCAGCGTGCCCCCTTCAATGCAGAATGACCAGCATGCCCCCTTTCAATGCAGAATGACCAGTGTGCCCCCTTTCAATGCAGAGTGACCAGAGTGCCCCCTTTCAATGCAGAGAGACCAGCGTGCCCCCTTCAATGCAGAGAGACTTACCTGCAGCGGCCGCTTCTCCTCAGTTCCCCGCTTCTCCTCGAGTCCTCCCACCCCCTCCTCGGCCAATGGCATGCGTTCGCCTTTTGGACAATCAGGAAGTGGGTCTCAGACCCGCTTCCTGATTGGTCAGGAGGAGGATCCGTGTGACAATAGCGAATTTTCATTCGCTATTGTCACACAATGGGTGGGCTCGGGGCAAACTGCTCTGCGCCCCGGGTCCACCCTTTTTTGAAGCCTATTAGAGCCTCTGGCTCTAACCAGGTGATTAAAAAAAAAACCCACTCTGTGACAGCGCCAGGCTGCTGACTCACTACCCGCAATTTTCAGCCATAGGGGAGCCGCGCTGGACATCTCCCAGCCTAAAGATGGAGGCAGCCGCAGCCAGTGTGTGAACTGTGTATGTCAGAGTCAGACAGACAGAGAGACACTGCGGATGCGCCCCCCCAGATGTTGCACCCGGTGCGACTGGCCCCCCCTGCACCCCCCACGCTACGCCACTGCACACAGGATACTGCAACTTGCTGCGCTGCATGTTATTTGCGTTGGCATGCTGCAGCGATGTTCATTCTTAACCCTTTATGCAAATTTGCGTGGCTTCAAGAGGTTGTTTAGTTCTCGGGGGGTCCTAATAGAGAGCAATATTTATTTCTACGGTAAGATTTGCATGGTTGTGTTGCAGCAACACACAGGATACTGCAACCTGCTGCACTGCATGTTATTTGCATTGGCATGCTGCAGCGAAATTCATTCTTAAAGGCTAATGCTTGATTAGTTCTGGGGGGGGGGTCCTAATAGAGAGCATTACTTACTTTGTGGCTAGATTTACATTGTTTTACATGGTTGTGTTGCAGGAACATACAGGATACTGCAACATGCTGCACTGCGTGTTATTTGCGTTGGCATGCTGCAGCGACTTTCATTCTTAAAGGCTAATGCTTGATTAGTTCTGGGGGGTCCTAATAGAGAGCAATGCTTATTTTTTCGGAAAGGTTTACATGGTTGTGTTGCAGGAACATACAGGATACTGCAACATGCTGCACTGCATGTTATTTGCGTTGGCATGCTGCAGCGACATTCATTCCTAAAGGCTAATGCTTGATTAGTTCTGGGGGGGGTCCTAATAGCAATACCTATTTTTACGGTCAGATTTGCATGGTTGTGTTGCAGCAACACACAGAATACTGCAACGTGTGGCAATGCATGTTATTTGCATTGGCATGCTGCAGCGACATTTATTCTTAAAGGCTAATGCTTGATTAGTTCTGGGGGGGGGTCCTAATAGAGAGCATTACTTACTTTGTGGCTAGATTTACATTGTTTTACATGGTTGTGTTGCAGCAACACACAGGATACTGCAACGTGCTGCACTGCGTGTTATTTGCGTTGGCATGCTGCAGCGACATTCATTCCTAAAGGCTAATGCTTGATTAGTTCTGGGGGGAGGGGGTCCTTATAGCAATACCTATTTTTACGGTCAGATTTACATGGTTGTGTTGCAGCAACACACAGAATACTGCAACGTGCGGCAATGCATGTTATTTGCATTGGCATGCTGCAGCGCCATTCATTCTTAAAGGCAAATGCTTGATTAGTTCTGGGGGGGGTCCTAATAGAGAGCAATGCTTATTTTAAGGCTGGATTTACATTGTTTTACATGGTTGTGTTGAAGCAAAACACACAGGATGCTGCAACGTGCTGCACTGCGTGTTATTTGCGTTGGCATGCTGCAACGACGTTCATTCTTAACCCTTTATGCAAATTTGCGTACTTCGGCTTCAGGAGGTTGTATCAGGATGATGCCTGTCGCTGCAGGCATCACCCCGGTACCGTTGTTTAGAGTGGATGGTCAGCTTTCTAGTGATAACAACGAATGCAGCTAAGCAGTCGCTCAGCCATTATCACAAGCAGGGGGAGGGGATATCCCCCTCCCACTGCTCCGCCCAGGGCTCCCGTCCCACCAGGAGACCCGAGCGACATCCGCCGACTGGCAGGAGTCCTGAACAAAGCCAGATTCTGCTTTAATCACTTTCGTTTGCTGGAGCATTAAAGGCGCCAAATTAAAAAAAAAAAAAAATGACAGCATTCAAAACTGCCAAACTTGGCACTTTGAATGCATTTAAGTGCAAAAGAGGGATTTATAGACCCCAGATCCCTCCATAAAGAGTACCTGTCACTGCCTTTTACTGTCACAAGGGATGATTACCGCCCCCCCCCCCCCCCCCTCGCCACCTGTAAAAGCAATCTAGTGGCTAATTAGCCACTAGAACAGCTTTTACATTGCAGGGAATTGCTGGCTAAAAAAAAAAAAGATACTGCCTGTAGCTGCATCACCCCAGTAGAACCAATGGAAGTCCAGGACGTCATATGATGTCCTACAGGCGGGAAGTCGGTAAAAATTACCTTTCCTTTTCAAGCAACAGCTGCTGTAATGTTCTGCAAGATCCAATATGGCAGCTTGGAGATGTTCAGTACACAGATGATGTATGGACCTCCCTCCCCCCCTCCCAGAAATATTATTTTCCGGCTTGTGTATTTGGCTCATTGCATTAAGATACCAGTCAGATTTTAGGCATCCCCTGCAACAAAAATGCCATATTTAGTGAGGTACTCTCAAGGGGGAAAAAACAAAACAAAAATCACATCTTAAAGGATGCAGAGCCTGCCACTGTCCTCATTAGAGCCCTGCAAGTGCAGCAGCTGATTATAAAATTACTCCCGTTTACATTCATTTTGCCCATGGACACAGGTAGACAAATGGACACAGACAGACAAACAGCTATTTCTTCAGAATAACAGAAGGTAGGAATCTGCAACAAAGTTTGATAAAATTTTTGCACTGTACAGAGATCAACCAGGGGGGAATGTTTTTTTTTTTTCTCAACAAAAGTTTAAACTCTCTGCAGTGTGCAATCTCTGTCTAGTTTAAATTTAGAATGGTGAAGGGTTAGAAAGTTTGCCATTTTTATGTTGTCTGGGTTCGGGAAAATTTGCTCTCACATTTTTGGCCAAAGACAGCAAGATAGAAGGTGAGCGGAAATCACTGGTACAGGCAGTGAGATGAAATCTTCCAATGGGGACACAGACATCCCCACTTACCGCTGCCCTGTGGTGCTTCTATCGGCTCATCCATTCGATCAGTGAGCCAGAGAAGGAATCTTCCACCAGCGCCTTTTTACCATAAAGCTGGCCGAGGACTATATGCTCCTGTAAGATTCTGGTACCTTTGGTACCCTTATTGCCCATTTTCCTTTTCATATTGCGTCCCACCTTTTTAGTTAGGTGGAACGCATATACCTTTAAGCCGTATGACATCATCACCGAGCGCCACTCTGAGCGGCTATTTCAATCGTCGCCTTTCTCTCTAAGGTTGTTCGTTCAAACCGCATGCTTACAAGCCTTGTCTTATGCTGCCGGAGCCTCCAGCTATTCTCTTTACCTGGAACAGTCCGGAACCTCGATACTGATCCCGTATCTCGCTACCGGATCACTCCCTCACTACCGGACCCCTCTACTTACTAACCTTACTAGTGATAAGTACCCCACAGGGGATTCCTCCATAACAAACTTACACTATCTACTTCTGAACATTAAGGACTGTACTATCTATGCATTACTAATTCTATCATCTGCACTGTTACATAGATTGCTAGCTCTTGAGTCTACTACCATCTATCCTTGCACTGGGTTAGTCTCGCTTGTATATCATCTGCTGTCCTTACCACCTATTACCATACATGATTACTAACCTATCTACATCCTACCTATTACCGTCTACTACTCTCCTGAACATTACTATCAAGTGCTTATCATTGCTATCACTGCTCACCCCTGTCCCTTCAGCACATCACCTCTATACTGTCATATACATCCTACCACTCCAGGAACATCTTATTGAGCGTGTGTATATCTGTATGCTGAAGCAGGCGGGTCCACAGTGATGAGTCTGGAGAGTTGGATCTGGTAATTCAACACATCTCTACATGACTACTGAGTGGAGATTCTGCAGCTGCAAATCCAGCTTACTATAAAAACGCAGGAGCGTTACAGCTCCCCGGGCATCTCTATGACCTTTGGAGGCCGGGCGCGACGTTATGACATCACGTTCGGCCTCGGCAGTTGCAAACACTGCTGTTGCCTCAGCTAGGAAGCCAAGATTGTTTTTTTTTTTTTGGTGGGGATTTTAGGCTTTTCAGCCTAGAGGAGAGATGTGGGGACTTATAGACCCCAGATCTCTCCATAAAGTGGACCTGTCGTGCCCTATTCCTATTACAAGGGATATTTACATTCCTTGTAATAAAAGTGATCCAAAAAAAAAAATGTAAAGGGAAAGTGTGAAAATATAAAAATAAAAGTAAAATAAACAAAAAACAAAAAAAAAGATTGAAGCGCTTCTGTCCCTGCGTGTTCATACGCAGCAGCGAACGCTTACGTACGTCGCGCCCCGCGCATGTTTACAGCGTTTAAATAACACATGTGAGGTATCGCAGCGAATGTTAGAGAAACTGTGAAAAGTGTCAGTTAGGGGTTCGATCTGTCTGCCGCAATGTCGCAGTCCCGCTAAAAATCACAGATCGCCGCCATTACTAGTAAAAATATATAAAATAAATAAAAATTCTATAAATCTATCCCCTAGTCTGTAGACGTGATAACTTTTGCACAAACCAATACACTTACTGGGATTTTTTTTACCAAAAATATGTGGCATAATACATATTGGCCTACAATTATGAAAAAATGTGATTGTTTTATCTTTTTTTTATAGTAGAAAGTAAAAAACTTTCGTTTTTTTTTTTTTTTTTCAGAATTGTCGTTTTGGTTTAGAAAAAATAAAAACCACAAAGTGTTTAAATATCACCAAAAGAAAGCTCTATTTGTGGGGAAAAAGGACATCAATTTTATTTGGGTACAGCGTTGCACCCAGTTAACGAACACATTGCCGTATCACAAAAAATGGGCCGGTCATTAAGGGGGGTAAAACCTTCCGGTCCAGAAGTGGTTAATAAAGATACAGAATCCTTGGTTGACAAGAGCTCAGAAAAAAATGATCTTGTAACCACAAAGTAAAAAACGTATTTAGGAAGGTGGTGCAAAGCGCAATGACAGTGCGCAATCAGATGTCATCTGATTTTAGTTTTGCTATGGGTCGGGTCTGGCACCTGAAGGCTGTGGCCCTGGGTGCACAGCAATGGGGGTGCTGCCTAAACGAGCCCCACAGAATATAAAAATAAAGGACAGGTGGCCGCTGGTCGTTATTACGCTCTGAAGTTTTTTTTTTCCATCTGATCTTTTTTCTCTTCCAGCGTCTCTCCAGTAACTGTGAAAGTGATCTGGTAACTTTGCAATGCCACATCTGTCCCTGTCATTGTAATATCACACAGCTTCCAGAGTGATCTATAATTCATGTCCTCTGCACACCCTGCGGGGTGATAGCTTGTAGGCAGTAATGGAAGAATACTAATGACAGGAGCTGCAGCTAGTAAGGACCGGGGATGCCATTTGTACAAGTAGGAAAAGAAAGGGAATGTGTTGTCTGCAGAGACAGGATCACAGAAAAACTGAATATATACTGTATATCAGCTTACCAGCCCTTAGACGTGGCGGCTGCATTAGTTTTTTTTTTAACATCCAGTGATCATGCCGGTAACACACTTCCTTTCCAATGGTGACAACGCTCGTTCACCCCACTATGGAGGAGCAGCGTTGTCACCCTGAGCAGTTCACCTGGTCTGGACTACAAACATCTTCTCCTCTCCACATCTTCATTACATAGGGTGTTTACATACCACAGGCAGTTGGATACATTTTTAATGCCAACTGCATATGCCCCTGGTGCCCAACCTGTGTCCCTTTGGCAGTTTTTGTACGTCTCTCGGGGCCCCTGCGGGCACTAACCTGTGTTTCTCTAAAGCCCCATTATAGCCTGGATTTCTAGCAGGGGGAAGAGAGAGGGAAGGTGGGGGGAAGCAAAGGGGAAAAGGAGAGGGAAGCAAGGGGGAAGGAGTGGGAAGCGAGGGGGAAGGAGAGGGAAGCGAGGGAGAAGAAGAGAGAAGCGAGGGAGAAGGAGAGAGAAGGAGGGGGAGGTGAGGGGGGAAAAGGAGAGGGAAGGAGGGGGAAGCAAGGGGGGAAATGGAGAGGGAAGGAGGGGCAAGCAAGGGGAAAAAGCAGAGAGAACGAGGGGGAAGAAAGGGGGAAAAGGAGAGGAGAGCAAGGGGGGAAAAGGAGAGGGAAGGAAGGGGAAGTGCTGGGTAAAAAGGAGAGGGGAGGAAGGGGAAGCAAGGGGGTAAAGGAGATGGAAGGAGGGGGGAGGGAGGGGGAAAAGGAGAGGGAAGGAGGGGTAAGCAAGAGGAAAAAAGAGGGAAGGATTGGGAAAGCAAGGGGGAAAAGGAGAGGAACAGAGGGGGAAGTGAGGAGGAAAAGGAGAGAGAAAGAGGGGGAAAAGGAGTAAGAAGGAGGGGCAAGCAAGGGGGAACAGGAGAGGGAAGCAAGGGGGAAAAGGAGAGAGAAGTATAAGGAAGCAAGGGCACAATGGAGAGGGAAGGAGGGGGAAGCAAACAGGGAAAAGGAGAGGGAAGGTGGGGGAAGAAAAAGGGAAAAGGAAAAAGGAGGGGGAAACGATGGGGAAAAGGAGTGAGATAGAGGGGGAAAAGGAGAGAGAAGGAGGGGAAAGCGGGGGGGGGGGAGCGAGAGGGAAAAGGAGGGGGAAGCGAGAGGGAAAAGGAGAGAGAAGGAGGGGTAAGCGAGGGGGAAATGGAGAGGGAGGGAGGGGGAAGCAAAGGGGGAAAAGGAGAGGCAAGGAGGGGGAAGTGAGGCGGAAAAGGAGAGGGAATGAGGGGGAAAAGGAGAGAGAAGAAGGGGGAAAGGAGAGGGGAGGAGAGGGAAACAGAGAGGGTAGGAGGGGGCAGTGAGGGGGGAAAGGAGAGGGAAGGAGGGGTAAGCAAGGGGGGAAAGGAGAGAGAACGAGGGGGAAGCAAGGGTAAAAAAGAGGGGGAAGCAAGGGGGAAATAGAGATGCAAGGAGGGGGAAGTGAGGGGGAAAAGGAGATGGAAGGAGGGGGAAGCAAGGGGGAAAAGGAGAGGGAAGGAGGGGTAAGCAAGAGGAAAAAAGAGGGAAGGTTTGGGGAAGCAAGGGCAAAATGGAGAGGGAAGGAGGGGGAAACAAACAGGGAAAAGGAGAGGGAAGGTGGGGGAAGTAAAGGGGAAAAGAAGAGGCAAGGAGAGGAAAGCAATGGGGAAAAGGAGAGGGATAGAGGGGAAAAAGGAGAGACAAGGAGGGGGAAGCGAGAGCGAAAAGGAGAGAGAAGGAGGGGTAAGTGAGGGGAAAAGGAGAGGGAGGGAGGGGGAAGTGATGGGGGAAAAGGAGAGACAAGGAGGGGGAAGCGAGGCGTAGAAGAATAAGAAATGAGGGGGAAAAGGAGAGAGAAGGAGGGGGAAAGGAGAGGGAAAATGAGAGGGAAGGAGGGGACAGCGGGAGGGAAGAGGAGAGGGAAGCGAGGGAGAAAAGGAGAAAGAAGGAGGGGGAAGAAATGGGGAGAAGGAGGGGTAAGCAAGGGGGAAAAGGAGAAGGGAAGGAGGGGGAAGTGAGAGGGAAAAGAAGAGAGAAGGAGGGGTAATTGGGGGGGGAATAGAGGGAAGGAGGGGGAAGCAAGGAGGAAAAAGAGAGGGAAGGGGGGGAGCAAAGGAGAAAAGGAGAGTGAAGGAGGGGAAAAAGGCGAGAGAAGGAGGGGGAAAGGTGGAGGAAGGAGAGGGAAAAGGAGAGGGAAGCGAGGGAGAAAAGGGGAGAGGAGGAGAGGGAAGCTAGGGGAAAATGAGAGGGACAGAGTGGGAACACGAGGGAGAAAAAGAGAGGGAAGGAGGGGGAAGCAAGGGGGAGAAGGAGAGAGAAAGAAGGGGGGAAAAGGACAGAGAAGGAAGGGGGGAAAAGGACAGAGAAGCAAGTGGAAAAGGAGAAGGAAGCAAGGGAGAAAAGGAAAGAGAAAGAGGGGGAAGTAAGGGGGGAAAAGGAGGGGAGGGATGGGGAAAATTAGAGGAAGGAAGGGGAAGCAAAAGGGGAAAAAAGAGAAGGAAAGTGGGGAAAGCGGAGGGGGGGGAAGGAGGGGGAATTGAGGGAGGAGAGGAGAGGGAAGGAGGGGGTAGCGAGGGTGAAATGGAGGGGGAAGCAGAGGGAGAAGTGAGGGGCAAAGGAGAAGGAAGGAAGGGAAAGCGAGGGGGAAAAGGAGGGGGAAGCGAGGAGGGAAAGGAGGGGGAAAAGGAGAGGGAAGGAGGGGGAAAAAGGAGGAAAAAGAGAGGGAAGCAAGGGGGAAAAGGAGAGGGAAGGAGGGGGAAGCAAGGGGGAAAAGGAAAGGGAAGGAGGGGGAAGTGAGGGGGAAAAGGAGACAGAAGGAGGGGGAAGCAAGTGGAAAAAGGAAGGGGAAGGGAGCGGGAAAAGAAGGGGGAAGCAAGGGGGAAAAGGAGGGAGAAGCAAGAGGGAAAAGGAGAGGGAAGCAAGAGGGAAAAGGAGAGGGAAGCAAGAGGGAAAAGGAGAGGGAAGCAAGAGGGAAAAGGAGAGGGAAGGAGGAGGAAGCAAGGGTGAAAAAGAAGGGGAAGCAAGAGGGAAAAGGAGAGGGAAGGAGGGGGAAGCAAGGGGAGAAAAGGAGAGGTAAGGAGGAGAAAACAAGGGGGGGAAGGAGAGGGAAGAAGGGGGAAGCAAGGGGGTAAAGGAGAGGGAAAAGGAGGGGGAATCGAATGGGAAAATGAGGGGTTCGGGAGCTCACAGAGGACATTACATAGAGGCAGAAAAACACAGTAAGAAACTATTTAATGACAAACAGATTATAGGGCCATTAAGTAGTGAATTTGTATCGATTAGGATAAGGATATGGTTTCACTGTTACTACTGACATACAGCACATGTGAATCTTCCCTTATACTAAAAGGGCTAAAAGGACATTTCTTAGTTTTTGCTCCATCCAGAAGCTGTTGTTTTTCTCCATCCTCAGCTCTAATAGGCAGTCTGTAGTCCGGGGAGTGTACACATTAAATACCCAGTATAGGCTTTAATTAGCCTCTCGCTACAGAATAAAATTGTGTCATTTGTAAAAAAGAAATAAAAAATATGTTATTTTCTTTCTGGCCAACCAACAAAACCACTGATCCGTCCATCCCAAGCTTCATTATATGAGTAATTGCCATCAGCAGAGGTCAGAGCGCACTGTATTGTGTGGGAAACATTCCGCCCTCGGATGGACGTCACCGGAGAACTGGTGGTGAACAAACATCACATATATGATTTCATGTTAAGGACAGAATGCTGATTAGTGTACACAGTCTGATCACTGGGGGAGCAGAGACTGAGGCTTCCTCCTGCCTGCAGCACAGGGATGACATCATCTCAGCCTAAGAAAGGACACCGCTCTGCAGTTCGGGGATGGATTTTTAGTAATAAAAAGTGAAACTTTTTTTTTTTTTTTTATAAAAAACATTCTGTTTCTGTATATCATGACACGCCAGGACGTTTTTCATGCACATTTGTGTGAGCACACTGACAGTTACTCGTACACTAAAATCAGTATTAAACCCAAAACTAAAAATATCATATATTGCAGCTTACCAATCATTAGATGTGGCGGCCGCATTCGTTTTCTATTTTAGTCTTTCTTCCCCTCTGTTTTCAGCTGGTGATCTGGCCAGTAACACACCTCCTGTATTTGAGTGCCCCCACTCTGGATGAATAAGCACAGTGGACACATTTGGACAGCAGCATTGTCAGTTTGGGGGGAGGGGATCCATTTTAAGCACCCCAAATGGCTTGCCTCAACCCTCTCATTGCTACATCTTGCAGAACAGCTTGTTCTGCTTTTCTTGTGTGTAGTTTAAGCTTTGGCCTCAATTCACATTGAATGCGGCCTTGAAATCGCGCAATTTCAAAGCCCCACGACAGTGCGATTCCATCTGCGGCTTGCCGACATCTCTTCAATTTCACCTGCAGCTTGCTGAGATCTGCGGAATTCCATCTACGGCTTGCCGACATCTGTGCGATTTCATCTGCGGCTTGCCGACATCTGCGGAATTTCATCTGCAGCTTGCTGAGATCTGCGGAATTTCATCTGCGGCTTGCCGACATCTGTGCGATTTCATCTGCTGCGGCCTTTCAACATCTGTGTGATTTCATCTGCAGCTTGCCAACATCTGTGCGATTTCATCTGCGGCTTGCTGGCATCTGTGCAATTTTTTTTGCACTGATGCCAATGCAAGTTGCACATAAACTCCCCCCCCATTTATGAGCTTTATGTCCTAGCAAAAATGCCCCCCCCCCCCAAACAAAAATTGAGCACTAATCTGTGGGCTTACTCCTTAATCATAGAATCCCCCCTCACCCCAGTACAAATCCACCCCCCTGCTGAAATCCCCCCTCCCAGAACAAATCTTTGCCCCCCCCCCAGCTTAAATCCTCTCTCTCCCCATATGCCTCCATCACAAGTCAATACCAAAAATAATTTCTGCCTCCAAGAACAAATCCTCTGCCCCTCAAATTTTCCCCTTGAGCACAAATCATCTTCCCTCACTCCAAATCCCCCCATCCCAGCACAAATACCCTTCCCCCACACCCCCCATCCCAGCACAAATCCTACCCCCGAAAACAAATTTCATCTCCTAGCACAAATACCCCCAATCATCCCCACTAGCACAATCCCCCCAACCAAATAAATCCCCTCCTAGCATAAATCCCCTCCCTCTCTACCACATGACCTGTTCTAACACAAACCCCCTAAATTTCCCCTCCCAACACAAATCCCCCCAAATCATCACTCCACAACTTCCCCTCCTAGAACAATTCTTACCCCCTAAGTCCCCTCTCCCAACACAAATCCCCCAAATCATCACTCCCCAACTTTCCCCTTCTAGAACAATTCTTTCCCACTGCCACCCCCAAAATCCCCCCTCTCAACACAAATCTCCCCAAATCATCACTCCCCAAAATTCACCTTCTGGAATATTTCTTACCCCCTGCCACCCCCTAAATCCCCCCTCCCAACACAATTCCCCCCAAATGTTATATAGCAGAAAATAAAAAATATATTTTTCTGTTTATAGCGCAAAAAAAAAAAAAAATCGCAAAGGTGATCAAATACCACCAGAAGAAAGCTCTATTTGTGGGAAAAAAAGTACATCAATTTTATTTGGGTACAGCGTCGCACGTCCGTTAAAGTAACGCAGTGCCGAATCGCAAAATAGGGCCTGGTCAGGAAGGGGGAAAATCTTCCGGTTCAGAAGTGGTTAAGGATGCGGCGATTGGCTTCCCGTAAACCGCAGGTGGTTAACAAAAAAACAAAAAAACAAAAAACAACCTTTAAGGCAATGTCATAATGTGCTTAGTAAGCATTGCCTACTAAACACATTATTATTATTATTATAAACTCACCTTAGAACGAAGCCCTCCAGCACCGCGCTGTCACCACTGAGAGGGCTGATATCTTCCCCTGGTCTTCCTTCCAGTTCATGGCCTTCAGGCTACACGAGTGGCTGGGGGCGCGATAATGTCACTCCCGTGCATGCGCAGGGAGCCGCCATTTACGGCACGGGCTTTGAAGGTCCGGCACTGTAAGCTGGACCTTCAGAGCGCGTGTGCTGGTGATGTCATCGGCTGCATGCAGTGAGAATATCTCCTAAACTGTGCAAGTCTAGGAGATATTCACAGTACCAACAGGTTACAGGTAGGCCTTATTATAGGCCTATCCAGGGGCGTAACTACAGGGGTTGCAGGGGTTGCAATCGCTACCGGGCCCCATGCTCCAGGGGGCCCGGTAGCAAACCAGTGGGTGAACTTCCAGGATCGCAAAGGTCACACTTGCCACCGGACCCTGGCATTGCACCACTGTGGGGAGGCCCCAAGATTGCAGGAAGGGGGCCCACAAGATTGCAGGAAGGGGGCCCACTGCAGAACTTGTAAAAGAATCCTGCTGCGGGACCGTAATAAAAGGCCATGCAACAAGTGTAAAGAGCCCCAGGATTAGTGGGAAGAGCCCTGGGCTTGAAGGTAAGGGCCCCGGCCAGGGGTCTGGGGGGCCCTTCATGGTTTCTTGCATCAGGGCCCTGAAGGTTCTAGTTACGCCTCTGGGCCTATCTGTAGGTACAAGTAGTGTAACAGAGTTTACTACCACTTTAACAACCAGCTATTCTCCACACAGAATTCAAACCAGTCCGAAAATTTGGAATTTGTTAGAAAATTAATAAACGACACAAAACGAAACAAATTCCGAAACTAATCAAAGAAGCGAAATTAGTAACATAACAAATCTATCCAACACTAAACAAAAAAAAATTTCCTTTCTGCACATGTCTATCCTGAAATCGTTAAGCCACTTTGGTCTGTTTAATAACCCTGTGTGCCCCTGTGTATGTGTTTTTAAAAAATAAGCCAATCTTAACCAGTTTTCAGAGCACCGATCGCCGCTCACGTGACCCGCTGGCTCTCTCCTCTCCTCGTCTGACAGCTGCCTGCAGCGGGCAGGGCTGAGAATTCCCCGCTGCAGTCAGTTGGGAGGGGAGGAGGAGGGGAGGAGGAGAGAGGCTGCGGGTCACATGAGCGGCGATCAGCGCTCTGAAAACTGGTAAAGAACTGCTTATTTTTATAAAACACAGACACAGGGGCACACAGGATTATTAAACAGACTGTAGACAGGATATGAAACTTTAAATTAAACTGCAGAGGACAGAGGAGGACTGCGGATGACAGAGGCACATAAACTGACCACGGTGTTAGGGCTCAGCAGCCATGATATACCGTGGTCAGTTTACAGAGGGGAGGGTACAAACTGGCAGGATCAGCCAGGTATTTTAGGTGATAGAAGGGGCCAATGACTGGCGTCGCTTTCATTACATTTTCGAAAAGGGGCAGAGCATGGGTGACCCTAAAATGATGTCCCCCCCCCCCCCCCCCGAAAAAAGTTCTGTGGACACCCATGATCGTTTGGTAGATATGCACCCCCGTGTCTATGCCTATACTTGGAAACATAAATCTCAGCTGATAAACATAACATACAGAAAGACACAAGCATACAGTATATATGGAATAAGTCAAATGTAATAAATTGGCTACTGACCCTCACTGTCCATCTCAGCTGAGCCCATGACCATAACAGGAATACCGATGAAGGAGGCCAGGATCCAGATACAGACGTTGACCACTTTGGCCTTGTGCGGGGTGCGGATGTCCAGCGCCTTCACCGGGTGGCAGATGGCGATGTAGCGATCGACACTCATCATTGTCAGGGTGAAGGTGCTGGTGAACATGTTGTAGTAATCAATGGCGATGGCGATCTTACACAAGGCATTTCCGAAGGGCCAGATCCCCATGATGATGTCGGTACCCTGGAATGGAAGGGTCATCAGGACCAGCGCATCAGCCAGGGCAAGGTTGAAGATGTAGATGTTGGTGGCGGTTTTCATCTTGGTGTATCTGAGGAAAGAATAGGCATCAATAAGTAGAAAATAAAATATTACTAAATAAAAGACAGTTAACCCATTGCACTCTAGATTATGCAGAAAATATGATTTATCCATCACTACAAACACAGGTTATATCACTGAGAATGCAGCCTATCCATTCACTAGAGACCGGTGACATCACTGAGAATGCAGCCTATCCATTCACTAGAGACCGGTGACATCACTGAGAATGCAGCCTATCCATTCACTAGAGACCAGTGACATCATTGAGAATACAGCCTATCCATTCACTAGAGTCCGGTGACATCACGGAGAATACAGCCTATCCATTCACTAGAGTCCGGTGACATCACTGAGAATGCCGCCTATCCATTCACTAAAGATTGGTGACATCACTGAGATTGCAGCCTATCCATTTACTAGAGACCAGTGACATCACTGAGAATACAGCCTATCCATTCACTAGAGACCGATGACATCACTGAGAATGCAGCCTATCAATTCACTAGAGATTGGTGACATCACTGAGAATTCAGCCTATCCATTCACTAGAGACCAGTGGCATCACTGAGAATTCAGCCTATCCTTTCACTAGAGACCAGTGACATCACTGAGAATTCAGCCTATCCATTCACTAGAGACCAATGACATCACTGAGAATGCAGACTATCCATTCCCTGGAGACCAGTGACATCACTGAGAATACAGCCTATCCATTCACTAGAGACCGGTGACATCACTGAGAATGCAGACTATCCATTCCCTGGAGACCAGTGACATCACTGAGAATACAGCCTATCCATTCCCTAGAGACCAGTGACATCACTAAGAATGCAGCCTATCCATTCACTAGGGACCAGTGACCTCACTGAAAATGCAGCCTATCAATTCCCTGGAAACCGGTGACATCACTGAGAATGCAGCCTATCAATTCACTAGAGACCGGTGACATCACTGAGAATGCAGCCTCTCCATTCACTGGAGACCAGTGACATCACTGAGAATGCAGACTATCCATTCCCTAGAGACCAGTGACATCACTGAGAATGCAGACTATCCATTCCCTAGAGACCAGTGACATCACTGAGAATGCAGACTACCCATTCCCTAGAGACCAGTGACATCACTGAGAATACAGCCTATCCATTCACTATAATGATTTTGGGTCAATTTTATTTGCCTTTTATTACCTTTTATAATTTCATGCTTTTGTGTCATTTCAGTATATGTATACTTCCTTTGTTTTACAAGCAAACATTTATCAAGTAACAAAGGACTTCCAGAGCACTATGGGTTAGCTAAAAAAAAAAAAAAAAAACAGCACAGCAGTAGCTATCTCCCTTCAGACAGGTCCCATCTGACTGAAACAAGGGACTGGCCTGGCCTGTCTGATAAGGAAGACATCACTCATATCTTACTGGTGACTCATGCAGCTTGGGCTACTGATCTCTGTAAACGAAACAGGTTACCGTAAGTAAAAAAAACAGACTACAGCTCCATTTTCTGGCTGCATAAAAGACTGCATAATACTCTTTTGCAATATTTCATTGTTATTGTCCAGTATTTATTCCAAAATAAAAGAGAAAAAATATTTTTTTCATGTTTTCTTTAGCCCTGAATATAAGATAAAAATGTATAAAACTACGACATACTCCCTATACATAGGCACGTCTGAAGCCAGCACATTCAGTGCATATAATTTTCTCCTCCGTGGTCAGAAATAGCACAGAACGGCGTTCCTGGTAGGCTGAGCGTACAATATTATACAGTGCCGGGAGCACAGGGAAGCAAAACAACTCGATCAAGGTCAAAGCCAGCCACCTATAAAGCCTTCCAATGTCAACCTTAAACCACAAGACCGCTTATTTACCCCCCTCTCTCTAACAGGATATATAAAATTCATAATTGACCGGCACAGGATGTCTCGTACGCAGATCGCTTTCCCCGAAAAGGTGATACAAGGTAATACAATAGGGAGCGAAAGACACGCAGGAATAGTTATCAGAATATTTAAAGTAGGAGCCAAAACATTAAGCGCGCTGCCAGATCCTTTGCTTTCACTGCGGGATTAGGTTGATCTGCATTGGCAGCGGAGTCTGCCTCCTCTAGATAGCACGCCGCCAGGATTCTGCAGCGAAGCTTTGCATTTGATGAGCTTAGCGTAGCGCAGAGCTACGTCTAGAGAGCGAAGGCTGGCAACTCTGTGGACAGATGTGTGCCTATCGTTGGATTCGGGGCTGGGATCGTTTTCATTTTTGGAAAGGAGAGATAAAGAGCCTTAGATATCAAAGATGTCTGAAATAATTACTGTTGATACCGCCCTAGAGCAACCAACTACATTCAACCTGTCAATCTAAAAAATAAACTCATTTTATAGTTATTCTTCCAGCGAACTACTGGTACAGTGTATTCATTCTGTGGGGCAAAATACGGTGTTTACCTTCTATTTCCTCCACAGGTTGAATGTTATTCATTCATTAAAGATGCTGCACTGTGGCCACTGGATGGAGCTGAGGATCATAAGAAAAAAGGATGATCCTGAGCTCCATCTAGGGTAAGATTTTTAAAATGAAATCCAGGGACAAATATTTTTTTTTTATTGGCAAATGGCACAGGAATGCATAATACACAGAGCGCTGGGCACAGGACTACATAATACACAGTGTGCTGGGCACAGGAGTACATAATACACAGAGCGCTGGGCACAGGACTACATAATACACAGAGCGCTGGGCACAGGACTACATAATACACAGAGCGCTGGGCACAGGACTACATAATATACAGAGTGCTGGGCACAGGAGTACATAATACACAGAGCGCTGGGCACATGACTGCATAATAGACAGAGCGCTGGGCACAGGACTGCATAATACACAGAGTGCTGGGCACAGGACTACATAATACACAGAGCGCTGGGCACAGGACTACATAATACACAGAGCGCTGGGCACAGGACTACATAATACACAGAGCGCTGGGCACAGGACTACATAATACACAGAGTGCTGGGCACAGGAGTACATAATACACAGAGCGCTGGGCACAGGACTGCATAATACACAGAGCACTGGGCACAGGACTACATAATATACAGAGTGCTGGGCACAGGAGTACATAATACACAGAGCGCTGGGTACAGGACTGCATAATACACAGAGCGCTGGGCATAGGACTGCATAATACACAGAGCGCTGGGCACATGACTGCATAATACACAGGGTGCTGGGCACAGGACTGCATAATACACAGAGCGCTGGGTACATGACTGCATAATACACAGAGTGCTGGGCACAGGACTGCATAATACACAGAGCGCTGGGTACATGACCGCATAATACACAGAGTGCTGGGCACAGGAATGCATAATACACAGAGTGCTGGGCACAGGACTACATAATACAAAGAGCGCTGGGCACAGGACTACATAATACACAGAGCGCTGGGCACAGGACTGCATAATAATACACAGAGCGCTGGGCACAGGACTGCATAATACACAGAGCACTGGGCACAGGACTCTGCATAATACACAGAGCGCTGGGCACAGGACTACATAATACACAGAGCGCTGGGTACAGGACTGCATAATACACAGAGCACTGGGTACAGGACTGCATAATATACAGCGCACTGGGCACAGGACTACATAATACACAGAGCACTGAGCACAGGACTCTGCATAATACACAGAGTGCTGGGCACAGGACTACATAATACAGAGAGTGCTGGGCACAGGACTACATAATACACAGAGCACTGGGTTCAGGACTACATAATACACAGGAGGGTGTTAGGCATAGAGTGCAGGGTTCAGAGGTTTGCTATGCACAGAGGACACTTCTGCCCCCACATCCATGGCTCACCTCTGCACCCTTCTCTCACAGATTATCTCTGCAGCCAACTCTTAGCCCTTCCCCCACAACAGCTAAACCTCTCCATTTTTCAATGCAGCTGCACCAGCTCTGACCCCTGCCCCCCCACTGCCCTCACCTGTGTACAAACAGACCCCCCCCCCCCCCATCTACTCATCTCCCGTTCTCAACCCTCTACACAGTCAATTTTTGGCTCTGCAGCAGTGAGATCGTCCAGCAGGGGGCGTCTGCATCTGAGTCACCAGGCTGTTTCCCAGTCAGCATGGGATGCCCTGTCTACATTAATCTGGCCCTGAATCCGGGGACAAAACCGGGGACAGTGTCCTCAATCCAGGGACTGTCCCCAGAAACCGGGGACGCCTGGTCACCCTAATCTAGTGGCCATAATGATCCTCAGCCAGTATGATCTTCAGCACCATCTAGCAGCCATAATGCAGCATGTTCCCAAACCAATTTTTTATAAATAGCATTCAACCTGTAGAGGAAATGGTGATCATTTGATTTTGCCCCACAGAACGAATGGACCAGCAGTTTCACTGGAGGAGTAGCTATGCGATTTTCTTTATTATAAATACACCCCAAGTGTTCTTTTTCCAGGTTTGCTTTTGAGAGGATGTTGTGAAGACAGCTCCTATCTAAAAACACTTTTGATGCCCAAGGGGGTTAAATGTCAGCTTCAGTTAATCTGCTAAATACTCAGCTGAAGTTTATACTGTATGTAAATTCCATAACCTTGGTGCAAACCCTTCTGTTTCCCTAGACTAGGCTGTACTACATCGGAGGATCATGTCTTTTCAGAACTGGTGCCACTGCCCAACCTCCTGCTGCTCTTTGGACTACCTGAGAACATCACCATGTTGACTATGCCCACCCTGAGCTCCCTTGCTCCTTTAAGCCCTACTTGGTACCTCTCAATGATACTTCTGGACTTGTAGAGCAAGTGTGATTTAAACTTTCAGATGGCATGTGGCAACTCAATAAAGAGGCGAAATTGAGAGACAAATGCCTCCTTCAGACCCTGTACCAGTTTTTTTGCTATGAGGAGGAGCCCACTTTAGTTACCTGGCACTCCCTGCCGGCCTCTAGCCAGCCAAAATAAAACAGGAATCAGTTGTTTTTGTTGGCGGCAGAAGGCATCAGGGATTTTGGGTTGGGTTTCTCCATTCTTTAGGACACCACAGCCTATTTCCCTATTACTGGCTACCATAGATCAGCATTGAGGAGATTCCACATTTAGCTGTTAAAAGGTTCCGAAGGACCCCTGTAGCATGTCATGTGTGGCCTTACCACCCAGATAAAACAAGCATCTTAGCCTTTAATAAGCTGGCCATGGACAGTCCAAATTTCCAGCCAAATTAATCAGAATTTGAGCTGTGGGTGACCCCCCAAGCACAACCAGGCTCAACAAAAGTCGAATCAAAGATCAACTGAGTCGGGTGGAAAATTATTAGCCAAACAGAAGCAGATGTGAGGTGCTGGACTCTTCCATCCATTAATCAGGAACTTTTGGTTGGACTTAATGACTTACCGTATATACTCGAGTATAAGTCGACCTGAATATAAGCCGAGGACCCTAATTTTACCACAAAAAAGTGGGAAAACTTATTGACTCGAGTATAAGCCTAGGGTGGGAAATGCAGCAGCTACTGGACCCAACTGGACCACCACGAGACACAAACAGGGGCTGCGGGCATGGTACAGGAGATGGCGCAGGTCATGGTATAGGCATGGCACAGGTCATGGTAAGGGCATGGCACAGGTCATGGCACAGGTGATGGTACAGGCATGGCACAGGTCATGGTACAGGCATGGCACAGGCATTGCACAGGTCATGGTATAGGCATGGCACAGGTCATGGTACAGGAGATGGTATAGGCATAGCACAGGTGATGGTATAGGCATGGCACAGAAGGTACAGGCATGTCACAGTATGTACAGGCATGGCACAGTAGGTATAGGCATGGCACAGTATGTACAGGCATGGCACAGTAGGTATAGGCATGGCACAGTATGTACAGGCATGGCACAGGAGATGCAGTGCTGTGGGCATGGTACAGGAGAAGCATGCCCGCAGCACTGCATTGGGAAATGCAGGGGCTGCGGAGGAGTCTCACTTACCTTTCGGTGAGGCTCCTTCGATTTAAAAATCACACCGCCCGGCGCCAATACGTCACCGTGAATGCGCCGCCGATGCTCGGGAAAGCCCGTACACATTCGGCTATTCCCGGGCATGCGGCACATGCGTTGTTACACGTCGGCGCCGGGCGGCGCCATTTTTAAAAAGACAGTGACTCAAATATAAGCCGAGGGGGGCATTTTCAGCATGAAAAAACATGCTGAAAATCTCGGCTTATACTCGAGTATATAAGGTAATCTTGCCACCAAGCGAGGGCCACCCTAAAGGGCAATGGCTTCCAAGACTGAGAAATCCAAGTTGACAAAGAGAGCACCAGATCTTTGTCCGAAGAGTCTACAATCATTTAATAATCAAAAGGTAGCCAATGCATCCTATAGGAAGCTTTGTTACTCCAAGCCCTGACAAAGGGAGATTGTTGGCTGCCGAAACTCCTTAAAATACATTTTATCTTTCTTTTGTCTTTCATTATCAACGTTAAATGCTTATGAACTCTTAAGATGGAGACCTGGCATTCTTTTTTGTCGAATTAATTTGAATACATTAGCTGACAGTGGAGACTTCTCTATCCATGCTGTTTAGAGTGGATGGGGAAATTGACTGATTTTCAAGAGAAAACCAAGACTTGTACGCCTACTTTTACAGAAACATTGATTAGAGATCTTTATTGTTTTCATTCTTTCCTAAGAAAACTGTGTGCTGTTACCAGACCAGAGGAAGGGGAACTTTTCACTTTATTGCCCTTCATCCAGCAGCATATTCTTACCTTTCATATGCTCCTCCACCACTCCATTCAGCAACCTGGCAGTGAAGGAAAGTCCTTTGTAAGCTACAAGTCGTTGTGAGTGACTGATTGTCCTATCATTGCCACATTGGGTCACATGCTTCTCCATACCTGGAATACTCTGAATGGTTTTCCTAGATCATGAGTGGGGTGCATTGGTGTAATAAAGTGGTGGAACCCCACAGTTTCATTTTCAATGTTGACCAGAGAGTGTCTTCAACCACTTGTCTATCAAGGTACGCCTATAAATAGCATGGTAGACAAGTGGTCAAATATGTTGCAGCTGTGAGCTTGGCACCAGCCTTAAGATTTCCCAGACTCTCCTGTTCCTCGTGGGAAACAGCTCTTACAGTGAGAGCAGAAGGAACTTTAGGAAAATATACAGTATATACACTTTATTACCAAAAGTATTGGGACGCCTGCCTTTGAACTTTAATGGCATCCCAGTCTTAGTCCGTAGGGTTTACTACTGAGTTGCAGCTGTAACAGCTTCAACTCTTCTGGGAAGGCTGTCCACAAGGTTTAATAGTGTGTCTGTGGGAATGTTTGGCTATTCTTCCAGAAGCACATTTTTTAGGTCAGGCACTGATGTTGGATGACAAAGCCTGGCTTGCAGTCTCGGCTCTAATTCATTCCAAAGGTGTTCTATTAGGTTGAGGTCAGGACTCTATGGAGGCAAGTCAAGTTCCTCCACCCCAAACTTGCTCATCCATGTCTTTATGGACCTTGCTTTATGCACTGGTGTGCAGTCACGGTGGAACAGGAAGGGGCCATCCCCAAACTATTCCCACAAAGTTGGGAGCATGAAATTGTCCAAAATGTCTTGGTATTCTGACGCCTTAGGATTTCCCTTCACTGGAAATAAGGAGCCAAGCTCAACCCCTGAAAAACAACCCCACACCATAATCCCCCCTCCACCATATGATTTGGATCAGTGCACAAAGCAAGGTCCATATAAATATATACAGTATATATATATATACAGTGCCTTGCGAAAGTATTCGGCCTCCTTGAACTTTGCAACCTTTTGCCACATTTCAGGCTTCAAACATAAAGATATAAAACTGTAATTTTTTGTGAAGAATCAACAACAAGTGGGACACAATCATGAAGTGGAACGAAATTTATTGGATATTTCAAACATTTTTAACAAATAAAAAACTGAAAAATTGGACGTGCAAAATTATTCAGCCCCCTTAAGTTAATAGTTTGTAGCACCGCCTTTTGCTGCGATTACAGCTGTAAGTCGCTTGGGGTATGTCTCTATCAGTTTTGCACATCGAGAGACTGAAATTTTTTCCCCTTCCTCCTTGCAAAACAGCTCGAGCTCAGTGAGGTTGGATGGAGAGCGTTTGTGAACAGCAGTTTTCAGTTCTTTCCACAGATTCTCGATTGGATTCAGGTCTGGACTTTGACTTGGCCATTCTAACACCTGTTGTATGTTTATTTGTGAACCATTCCATTGTAGATTTTGCTTTATGTTTTGGATCATTGTCTTGTTGGAAGACAACTCTCCGTCCCAGTCTCAGGTCTTTTGCAGACTCCATCAGGTTTTCTTCCAGAATGGTCCTGTATTTGGCTCCATCCATCTTCCCGTCAATTTTAACCATCTTCCCTGTCCCTGCTGAAGAAAAGCAGGCCCAAACCATGATGCTGCCACCACCATGTTTGACAGTGGGGATGGTGTGTTCAGGGTGATGAGCTGTGTTGCTTTTACGCCAAACATAAAGTTTTGCATTATTGCCAAAAAGTTTGATTTTGGTTTCATCTGACCAGAGCACCTTCTTCCACATGTTTGGTGTCTCCCAGGTGGCTTGTGGCAAACTTTAAACGACACTTTTTATGGATATCTTTAAGAAATGGCTTTCTTCTTGCCACTCTTCCATAAAGGCCAGATTTGTGCAGTATACGACTGATTGTTGTCCTATGGACAGAGTCTCCCACCTCAGCTGTAGATCTCTGCAGTTCATCCAGAGTGATCATGGGCCTCTTGGCTGCATCTCTGATCAGTCTTCTCCTTGTATGAGCTGAAAGTTTAGAGGGACGGCCAGGTCTTCGTAGATTTGCAGTGGTCTGATACTCCTTCCATTTCAATATTATCGCTTGCACAGTGCTCCTTGGGATATTTAAAGCTTGGGAAATCTTTTTGTATCCAAATCCGGCTTTAAACTTCTCCACAACAGTATCTCGGACCTGCCTGGTATGTTCCTTGTTCTTCATTATGCTCTCTACGCTTTAAACGGACCTCTGAGACTATCACAGTGCAGGTGCATTTATACAAAGACTTGATTACACACAGGTGGATTCTATTTATCATCATTAGTCATTTAGGTCAACATTGGATCATTCAGAGATCCTCACTGAACTTCTGGAGAGAGTTTGCTGCACTGAAAGCAAAGGGGCTGAATAATTTTGCACACCCAATTTTTCAGTTTTTTTATTTGTTAACAAAGTTTGAAATATCCAATAAATTTTGTTCCACTTCATGATTGTGTCCCACTTGTTGTTGATTCTTCACAAAAAATTACAGTTTTATATCTTTATGTTTGAAGCCTGAAATGTGGCAAAAGGTCCCAAAGTTCAAGGGGGCCGAATACTTTTGCAAGGCACTGTATATATATATATATGTATATATATTTTTTTTGTTTTTCTTTTTTTTTGTGCCACACATGTGAGTTATCACCACAAATGTCAGAGGGAGAGCAATAATTCTAGCACCATAATTCACAGTTAACTCCAAACGAATAAATTGTAATGGCCTTTTAGAGCATTGCCTATGGGGAACTTTGGGTACCAGAGTTTGTTGCGTTTTTACAGGCGTGCGTAATTTTAAGACTTGACATTTTTTAAATCTATTTACTCGACACAACCCCCATCTTTTATATTTTGCCCAAAAATTGGGTAAAATAAATGTTTGATTGCACTAACATTCATTTTAGTGTATTTTCTTTCCTGAAATTATGCATTTGATAAATAGCTGCACAAATATTGTGTGACATAAAAAATTGCAACTACAGTACCACTATTTTATTCTCCAGAGTCTCTGCTTTCAGAAAATATATATCTTTTTTTTTTTTTAATGTTTAATGCAAAAGGTTTAAATATTTCCTTGGTAGGCAAGTGGTTATTGATTAGATCTGTAAACGTGTTCCCTTCTTCACCTAAAGCACATCTCCAAGAAATAAAGAACACGTGACCATCCAGCGATTATCTGAGTTGGCGATTTCAACGGTTATATGGCTCTGCTATGATTTTCTCTGGAGCAGTTTTCACCCCGGGGCTGTGAATTATTGACATGAGGAGGGCTGCGGAAGGGAAGATGGGAGGCAGCGGATCACACCGGCGCGATGATCTTCCCCGCCGAGCGGAACGCCGAACTGACATGTCGGAACACGAACAAGGAGAATACAGAATTCCTGCTGCAGAGCAGTGACACAGCGCCCGGCGAGCTGCAGATGGAAGAATATAAATGTATCATTCTGTGAAAGCACGCCGAATAATAACAAGCAGCTTGACTCACATAAAAGAATGACAGCGACATTCCGAAACGCATGCATTAGGAATAAAGACCAAGTGATATACTCCGGCCACTGAGAGGTATACATGGGGAACAAGAGTCTCTGCTCTGTATTTATTTTGTTGCAGCTTACCAATTTTCAGATGTGATGGCTGCATTTGTTTTCTTATTTTTAGGCTTTCTTTCCTTTATTTTCATCTGGTAATCTGGCCAGCAAGTAACAGAACAAGCTCTCCTGCAGATTTAGCAGATACAGTAAAGGGAAAAAAAACTGTTGCTGTAGTTGCTTATAAGATATTAGCTGGAATTCAGCTTCAATTTGTTAGTGTATTTAAATCTGCTAATATACAGTATCTAACACTCTCCTTCCCCCATGCTGCTGTACAAAGGTGACCCCTGCTCTCCTTCATTCAGAGTGGGGCCGCTCTAATACAAGAGGTGTGTTACTGGTCAGATCACCAGGTGAAATCAGAGGGCGTGGGGGCGTGGGGGGGGGGGGAGCCTTAACCTCCCTGGCGGTATGATTATGTCAGGAATTCTGTACCAAAAGCGGTACAATTTTTTGCATGGAAATTTGGCGTTATGTATTATAGGCCTACAATTCTTAGTAATTACTGACTTAATCCTGACCAAAACAAGAATCTATTAGACATCCCAGATGTGATAAATTTGAAACACAAACGCATGAATTATAATCTAATCAATAATATAATTTTATTATATAATATATAATATACATATATTATATACATATATATATATATATATATATATATATATATATATATATATATATATATATATAAAGGAGGTGATACAATGTAATATATATAATTATTTATATATAATACATTTATATTATATATATATATATATATATATTATATATATACACATATATATATATATATTATATATATAATATATATATACACAATATATAATTTCAGATTACATTGTATCACCTCCTTTTTATGTGTGTGTTTTGTGCAACTTTTGAATTTCCCTCCCACTTCCGCTCCCATGCACCATTGCTGGTGCAGGGAACGGAACCAGGAAGTCATCAGACCGACGGACGAGCGGCGGGGATCTCGGTGGTGATCACAGCAATAGGAGATCATCGCTGGATCGCCGGGAGAAGGTAAGGAACCCCGCTGCAGGCTCTGCACATGTACCCGGAGCGTAACTCGGGGATACCGATAATAGCATGGAAAATCCACCCCGAGTCACGCTCTGGGATACCGCTAAGGGAGTTAAAAAGGGAAAAGGAATGCAGCCACCACATCTAATGATTGGTAAGCTCTAATACATTACAGTTTGGGTTTTGGGTTTACCAGCTTTAAAGCTGAAGTTTGATCTGCTTATATTTTACTACCTTTGGTTCCACCCTTCCTACCTAATCACCACCTTATTTTAGACCCATTGATGTCATCATTGGGGCTCTGTTGTTCTCTATGCCATGCAGGCAGATCATAGCTGGTGGGAGGTGCTGTACAGTTTCCTGAAAACATCACAGCGCCCTGCCTCAGCTCTCCTCTCAAGAGCCCCCAGCTCTGATGCAAGCACACGGGTTTACATTCTCCAGGACTACATGTCCCAATATGCCGAGCACCTGCACGCATGTGCGCACCATAATTCATGGAATTGTTTTCAATCTGAGATCCCGATAAGCACAGGCAGAATAGACAACTCTATAGCCATGAATGGGTCCTGGGGGCATAGTTATGGGTTTCAAGGCACTCCTGGCTCTTTGTCAAGGCTTGACAAAGAGGCAGAAATTCCTTGAAATGCGTAGCCACGTCCACAGAAAGTTCCCAGCAATTGACATCATCCCTTGAGTTCCTCTGGAGTCTCCTCCCAACCAGAAAGTGCTCTGAGCTCCCTATGACTACCCAGCCGATGATAGTGCTGCTTAATCCCTGAACTGGATGCCTATGCCTACCCAGCTGGTGGCAATGCTGCTCAATCCCTGGACTGGGTTCATATGCCTACCCAGCTGGTGGCAGTGCTGCTCAATCCCTGAACTGGATGCCTATGCCTACCCAGCCACTGACAGTGCTGCACAATCCCTGGACTGGGTTCCTATGCCTACCCAGCTGGTGACAGTGCTGCACAATCCCTGGACAGGATGCCTATGCCTACCCAGCCACTGACAGTGCTGCACAATCCCTGGACAGGATGCCTATGCCTAGCCAGCCACTAACAGTGCTGCACAATCCATGGACTTGATGCCTTTACCTATCCAGCCATTGACAGTGCTCCGCAATCTCTGGACTGGGTGCCTATGCCTACGCAGCTGGTGGCAGTGCTGCACAATCCCTGGACTGGATGCATTTACCTACCCAGCCAGTGACAGTACTGCACAATCCCTGGACTGGGTGCCTATGCCTTCTCAGCCGGTGGAGGTACTGCACAATCCCTTGACTGGGTGCTTTTGCCCACCCAGCTGGTGACAGTGCTGCACAATCCCTGGACTGGATGCCTATGCCTACCCAGCCGGTGACAGTGCTGCACAATCCCTGGACTGGGTGCCTATGCCTACCCAGCCAGTAACAGTGCTGCACAATCCCTGGACTGGATGCCTATGCCTACCCAGCCGGTGACAGTGCTGCACAATCCCTGGACTGGGTGCCTATGCCTACCCAGCCAGTAACAGTGCTGCACAATCCCTGGACTAGGTGCCTATGCCTACCCATCCAGTGGCAGTACTGCACAATCCCTGGACTGGGTGTTTATGCCTACCCAGCCAGTGACAGTGCTGCATAATCCCTGGACTGGAAGCCTATACCTACCTAGCAGGTGACAGTGCTGCACAATACCTGGGCTGGGTGTCTATGCCTACAGAGTCAGTGGCAGTACTGCACAATCCCTGGACTGGGTGCCTTTACCTACCCAGCCAGTGATAGTACTGCACAATCCCTGGAATGGGTGCCTATGCCTACCGAGTCGGTGGCAGTACTGCACAATCCCTGGACTGGGTGCCTTTACCTACCCAGCCAGTGATGGTACTGCACAATCCGTGGACTGGATGCCTAAATCTAAACCTTTTAACTATCAATGTTTGGATTTAAATAAAGTAATATTTTTTTACGATATGTATGTCTATTCTTAGTAGCACTGATGGGGGAGGCCAAAACTCATAAAAACCCTTTGTTTCCAATCTTTTTATGTCTCTATCCTTTACTGGGATGTGGTGTTGAGGGGATTGGCCAGGTCATGCACTTACAATATTACATACATAGTCCAATGGTGATCAAATATATGTCATATAAATCTAATAATGCAAAAATGTGCAAAAAAAATGCAATACACAAATGATCACATAAATATCATAATCCAAAAAATTCATGAGTCCTTGTATGATGACAAAGTGATAAGTGCAAAAAAGTGCACTGGTGGCGAAATGCAGAGGTGAATCCACTGGTGCTCCCCCCTCTCAGCTCCACACTCACCAGAGGATTAAACCCCCTACAGGAGTCACAGAGACCAACAGATAACCAGAAAATGGTATTTCTCCTTCTCCACCTCAGTATGTCAGGTCATTATCCCATCACAGGGTATATAGATGAAAAGAGGCACCTCATAGTGTAACTCCGTATATTATAAATGCACTTACAATAAAGCAATGAATAAAAGCTGTATGTGAAAAGCCGTCCATCCGTATGCTGTATCCGGAATGCAATGCGTTCCACAGACTAGAAACACGAGGCTCATGACGTGGCTCTATACCCATGTGATCCGCTGTGTCCAATCACAGCTAGTCACATGTAAATGCGGAAGTTCTGTTTATCGGCGCTCCTCGCCTCCCACTGTGTGGGTGGCGAGGAGAGCCGATTAGCGGCATCTCCTTGAAGGGATGACCAGGACAAGTAATCAGGGCACTGATCATCAATATACCGAGGACGTCAATGCTGACGTAACGCGTATAGGGGACGGAGCCTGTCCTTTGGCATCACATCACGGCCACGAGAGAGATTATAATACTTGAACAGCCCGCACTGCTCAAGTACCTGAGTTGTGAGTTGTTTACTTTTAAAAAAATACAGTTGGATTTTAATACAGAGAGCACTAGATGTTGTTTTTTATTTTCTAACATATATGAGGCACAGTGTGGATTATGACCGATCACATGAGGAGTCTGCCCAGAGGTATGCCAAGTTCCACCAGATTGCCATTATCCCCGGAGGGGAACGGCTGTTTTTGACCCCCCTGGTGAAACAGGGGTTCGAATGTGAGGTGAGAGGCTTGAACGGGTTGCGAAGAAGCACTGAGCACAGTTTTCATTTGTATATGCACTGAAGCGATGTTCACTCTCAATTTAGACTTTTTTGTAATTTATTATTTTGCACTGTTTATTATCTGGCATAGCATTATATTGTTGTTTCACTGATCATCAGTGCCCTAATTACAGTAAAACTCCAACAGTGCCCATCAGTGACACCAATCAGTGCCCATCAGTGACTCCAATCATTGCCCATCAGTGACCCCAATCAGTGCCCATTAGTGATGCCAGTCAGTGCCCATCAGTGCCACCCACCATTGCCGACTATAAGTGCCACCCATCAGTGCCACCTATCAGTGCCCATCAGTGCCACCTATCAGTGCCCACCAGTGCGGCATATCAGTACCACCTATCAGTGCCCACCAGTGCGGCATATCAGTACCACCTATCAGTGCCCACCAGTGCCACCTATCAGTGTCCACCAGTGCAGCATATCAGTAACACCTATCAGTGCCCACCAGTGCGGCATATCAGTACCACCTATCAGTGCCCACCAGTGCCACCTATCAGTGCCCACCAGTGCGGCATATCAGTAACACCTATCAGTGCCCACCAGTGCGGCATATCAGTACCACCTATCAGTGCCCACCAGTGCCACCTATCAGTGCCCACCAGTGCGGCATATCAGTACCACCTATCAGTGCCCATTAGTGCAGCATATTAGTGCCTCCTAAGTGCCACCTCATCAGTACCATCTCATCAGCGCACATCAGTGAAGGAGAAAAATTACTTATTTACTAAATTTACTGACAGAAACTAAGAAAATCTTTTTTTTTCTCAACATTTTTGGTCTTTTTTCTTTTTTTTTTTGTAAAATATAAAAAAAACTCCAGCGGTGATTAAATACCACCAAATAAAAGCTCTATTTATGTGAAAAAAATGATAAAAATATTTCATATGGGTACAGTGTAGCATGACCGCGCAATTGTCATTCAAAGTGTGACAGTGCTGAAAGATGAAAATTGATCTGGGCAGGAAGGGGGGCGAAAGGGCCAGTTATTGAAGGGGTTAAAATCGCAGAGGTGATCAAATACCACAAAAACAAAAGCTCTTTTTGTGGGAGAAAGGAAAATACATTTTATTTGGTTACAGCGTCGCACAACCGCGCAATTGTCCGTTAAAGTAACGCAGTGCCGAATCGCAGAAAATGTCCTGGTCATGAAGGGGTGGGGTAAATCTTCCGGAGCTGAACTGGTTAATATCACTTTAAGGACAAAGAAAAATAAAGCATCCGTTTAGAAAGTTTATGGTGGAAGGAGGGAAGAAATCCTATAAAGCACAAACAATAACACAAAGGCTTCTAATGAGCTCTCGGGAGTGAGCAGAAAATCCAGCCGGGGACGCAGCTGGTCTGTCAGCCGCTCCTAAGCGGGAGAGGCGACAAGGCGGAACGGAGCGCGCTATTCGTCAATACTTGTTTCTGCGATCGATACGCAACGACCAGACATAATCATGCCAATAGCTTGTATTGTCTGCCACCTTCTACATACTAATTTATATCCAGAAACTTCGCTGAGGTTCTGACGGCAGGCTGAAATTTAACCACTTCTGGACCGGAAGGATTTGCCCCCTTAATGACCAGGCCATTTTTTGCGATTCGGCACTGCGTTACTTAAACGGACAATTGCGCGGTCGTGCGACGCTGTACCCAAATAAAATTGATGTCCTTTTTTTTCCCCCACAAATAGAGCTTTTTTTTTTGGTGGTATTTGATCACCTCTGCGGTTTTTATTTTTTGCGCTATAAACAAAAATAGAGCGACAATTCTGAAAAAAAAAAAATTTATATTTTTCACATTCTGCTTTATAACATTCCCAAAAAAAATGTAAAAATCTAAATTTTTTAACATTTTAGGCCAATTTGTTTTCTGATACATATTTTTGGTAAAAAATAAAAATCGCAATAAGCGTATTTCGATTGGTTTGCGCAAAAGTTATCTCGTCTACAAACTACGGGAAAGATTTATGTCATTTTTATTGTTTTTTTTTTACTAGTAATGGCGGCGATCTGCGATTTTTAGCGGGACTGCGACAATGCAGCGGACAGATCGGACCCCTAACTGACATTTTTGACACTTTTGGGGGGACCAGTGACCTTACTACAGTAATCAGTGCTAAAAATATGCACTGTTAGGGCTCTTTCACACGGTCCGCCTCCGTAGGCGGATCCGTGCTGCTCAGTGAGGATCGATCCGCCGATCCCCGCTGAGCCGGCGGATGACAGCTCCGTCTCCACTTGCAGTGCGGAGAGGGAGGTGTCACAGCTCCCGCTGCTCTCTATGGGGGATCGGATGAGAGCGCCTGTCCGCTCTCATCCGATCCAATCCGATCCCTGAACGGATGGAAAAATAGGGTTTCCATCCGTCCGGATTTCACGGACAGGATCGGATACGGATGGCAGCGGGTGTCAGCGGAGGTGTCTCCGCTGACATCCGCTGCCCCATAGAGCTGCATGAAGGATCCGATCAGATCCGCCTAAAAAAACTGACAGGCAGATCTGATCGGACCGCCCGTGTGAAAGAGCCCTTACTGTAATAATGACACTGGCAGAGAAGGTGGTTAACCCAGGGGCGATCAAAGGGTTAAATGTGTACCTAGGGGCGTGTTTCTAACTGTATGGGGGCGTGGCTTGCAAAATGACCATAGAGACATGTGATCCTATATAGAAAGATCACAGGAGCTCTGTGATCATTCTAGAGAGAAGAACGGTCAGCTGAGTTGTCTATCATTTCATTGGTCATTGTTTGCCCCTAATAGACACAGGGTGACTTACACATAAGAAGGGCCTAGGGGGCTGAGAGAGGGATTTCCCAACCTCTCTATGGTAAGCTGGGTTCCACGGCCCCCCCAACGAAAGTGACTCCCATCACACTCATCTATCCTTTGCTCCAGGTATAGGGGAAACATGTGACGGATGCAGCCGCCTACCGCCGGGCCCCAAGCTGTCACGTTGGAGGGGGAAAGTATCCCAGAGTCACATCTCCTCACACAGATGGGGGAGCAGACCATCAGTGACTATGTGCAGCTGTTGCTTCGCATTGTTCAATGGGCTGCCAAGCAAAAAAATTATCTTGGTTTTTGTAACAGAAAAAAAAAAAGTCAACATTTATGCATAAAAATATGAAAGGAAAAAGGTTGCTGCAGTTCCTGTGTCCTGATCTAAAGAAGACAGACAAAGCTTTGCTGTTCCATTATTTAAAGTGGATCTTTCCCTAATTTTCCTAGTCTGCATGGATACATTCCCCTCTATACAATACAGTAACATTTCTCATATAGAGGGGTACATTGAAATCTCTAAAAGCCTCCCTGGAGCTTCATTTCTGTGCCTTTGCCTAGGCTGAGGTGAGGTCACCAGCCTGCTGCAGGCAGGAGGAAGCATTTCCTCTGTCTTCTCGCCTCCAGTGATCACTCAGACTGTACATGGTAACTCTGCAGCAAGACAGAAGTTGAGAAGCTGCAGGCAGGGGGAAGCATCCCTTCCCTCCTCCAGAGATCTCTCAGACTGTACATGGTAACTCTAAAGCAAAAGGTAAGAAGCTGCAGGCAGGAGGGAGCATTCCTTCCTTCTTCTGGAGATCACTCAGACTGTACATAGTATTTCTGAAGTATAAGGTAAGAAGCTGCAGGCAGGAGGAAACATTCCTTCCTTCTACTTGAGATCACTCAGACTGTACATGGTAACTGTGAAGCATAAGGTAAGGAGCTGCAGACAGGAGGTATCATTCCTCCTCTCCTCCAGAGATCACTCAGACTGTACATGGTAACTGCGAAGCATAAGGTAAGAAGCAGCAGGCAGGAGGTATCATTCCTCCTCTCCTCCAATGATCACTCAGACTGTACATGGTAACTGTGAAGCATAAGGTAAGGAGCTGCAGGCAGGAGGAAGCATTCCTCCTCCCCTCCAGAGATCACTCAGACTGTACATGGTAACTGTGAAGCATAAGGTAAGGAGCTGCAGACAGGAGGTATCATTCCTCCTCTCCTCCAATGATCACTCAGACTGTACATGGTAACTGTGAAGCATAAGGTAAGGAGCTGCAGGCAGGAGGAATCATTCCTCCTCTCCTCCAGAAATCACTCAGACTGTACATGGCAGCTATGAAGCAAAAGATGATTCCTCTTCTCCTCCCATGATCTCCCAGACTGTACATGGTAACTCAGCAGCACTACAGAACACAGCCCGCACCTCCTCCCGGCTCTCTCCTCCTCTCCTTGCTGCTTCCAGCACTGGGCTGACAGAAGTAATGATGCCGCAGTCACTACTCCTGTCAGCCTTATAGTAGAAGGAACCCATCCCTACAATACACGCTGCGCCCAGGGCAGCTGTCCCTTCTGCCCATCCCTTGTCCCAGCCCTGTCTATGACTAAAGCTCTAGTGCAGGGGGTAGGTACCCTCGGCAATGCTGGAACAAGGTCAGCTAGAGCTCAGGGAGAACACGCCAAATTGCGCCCCCCCCCCCAAAATGTATGAGCACTATATGTCAGCCAGAACCCCCCCCCCCAAAACAAAAAATCAACGAGCACTAATCTGCATGCTCACCTCCTAAGCACCCAGCTCCAATCCTCTCCCCCCCCCCCTTCCCATATGCCCCCAGCATAACCCCCCCCCCCCAAGAAAAAAACTCTTTCCCCTCCTAGCACAAAGTCTCTACCCCTCACATTTCCCCTCCAAGCACATAGCTTCCCCCTACCTCACTCCAAGCACAAATCCCCCCCAAAAAAATCATTGAGTACCAATCTACATGCTCACCTACTAAGCACCCAGCTCAAATCCTCTTTCCCCCCCCCCATATGCCTCCAGCACAAATCTCCCCCCCCCCTCAAGAGACAAACTCTTCCCCCTCCTAGCACAGAGTCTCTACCCCTCACATTACCCCTCCAAGCACATAGCTTCCCCCTACCTCAATCCAAGCACAAATCCCCCCCCCCCAAAAAAAAAAAAAAAATCATGGAGTGCTAATCGACATGCTCACCTACTAAGCAACCAGCTCAAATCCTCTTTCTCCCCCCCCCATATGCCTCCAGCCCAAATCCCCCTTCCCCCCATATGCCTCCAGCCCAAATCCCCCTTCCCCCCATATGCCTCCAGCCCAAATCCCCCTTCCCCCCATATGCCTCCAGCCCAAATCCCCCTCCCCCCCATATGCCTCCAGCCCAAATCCCCCTTCCCCCCCAAGACAAAAAATCTTTCCCCTCCTAGCACAATTCCTCTACCCTTCAAAACTCCCCTCCAAGCACAAAACCTCTCCCAACCCACTCCAAATCCCCCCATTCCAGCACAAATTCCTCTCCCCCCAACCTAGCATAAATCCCCCCCCCCCCCCCAATTTCCTTTCGTAGTACAAATGTCCCCCAATTTTCCCTTATAGCAGAAATACCCCCCAATAAAAGTATTTCCCCTCTACCATATTATTTTTATAGCACAAATCCTCTTCCCCTATCGCCCCTTCCCAACACAAATCCCCCCCCCCCAAATCACCACTCCTAGCACACCTCCCCAAATTTGCCCTCCTAGAATAATCCCCCCCCCCTGCTGCCCCACACAAATGCCCTCAACCCCCCCCCCCCCTTGTGGTGCTCCCCCTCACCTCCCATGATACCACAGTGCCCAGGGTAACCGCCCTTCCTGCCCAACCCTTGTCCTGGCCCTGACCTTCAGCACTCCAGTAGTGGTGAAACTACAAATCCCATCATCCCTCTGCCTTTCCTTTAAGGCATGCTAAAGTGATCTCCTATCCAATGTTGTATACCATTTTAGAATGCCTTAAGTGCTACTTAGCATGTCTGTATTGAGGTCCCAGTGTATATGGGTGGCACAGTGGTGTAGTGGTTAGCACTTTCACCTAGCAGCAAGAGGGTCGCTGGTTCTAATCCCAACCACGACACTACCTGCCTGGAGTTTGTATGTTCTCCCTGTGCCTCCGGTTTCCTCCGGGTACTCCGGTTTCCTCCCACACTCCAAAGACATGCTGGTAGGTTAATTGGATCCTGTATAAAATTGGCCCTACTATGTATGTATGAATGTGAGTTAGGGACCTTAGATTGTAAGCTCCTTGAGGGCAGGGACTGATGTGAATGTACAATGTACATGTAAAGCGCTGCGTAAATTGATAGCGCTATATAAATACCTGAAATAATAATATCCTACCTGGATAATAATGATGGATCTTGTTGGTTAGAAAGTGAAAACAAAGCTTCCCTTATCTGTTCTTATCACAGATAGAATTGTAACAATGTATCTTCATAAACAGGTTAGATCAGAGAATCCTCCAATATCATTCCTAGAGATGACTTTATTGTACAGCGATATATAAATCTCGGGCAGGAGGGAAGGATTCTGTATTTCCAGCAGTGCAGCGAGTGATTCATCGCCCGGCCGGGTAAATCACCGGCTGATTCATCCAGCCATTGGCTGTAGAGGCAGAAATGCTTCATAGGAATCTGAGCGTCACCGAACGAAAATGTCACGAGTAACCTATATTCCACGCTCGCGTTTTGGCGTCGGGCGATGATCTCATTACGGTTTCCACCTCATCCCTTTAAACCAGGACACACAATAATTACACAGCTTCTGTGGCTGATTAGGGTGGTAATTAAACTCACTTGGTGCCTCCTGTGCATTATATCAGCCTCAGATCCTGTGTGATTATTATGTGTCCTGGGATAAAGGGATGAGGTGACAACCCTAGATCTCATCCCTGGAATGTGCAGCCTGGAGCTCCCCGCAAAACAACATGGAGTCTGTCTGGCCAAACTGAGCGTCAATAAAGGGTTAGGAGGATGGGTCCCGTGCGGGGGTCTGTGTATATCAGGGGTCCGCAATTAGAATTCACAGAGGTCCGATCAGCAACATTTTCTTCCAACCAAGGTCCCATCACAGCCCCCTCCTCTTATATCACAATCATTCTTTCATCATCCTAGCCCCCCCCCCCCCCCCCATTCAAAGGCATATCACAGTTTCCCCTTCACTGTGGTGTCCTCTGTCCCTCCCTTCACATTAACCCCCCTCCAAAATGTCACAGTTTCCCCTTCACAGCGGTGTGCTCTGCCCCCCCCTTCATGTCAGCCCCCCCTTTCCCCACAGTAGTGTCCTCTGCCCCCCTTCACATTACCCCCCCCCCCCCCTCGTCATATCACAGTTTCCCATTCACAGCGGTGTCCTCTGCCCCCCTTCACATCACCCCTCACAGCGGTGTCCTCTGCCCCCTTCACATCACCCCTCACAGTGGTGTCCTCTGCCCCCCTTCACATCACCCCTCACAGTGGTGTCCTCTGCCCCCCTTCACATCACCCCTCACAGCGGTGTCCTCTGTCCCCTTCACATCACCCCTCACAGCGGTGTCCTCTGCCCCCTTCACATCACCCCTCACAGTGGTGTCCTCTGCCCCCCTTCAAATCACCCCTCACAGTGGTGTCCTCTGCCCCCTTCACATCACCCCTCACAGCGGTGTCCTCTGCCCCCCTTCACATCACCCCTCACAGCAGTGTCCTCTGCCCCCCTTCACATCACCCCTCACAGCGGTGTCCTCTGCCCCCCTTCACACCACCCCTTACAGTGGTGTCCTCTGCCCCCCTTCATGCAACACGCCCTTTTTCCCCACAGAAGTGTCCTCTGCCCCCATCACATCACCCCTCACAGCGGTGTCCTCTGCCCCCCTTCACATCACCCCTCACAGTGGTGTTCTCTGCCCCCCTTCATGTAACCCGCCCCTTTTCCCCACAGTGGTGTCCTCTGCCCCCCTTCATGTAACCCGCCCCTTTTCCCCACAGTGGTGTCCTCTGCCCCCCTTCACATCACCCCCTCACAGCGGTGTCCTCTGCCCCCCTTCACATCACCCCTCACAGCGGTGTCCTCTGCCCCTCTTCACATCACCCCTCACAGCCTTGTCCTCTGCCCCCCTTCACATCACCCCTCACAGTGGTGTCCTCTGCCCCCCTTCATGTAACCCGCCCCTTTTCCCCACAGTGGTGTCCTCTGCCCCCCTTCACATCACCCCTCACAGCGGTGTCCTCTACCCCCTTCACATCACCCCTCACAGCCTTGTCCTCTGCCCCCCTTCACATCACCCCTCACAGTGGTGTCCTCTGCCCCCCTTTATGTAACCCCCCCTTTTCCCCACAGAAGTGTCCTCTGTCCCTCTTCACATCACCCCTCACAACGGTGTCCTCTGCCCCCCTTCACATGACCTCCCCCCCACAGCAGTGTGCTCTGTCCCTCCCTTCACATTACCCTCCCCCCTACATATCACAGTTTCCCCTTCACAGCGGTGTCCTCTGCCCCCCTTTACATCACCCCTCACAGCAGTGTCCTCTGCCCCTCTTCACATTACCCCTCACAGTGGTGTTCTCTGCCCCCCTACACATCACCCCTCACAGTGGGGTCCTCTGCCCCTTTACATCATCCCTCACAGCGGTGTCCTCTGCCCCCCTTTACATCACCCCTCACAGCGGTGTCCTCTGCCCCCCTTTACATCACCCCTCACAGCGGGGTCCTCTGCCCCTCTTCACATCACCCCTCACAGCGGCGTCCTCTGCCCCCTTCACATCACCCCTCAAAGCGGTGTCCTCTGCCCCCCTTCACATCACCCCTCACAGTGGTGTCCTCTGCCCCCTTCACATCACCCCTCACAGCAGTGTCCTCTTCCCCCCTTCACATTACCCCCCCCCACCCACAGCAGTGTCCTCTGTCCCTCCTTCACATTATCACCCCCCCTCTACTGCGGTGTCCTCTGTCCCCATCACATTACTGCCCCCCCCCCCCACAGCAGTGTCCTCTGATCCCCATCCCCCCTTCACATTACTGCCCCCCTTCATGTCACCATCCACTTTCCCCACAGTGGTGTCCTCTGCCCCCCTTTATGTAACCCCCCCTTTTCCCCACAGAAGTGTCCTCTGCCCCCCTTCACATCACCCCTCACAGTGGTGTCCTCTGCCCCCCTTCACATCACCCCTCACAGCGGTGTCCTCTGCCCCCCTTTACATCACCCCTCACAGCGGTGTCCTCTGCCCCCCTTCACATCACCCCTCACAGTGGTGTCCTCTGCCCCCCTACACATCACCCCTCACAGCAGTGTCATCTGCCCCCCATCACATCACCCTCCACAGTGGTGTCCTCTGCCCCCCTTTATGTAACCCGCCCCTTTTCCCCACAGAAGTGTCCTCTGCCCCCCTTCACATCACCCCTCACAGTGGTGTCCTCTGCCCCCCTTCACATCACCCCTCACAGCGGTGTCCTCTGCCCCCCTTTACATCACCCCTCACAGCGGTGTCCTCTGCCCCCCTTCACATCACCCCTCACAACGGTGTCCTCTGCCCCCCTTCACATGACCTCCCCCCCACAGCAGTGTGCTCTGTCCCTCCCTTCACATTACCCTCCCCCCTACATATCACAGTTTCCCCTTCACAGCGGTGTCCTCTGCCCCCCTTTACATCACCCCTCACAGCAGTGTCCTCTGCCCCTCTTCACATTACCCCTCACAGTGGTGTTCTCTGCCCCCCTACACATCACCCCTCACAGTGGGGTCCTCTGCCCCTTTACATCATCCCTCACAGCGGTGTCCTCTGCCCCCCTTTACATCACCCCTCACAGCGGTGTCCTCTGCCCCCCTTTACATCACCCCTCACAGCGGGGTCCTCTGCCCCTCTTCACATCACCCCTCACAGCGGCGTCCTCTGCCCCCTTCACATCACCCCTCAAAGCGGTGTCCTCTGCCCCCCTTCACATCACCCCTCACAGTGGTGTCCTCTGCCCCCTTCACATCACCCCTCACAGCAGTGTCCTCTTCCCCCCTTCACATTACCCCCCCCCACCCACAGCAGTGTCCTCTGTCCCTCCTTCACATTATCACCCCCCCTCTACTGCGGTGTCCTCTGTCCCCATCACATTACTGCCCCCCCCCACAGCAGTGTCCTCTGATCCCCATCCCCCCTTCACATTACTGCCCCCCTTCATGTCACCATCCACTTTCCCCACAGTGGTGTCCTCTGCCCCCCTTTATGTAACCCCCCCTTTTCCCCACAGAAGTGTCCTCTGCCCCCCTTCACATCACCCCTCACAGTGGTGTCCTCTGCCCCCCTTCACATCACCCCTCACAGCGGTGTCCTCTGCCCCCCTTTACATCACCCCTCACAGCGGTGTCCTCTGCCCCCCTTCACATCACCCCTCACAGTGGTGTCCTCTGCCCCCCTACACATCACCCCTCACAGCAGTGTCATCTGCCCCCCATCACATCACCCTCCACAGTGGTGTCCTCTGCCCCCCTTTATGTAACCCGCCCCTTTTCCCCACAGAAGTGTCCTCTGCCCCCCTTCACATCACCCCTCACAGTGGTGTCCTCTGCCCCCCTTCACATCACCCCTCACAGCGGTGTCCTCTGCCCCCCTTTACATCACCCCTCACAGCGGTGTCCTCTGCCCCCCTTCACATCACCCCTCACAGTGGTGTCCTCTGCCCCCCTACACATCACCCCTCACAGCAGTGTCATCTGCCCCCCATCACATCACCCTCCACAGTGGTGTCCTCTGCCCCCCTTTATGTAACCCGCCCCTTTTCCCCACAGAAGTGTCCTCTGCCCCCTTCACATCACCCCTCACAGCAGTGTCCTCTTCCCCCCTTCACATTACCCCCCCCCACCCACAGCAGTGTCCTCTGTCCCTCCTTCACATTATCACCCCCCCTCTACTGCGGTGTCCTCTGTCCCCATCACATTACTGCCCCCCCCCCCACAGCAGTGTCCTCTGATCCCCATCCCCCCTTCACATTACTGCCCCCCTTCATGTCACCATCCACTTTCCCCACAGTGGTGTCCTCTGCCCCCCTTTATGTAACCCCCCCTTTTCCCCACAGAAGTGTCCTCTGCCCCCCTTCACATCACCCCTCACAGTGGTGTCCTCTGCCCCCCTTCACATCACCCCTCACAGCGGTGTCCTCTGCCCCCCTTTACATCACCCCTCACAGCGGTGTCCTCTGCCCCCCTTCACATCACCCCTCACAGTGGTGTCCTCTGCCCCCCTACACATCACCCCTCACAGCAGTGTCATCTGCCCCCCATCACATCACCCTCCACAGTGGTGTCCTCTGCCCCCCTTTATGTAACCCGCCCCTTTTCCCCACAGAAGTGTCCTCTGCCCCCCTTCACATCACCCCTCACAGTGGTGTCCTCTGCCCCCCTTCACATCACCCCTCACAGCGGTGTCCTCTGCCCCCCTTTACATCACCCCTCACAGCGGTGTCCTCTGCCCCCCTTCACATCACCCCTCACAACGGTGTCCTCTGCCCCCCTTCACATGACCTCCCCCCCACAGCAGTGTGCTCTGTCCCTCCCTTCACATTACCCTCCCCCCTACATATCACAGTTTCCCCTTCACAGCGGTGTCCTCTGCCCCCCTTTACATCACCCCTCACAGCAGTGTCCTCTGCCCCTCTTCACATTACCCCTCACAGTGGTGTTCTCTGCCCCCCTACACATCACCCCTCACAGTGGGGTCCTCTGCCCCTTTACATCATCCCTCACAGCGGTGTCCTCTGCCCCCCTTTACATCACCCCTCACAGCGGTGTCCTCTGCCCCCCTTTACATCACCCCTCACAGCGGGGTCCTCTGCCCCTCTTCACATCACCCCTCACAGCGGCGTCCTCTGCCCCCTTCACATCACCCCTCAAAGCGGTGTCCTCTGCCCCCCTTCACATCACCCCTCACAGTGGTGTCCTCTGCCCCCTTCACATCACCCCTCACAGCAGTGTCCTCTTCCCCCCTTCACATTACCCCCCCCCACCCACAGCAGTGTCCTCTGTCCCTCCTTCACATTATCACCCCCCCTCTACTGCGGTGTCCTCTGTCCCCATCACATTACTGCCCCCCCCCACAGCAGTGTCCTCTGATCCCCATCCCCCCTTCACATTACTGCCCCCCTTCATGTCACCATCCACTTTCCCCACAGTGGTGTCCTCTGCCCCCCTTTATGTAACCCCCCCTTTTCCCCACAGAAGTGTCCTCTGCCCCCCTTCACATCACCCCTCACAGTGGTGTCCTCTGCCCCCCTTCACATCACCCCTCACAGCGGTGTCCTCTGCCCCCCTTTACATCACCCCTCACAGCGGTGTCCTCTGCCCCCCTTCACATCACCCCTCACAGTGGTGTCCTCTGCCCCCCTACACATCACCCCTCACAGCAGTGTCATCTGCCCCCCATCACATCACCCTCCACAGTGGTGTCCTCTGCCCCCCTTTATGTAACCCGCCCCTTTTCCCCACAGAAGTGTCCTCTGCCCCCCTTCACATCACCCCTCACAGTGGTGTCCTCTGCCCCCCTTCACATCACCCCTCACAGCGGTGTCCTCTGCCCCCCTTTACATCACCCCTCACAGCGGTGTCCTCTGCCCCCCTTCACATCACCCCTCACAGTGGTGTCCTCTGCCCCCCTACACATCACCCCTCACAGCAGTGTCATCTGCCCCCCATCACATCACCCTCCACAGTGGTGTCCTCTGCCCCCCTTTATGTAACCCGCCCCTTTTCCCCACAGAAGTGTCCTCTGCCCCCCTTCACATCACCCCTCACAGTGGTGTCTTCTGCCCCCCTTCACATCACCCCTCACAGCGGTGTCCTCTGCCCCCCTTCACATCACCCCTCACAGCGGTGTCCTCTGCCCCCCTTCACATCACCCCTCACAGTGGTGTCCTCTGTCCCCTTCACATCACCCCTCACAGCGGTGTCCTCTGCCCCCCATCACATCACCCCTCACAGCGGTGTCCTCTGCCCCCCTTCACATCACCCATCACAGCCTTGTCCTCTGCCCCCCTTCACATCACCCCTCACAGTGGTGTCCTCTGCCCCCCTTCACATCACCCCTCACAGCAGTGTACTCTGTCCCTCCCTTCACATTACCCCCCCCCCCCGACTAATCACAGTTTTCCCTTCACAGCTGTGTCCTCTGCCCCCCTTCATGTCAACCCCCCCCCCCCCCCTTCCCCACAGTGGTGACCTCTACCCCCTTCACATCACCCCTCAAAGCTGTGTCCCATGTCCCTTCCTTCACATTACCCCCCAACAGCAGTGTCCTCTGTCCCTCCCTTCACATTATCACCCCCCCCCCTCTACTGCGGTGTCCTTTGTCCCCCCTTCACATTGATGCCCCCCCACAGCAGTGTCCTCTATCCCCCGTCCCCCCTTCACATTACTGACCCCCTTCATGTCACCATCCCCTTTCCCCCCAGTGCTGTCCTCTGCCCCCTTCACATCACCCCTCAAAGCAGTGTCCTCTGTCCCTCCCTTCACATTACCCCCCCCCCCCCCAAACAGCAGTGTCCTTTGTTCCTCCTTTCATAAAACCCCCTCCCCAACTGCAGTGTCCTCTCTCCCTCCCTTTATATTACCCCCCCTCTACAGCGGTGTCCTCTGTCCCCCCCCCCTTCACATTACTGCCCCCCCCCCCACAGCGGTGTCCTTTGTCCCCTTCGTGTCACCATCCCCTTTCCTCACAGTGGTGTCCTCTGGCCCCCCTTCACATTAACCCCCCCCCCCCCACAGCATGAACTCTGCCCCCCTTCTTGTCACCCCTCCCCCCCTTTCCCCACAGCGGTGTTCTCTGCCCTCTCTCTCTGAGAGCTGATTGGCGGGAAGGGACACCACCCCTCTCCCCCTTTTCACACAGCACACAGGAACAGAGCTGAGGCTGTCAATCACAGGCTGTGTGCTGGAGCCTTTTTTTTTCTTGGTGTCACAAAAACTGTTCCTGTGTGCTGTGCAAAGGGGAGGGGGTGTCCCTTCCTTCCAATCAGCTCTCAGAGCTCTCCTCTCTGAGCTCTGCAGAGTGTAACTTTAGCTCTCCACCCCCTTTTTTCTGACAACTCAGACAAGCTTTATAAATTCTGGACTTTGAATGGATGTAGAGAAGAGAAGACTGCAGATAAACAGGTACAACTTATATAGGAGGATTTGTTTCATCTCTGTGTATCAGCTGAGGCCAGTCACTTCACTGGGAATATGAAAGGGTGTACAACCTCTTCACGTTCTGTTATTAAAAAAAATGGACCAATGAGAGGTAATAATGCTACAACTCTAATAAGCAACCTTTGACTTTTCCAGAGAGCATTAAATTAAATCTCCCAGCATGCTTTGTCAGCGAGCGAAGGCGAGAGTCACCTAAATCCTCAGAGAAACAATGACAAAGGGGCATGCCAGGAAGCCGGTGTTAGGAAAGCTCATTTATCACCGGCAGTCATTTCTCCGCCATTGCACTCTAATCTTCGTGCGCAAAATTCCACAGGAAGATGCAAGCAGCTTAATCATCTTCAATCATGGTACATACTGCATCAATTTAAAGGGATACTTCTGAATGCATGTGTGTGTGCGTGTGTATGTCTGCGTGTGTGTGTGCACGTGTTTTAGTGTGAGTGCGTGTGTGAGTGTGCGTGTGTGCGTAAGTGTGTGTGTGTGGTGTGTGTGTGTGTGCGTGAGTGTGCGTGTTTGTGAGTGTGTGTGTGGTGTGTGAGTGTGTGAGTGAGTGTGTGTGTGTGTGTGTGAGTGTGTGCGCGAGTGTGTGTGTGTGTGTGAGCGCGAGTGTGTGTGAGTGTGTGTGTGGTGTGCGTGAGTGTGCTTGGTGTGTGTTTGTGAGTGTGTGCGTGTGAGTGTGTCAGTGTGTGTGTGCGTGGTGTGTGTTTGTGAGTGTGTGCGTGTGTCAGTGTGTGTGTGCGTGGTGTGTGTGAGTGTGTGCGTGAGTGCGCGTGGTGTGTGTGAGTGTGCGAGAGTGTGCGTGGTGTGTGTTTGTGAGTGTGTATGTGGCGTGTGTGTGTGAGTGTGTCAGTGTGTGTGTGCGTGGTATCTGTGAGTGTGTGTGTGCGTGGTATGTGTGAGTGTGTGTGTGCGTAGTGTGTGTGTGCGTGTGTGGTGTGTGTGCGTGTGGTATGTGTGAGTGTGCATGGTGTGTGTGTGTGTGGTGTGTGTGTGCGTGCGTGGTGTGTGTGTGTGAGTGTGTGTGTGTGGTGTGTGTGCGTGTGGTATGTGTGAGTGTGCGTGGTGTGTGTGTGTGGGTGTGTGAGTGTGTCAGTGTGTGTGTGTGTGTGTGGTGTGTGTGCGTGTGGTATGTGTGAGTGTGCGTGGTGTGTGTGTCTGTGTGGGTGTGTGGTATGTGTGAGTGTGCGTGGTGTGTGTGTGGGTGTGTGAGTGTGTCAGTGTGTGTGTGTGTGTGGTGTGTGTGCGTGTGATATGTGTGAGTGTGCGTGGTGTGTGTGTGTGAGTGTGTCAGTGTGTGTTATGTGTGAGTGTGCGTGGTGTGTGTGTGTGAGTGTGTCAGTGTGTGTTATGTGTGAGTGTGTGTGTGTGTGTGGGGGGGGGGGGGTGTTGTCACAGAGCGAGCGTCACTCTTATCATTACATTTTTAATTTAAAAAATATAGAGTGCCAGAAGATCGTCTCAAAAGTCCATAATCCTGTACTGTTGATGGTAATATGACAACAGGAAGAACAACGGTAGCCAACGCGTTTCAGGGGCCACAAAATCCCACTTCATCAGGGTTTAAGCTTAAAGAAGAATTCCAAGTATAGCAATTTTACATTTTATGTGGCCCTCACACCTCTCCTGCAGCTGCGGTCCCCCCCCCCCCCTTATCTACTAGTGCAGTGGTCCTCAACTCCGGTCCTCGGGGGACACTAACAGGCCAGATTTTAAGTATTACCTTGAGGAGATGCAGACTAGAATACTGCAATCACTGAGCAGCAAATGAGATCACCTGTGATGTAATTTAGTTATCTTGCAAACCTGGCCTGTTAGTGTGCCCCGAGGACCGGAGTTGAGGACCACTGCACCAGTGGAGAGGCTCATCTCTGCCCTCCTGTCTCAGCAGTCCGCAACAGAGAGGAGGGCAGAACACCTCCTACAGATCCTGTGCCTTTCTGTGCAGCTGCTGCAGCACCCCCTTGTCTCTTCCTCCCTGGTCTCAGCATTCAGCAGACTTCAGCTATCCTCTGGTCCTCCTCCAGACCCCAGTGATCTCCATTTGCCGAGCTCCTGCCCTGCTGCATTGTGAATACAGGAGGGCGCCTGCCTGGCACAGGCACCATTCAGAGGATGCTTAAAGTCATTGTAAACGATCACCTTGTAAAACAACCCATTTATTTTAAAATAGAAATGAAAGGCAAACATTTGTATATAGCTATAAAAAAATAAATAAATAAAACACCTTTTATTCAATTTTTTATAAGTGATCACATTCCCTTTGTTTGCTGCATAAGAGCTGAGGGAGGAGAAGCAGAAGCACACTAAGCTTGCCAGTAAATGACTGTGTGTGTGTGTGGGGGGGGGGGGGGGGGCGTCAGGACAAGTCTGATCATTGGAGGAGAGCACACTGAGTTCCCAGAATAACTAGAGAACTGACCATGCTGTGCTCTCCTGCTTAGTGTGCTCAGTTTTTAATAGGAGCAGAATAATATTAAGCAGAGGGACTGGCAAGAACACCAGGGATTTCACACAAAGGAACTAATACAAAGAGAGCAGGAGATTTTCTCATACAAATACACGGTACAGCAGCCAGTGTTGGGGAAACAAACGCTTTGATAGACAGAAGAGGGCACATCTAAGTGCAGCAGAGACTGTCGATAATTTATTAATAAATAAAAAAAGCAAAAAGGTCACATGTTGCAGGATTTTCGGGGCAATAACGACTCTTTTTCAAGCCTCTGATTTGTTTACATCATGCGCCATGTGAACTGGTTACTTAGTATTTACCGCTCTATGATCACTGGCTGTTTTTGTGCCATAATATATTGTATTTGTTGACCATTCAGAGAATGTTTTGCACCTTCCTAATCAGTGCAAAGCGTTCTCTGGTTGGGTGAGGTGGAGAGGCGGGGCGGTGATGTCACACTCTCTACCTTGTCCCTGGCAACAGATCATGTATTTTATCTGTAATTACAACAGACTTGATATATAGTAGTTAATTATTAATAATATATAATATAAATTATATATAAATATAATGTATAATATTAATAATATATACAGTAATAATATATATATATATATATATATATATATATATATATATATATATACAGTAATATAAAATATATATATAAATATAATATATAATATGAAATTGTATATAAATAAATATATTATATAATACTACAAATAATATATACACTGATATAAAATATAATAATAGTAATATACAATATACATATAATATATATATATATATATATATATGTGTATATATATATATATATATATAATATAAATGATATTTAAATATATATATATATATATATATATATATATATATATATATATATATATATATATATATTATATATAATAATTTATAATATAAATGATATTTAAATATAATATAATATATAAGACTAATAATAATATTCAGTTATATAAATATAATAATAGTAATATACATTATATATAAACATAATATATAATAATAGATATACAGTGGGTACGGAAAGTATTCAGACCCCCTTAAATTTTTCACTCTTTGTTATATTGCAGCCATTTGCTAAAATCATTTAAGTTCATTCTTCTTCCTCATGAATGTACACATAGCACCCCATACTGACAGAAAAACACAGAATTGTTGACATTGTTGCAGATTTATTAAAAAAGAAAAACTGAAATATCACATGGTCCTAAGTATTCAGACCCTTTGCTCAGTATTTAGTAGAAGCCCCCTTTTGATCTAATACAGCCAGGAGTCTTTTTGGGAAAGATGCAACAAGTCTTTCACACCTGGATTTGGGGATCCTCTGCCATTCCTCCTTGCAGATCCTCTCCAGTTCTGTCAGGTTGGATGGTAAACGTTGGTGGACAGCCATTTTTAGGTCTCTCCAGAGATGCTCAATTGGGTTTAAGTCAGGGCTCTGGCTGGGCCATTCAAGAACAGTCACGGAGTTGTTGTGAAGCCACTCCTTCGTTATTTTAGCTGTGTGCTTAGGGTCATTGTCTTGTTGGAAGGTAAACCTTCGGCCCAGTCTGAGGTCCAGAGCACTCTGGAGAAGGTTTTTGTCCAGGATATCCCTGTACTTGGCCGCATTCATCTTTCCCTCAATTGCAACCAGTCGTCCTGTCCCTGCAGCTGAAAAACACCCCCACAGCATGATGCTGCCACCACCATGCTTCACTGTTGGGACTGTATTGGACAGGTGATGAGCAGTGCCTGGTTTTCTCCACACATACCGCTTAGAATTAAGGCCAAAAAGTTCTATTTTGGTCTCATCAGACCAGAGAATCTTATTTCTCACCATCTTGGAGTCCTTCAGGTGTTTTTTTAGCAAACTCCATGCAGGCTTTCATGTGTCTTACACTGAGGAGAGGCTTCCATCAGGCCACTCTGCCATAAAGCCCCAACTGGTGGAGGGCTGCAGTGATGGTTGACTTTCTACAACTTTCTCCCATCTCCTGACTGCATCTCTGGAGCTCAGCCACAGTGATCTTTGGGTTCTTCTTTACCTCTCTCACCAAGGCTCTTCTCCCCCGATAGCTCAGTTTGGCCGGACGGCCAGCTCTAGGAAGGGTTCTGGTCGTCCCAAACGTCTTCCATTTGAGGATTATGGAGGCCACTGTGCTCTTAGGAACCTTAAGTGCAGCAGAAATCTTTTTGTAACCTTGGCCAGATCTGTGCCTTGCCACAATTCTGTCTCTGAGCTCTTCAGGCAGTTCCTTTGACCTCATGATTCTCATTTGCTCTGACATGCATTGTGATCTGGAAGGTCTTATATAGACAGGTGTGTGGCTTTCCTAATCAAGTCCAATCAGTATAATCAAACACAGCTGGACTCAAATGAAGGTGTAGAACCATCTCAAGGATGATCAGAAGAAATGGAAAGCACCTGAGTTAAATATATGAGTGTCACAGCAAAGGGTCTGAATACTTAGGACCATGTGATATTTCAGTTTTTCTTTTTTAATAAATCTGCAACAATGTCAACAATTCTGTGTTTTTCTGTCAGTATGGGGTGCTATGTGTACATTCATGAGGAAGAAGAATGAACCTAAATGATTTTAGCAAATGGCTGCAATATAACAAAGAGTGAAAAATTTAAGGGGGTCTGAATACTTTCCGTACCCACTGTATAATATTATACTGAAGATAACCCATGATGTAAACTTGTATGTAGAATTATTACCAGTTGCACCTTACTGGCATTATGTTTTTTTTTCTGCACTGAAAAACCCAAAAGTAAATATTTATTATATTGCAGCTTAACAATTTTTTTAAGATGTGATTGCTGCATTTGTTTTTCTTTTTTAGGCTTTCTTTCTTCTATTTTCATCTGGTGATCCAGCCAGCATGTCTGTTGTTTTTAGAAGCACAAGCCCTCTCAGAAGAATGTATCAGTTTACATAGATGGGACAAACTACTTAACACTTGTAGGGGTTCTTACAATGGTCAGCTTTTATTTATTCATGCAAAACCTTTATCCCCAAATCTGATTATAATGTGTGAGCTGGGGTTTGGCTTCGATTTGCTAGTGTTTCCAAATCTGCTAATACATTTAACACTTCCCTCCCCGGCTCCCCCCAGACTGACAGTGCTGCTGTTTGCTGTGCCTCCTGTGCAGTGGCGGTTTTAGGCACGGGCGAACGGGGAAGCCGCCCGGGGCGGCATTTTTTCATAACAGTTGGGGGGCGGCATGCCCGGGCCGCGGACCGGTACCGGTCCGTGGATCAAATGGTACCGGACCGCCCGAGCCCCGTTCGCCCATGCCTAAAACCGCCGCTATTGTCACACTGATCCTCCTCCTGGCCAATCAGGGAGTGGTTCCTCCCGCTTCCTGATTGGCTGAAAGGCAAACCCCACGCGCCATTGGCCGAGGAGGAGGCGCCGCGGGAGGACTGAAGAGACGTGAAGAGAAGTGAGGTAAGTGCTGTGCACGGACGGGTCTCGGGGGGGGGGGGGGAACGCTGGCGCTCTGCATTGAAAAGTGGCACTCTGACATGGCATCTCTACATTGAAAGGGGGCAATGCTGAGGCGCTCTGCATTAAAGGGGGCAATGATGTGGCATCTCTACATTGAAAGGGGGCATTGCTGTGGCGCTCTGCATTAAAGGGGGCATTGCTGTGGCGCTCTGCATTAAAGGGGGCATTGCTGTGGCGCTCTGCATTAAAGGGGGCATTGCTGTGGCACTCTGCATTAAAGGGGGCATTGCTGTGGCGCTCTGCATTAAAGGGGGCATTGCTGTGGCGCTCTGCATTAAAGGGGGCATTGCTGTGGCGCTCTGCATTAAAAGGGGCATTGCTGTGGCGCTCTGCATTAAAGGGGGCATTGCTGTGGCGCTCTGCATTAAAGGGGGCATTGCTGTGGCGCTTTGCATTAAAGGGGGCATTGCTGTGGCGCTCTGCATTAAAAGGGGCATTGCTGTGGCACTCTGCATTAAAGGGGGCATTGCTGTGGCGCTCTGCATTAAAGGGGGCATTGCTGTGGCGCTTTGCATTAAAGGGGGCATTGCTGTGGCGCTCTGCATTAAAAGGGGCATTGCTGTGGCACTCTGCATTAAAGGGGGCAGTGCTGTGGCGCTCTGCATTGAAAGGGGGCATTGCTGTGGCGCTCTGCATTAAAAGGGGCATTGCTGTGGCGCTCTGCATTAAAAGGGGCATTGCTGTGGCGCTCTGCATTAAAGG